>NW_017306311.1:484825-488448 GCF_000935625.1 Nanorana parkeri | reverse complement strand
TATATATATGTAAAATATATGTTTATGGATATGATGACTAGGTATTTCCATAGCAGATCATATTGAAAGTATAATTTATAGAGGAATTAGTAGCCCTATCAATGATCATATATATTGTTTAGATGCAATAGCAGCCAATAGCCCGAAGTTTGGTGTTTATATCCTGCTTGTAATGGTTTAGCACAAAGTGGCCAAAGCCAAAGATGACACAAGTCAAGTCACAGAATGTCACTGTAAATGTAGAATATATTTAGTTTAATAAGGTCACAGATGATGTGATTTTTTCCTACCTTAGACATTTACGCTACATCTGGCATGCCCAGCACCGATCAATGTCCAGTGCCGAATGCCACGGTTGTCTGATCTGCCAGTTCCCAGCAGACCATTGTGTCCACAGAATATTTCTTCATGCTTGAGAGGCTTATGTGTGAGGAGATTAATCTCTTTGGAGAAGACATCTGGTTCTCTCCTGAGGGTGTAGGTTGCTATGCATATATCAGCAGCAGTGAATCTTGCCTTTACCACCATGAATAATCTGAGAACACCTTTCATTTCAATCATAATGTTATCATAGCACTACAGCTGACCTTGCTCCTATTTTCCCATATTAAATGTAAATGCTGTCTGTTTACTCTGTATTTTGTTGAAGAATTGTTTGGATTTGATTGACTATATACATGCAGGAGAAGATAAAACAGTTATGGTCAATGTGATTTGGGTTTTTATTCTCTTCAAAGGATTCTATATGTTACATTTATGCAGAAAAGAGAATAACTGATGAGATACAAGTACAGTAGATTTACTAATATGTTAAAGTGCAAGTAAAGCCAAAAAATCTTTTTAAATTTTAGACAAAATACGAATAGCTTCAAACTTTTTTAGGTTCTAATTGCTGTCTGTGGCCTCGCTGGGAAGATTCATTCTCCTGGTATCTATTGTCTTTGATACAGAAAGTAAAAGGAAATCCAACAAATTTGAGATTTTACTGGAACAGAAATGAGGGGAAATCTTCCAATGCAGAAACATTTTTGATGATAACTATCAAAGAGCGGCATGCCCTTGCTTTCTAGGTATCTACTATTACTACTTGCTGTGCCCTGGGACAAGAAGTGCAGGGAAAAATCCCCAACAGAAAGCAATAGAGGATACAGTAGCAATCGTAAGTAATGAAATAGAAGTGCAAATGTTATCAGCACTGAGTTCTAATGAACAGGATCGTCCCTATAATGAGCCAGCTTTAGGCTGTTGCCTTTGGCAGCATTTTTATGAGTTACGTAAGGGGGGGCTCTGCTGCACTATGTTTGCAGTGTGCCTGCCACCCCCTTTCCATCCAATGTGTCCAAGGTTGCTAAGAGCAGGGTGGGGAGATGTGTAAGGGCCATACACATCTCTCTGCTCAGCTCTAGCAACCTGGGATGCTTTTGTCAGTGTCCTGCTGAGCTCCTGGCAACCAGTGATGTTACTGGTTGCCCCTGGCCCTTAGCGGAATCACTCAACACCCCTTTACCACCACTGATTGTGCACCATCCAGTAACACAAGTACACCCCCTCAGTCCACCAAAAAGGCTTTGGATGCCCCTGATAATGCTTACCTTTGTCACACCAAATACTTCCATATTGACATCAGCAAAGGCTTTATTTAATAACACTTTTGATTTAATATATGTGTCTTTGCAGAATTTAAACTTCTGTTATTCAAAGTTCAGGTAAATACTGTATTCATAGTAAAAGCTCCCAGAGAGGGGGGATCACTATTCGCTTTATAAATGCAGGGGAAGCCAGTATTTGAAGGGTTACAATCCATCTTTTGATTGCGTAAAAAGGTTAATGGAAGTTTCAAGGCTACATACAGTGACCCAACTTGGGCTGGGCATGAATGCACATTATCAGACAGGTAAGAAAGCACAGGCATTTATCTCTGCACAGAGGTGACAAGGTGAATGATGTTGCTGCAATTGCTCACAGAAATGACTGAGTGTATAGATGTGGTGTTTGGTTGGGAATTGCACTGTACTTATTGTCCACAACAATCCCTGCAAAATTAGTGAAAGAAGGGCAGAAAAAACATTTATGAACAGTTCAATTTAGCATGTGTTATAAAGTTTTCAAATGCATTTTGTTTCCAATTTAAGGTATATCATTATCTGGTTAAAGGTCACAGCCATAAAATGTGTTCCTAATGCCTGTAAACAAAAATGTATGTTACGACACATTTATATAATTGTATTTGTAATTGTATATATCCCCACATAAACTATTACTGAAACCTATTCCCTCTCAGCATAGTAAAATAAAAACTGGTGCAGGTTTCATGCCTAACAAGGGATTTTCTATATAGAAATCTGCCGCAGATACCCGCCACATTGGACCTGGCATACAGAATGTGGTATCCCAGCAGACAACTCACATGCCTCTCTCTTCTCATTCAGTAAACACACTACATGGGCAGAACCTCAAAGAGGGATAGCAACTTTTCCTGCCTGTATGTCCGACTAATATTCTCTTCAAACGCAGTGTTAACAGCTTTCCTCCTCCCTATTGCTCTCAGCTAGGAGTCAGGAGAGCAGAAGAAATAAGAGCAAGCAGCTCTGGCTCTCCTGCTTTCTATGCCATGTTGCAGACACGTGATAGAAAATGGAGCAGATCACTCCTAATTAAGGCTAGTTTTGTTAAATAGGAACAAAATCTGCTCCGTTTTCTCAGCTGAGAAGAGTGGTGCAGGCTTTATGTTAATTCCCATTTCTACTCAAAATAATAACGTGATTTGCTAACACCACAAACAGTATACATATGCATATGGGGGGGGGGGGGGTGGGTGTTACTGCCTATCCAAAGCATGAGCCATTAAACCATCAGCTGTACAATTTAATAACTTCTGCTCCCATATCAATGCATGACAAAATTGCACTCACACTTCTGCATTTTCTTTACACCGTACACTAATCTTCTGCATATAAAATCCCTTTTTGGAGCAGTGTGCATGAATTCATTGTCCCAGTTCAGTTTTTCCCCTGGACATAGAGTATTGTCTGCTCCCCATATGTCCATAGTCTGCAGATGCCATATGGTATAAAAAGAAAAAAAAAATGAAAAAAAGAAATATCCTCTTACAACTGCATACTGAGTACTGGTAGCTATATTAATAATATTATAAGTGCAAAGCGAATTCTAAAATGACTGCAGTTCTCGGATATAAGCCTCAAGTGTATTTTTGAAACAAGTTTTATATTATTTTGCTTATATGAGAAGAAAAATGTATATTGAGTAAAAACATTTAGAGAAGAACTGCTCACAAAAATTTAAAAATAAATTTACCATTTTTTGTAACATTGCCATTTTGTAGTAGGCATATCACATACAGCCATCTTTTAAGAGGAATTCCGGTATACATATATATACATATATATTAGGGCTGTGCAAATTAACGATTAATTTCTCGATTAATCGTTAATCTTTTTGATCGATTAAATTTTTTTTTGATCGCTAATGAAAACACTCACCTCTACGCCGGCTTCCGGGAGTCCCGACGGAGATCCGGTGACGTCACGGACATCGACATCACCGGACTCCTCCCCCCTTCCCCAAGTGGCTCCGTCGGCTAACGAAGGGAAGGGGAGAGGAGT
>NW_017306311.1:482871-483653 GCF_000935625.1 Nanorana parkeri | reverse complement strand
TTAAACCATCAGCTGTACAATTTAATAACTTCTGCTCCCATATCAATGCATGACAAAATTGCACTCACACTTCTGCATTTTCTTTACACCGTACACTAATCTTCTGCATATAAAATCCCTTTTTGGAGCAGTGTGCATGAATTCATTGTCCCAGTTCAGTTTTTCCCCTGGACATAGAGTATTGTCTGCTCCCCATATGTCCATAGTCTGCAGATGCCATATGGTATAAAAAGAAAAAAAAAATGAAAAAAAGAAATATCCTCTTACAACTGCATACTGAGTACTGGTAGCTATATTAATAATATTATAAGTGCAAAGCGAATTCTAAAATGACTGCAGTTCTCGGATATAAGCCTCAAGTCTATTTTTGAAACAAGTTTTATATTATTTTGCTTATATGAGAAGAAAAATGTATATTGAGTAAAAACATTTAGAGAAGAACTGCTCACAAAAATTTAAAAATAAATTTACCATTTTTTGTAACATTGCCATTTTGTAGTAGGCATATCACATACAGCCATCTTTTAAGAGGAATTCCGGTATACATATATATACATATATATTAGGGCTGTGCAAATTAACGATTAATTTCTCGATTAATCGTTAATCTTTTTGATCGATTAAATTTTTTTTTGATCGCTAATGAAAACACTCACCTCTACGCCGGCTTCCGGGAGTCCCGACGGAGATCCGGTGACGTCACGGACATCGACATCACCGGACTCCTCCCCCCTTCCCCAAGTGGCTCCGTCGGCTAACGAAGGGAAGGGGAGAGGAGTCCG
>NW_017306311.1:476433-482787 GCF_000935625.1 Nanorana parkeri | reverse complement strand
TATATATATATATATATATATACACATATATATATATATATGAAAGAGCTATAAACTAATGTTATCTTTAAATAAAAGGTGCACAAGGTGCTTCCCCTGCATTTATAAAGCGAATAGTGATCCCCCTCTCTGGGAGCTTTTACTATGAATACTTTCAGAGAGACACCTGACCTTAAAGGGCCCTCCTGTGTTTTTTTTATATCCTGCGCAGAAGTCCTCTGACTGCTGGTCGCATCTGCAGAGTAGAGTCCCTGTATCTCCCGGACAGGGTCAGCCACCATAGCAGTTTGCGGAGGTGAAGGGTGGGATTTGTTAGGTCATGGGAGAGGAACAGAAAGAATAAGTGCATTTTCTCTGAAAGTGCACTTGTTCCTTAAGGGCCGGTTCACAACATAAACAGTGCATTCCATAGCAGTCAGCCTTGCAGCATAGTGCTTGCAGCATTTTTGGAGATCGCACTGGACGGGAACGTAGGCACTGATATGCCATGCATTTTGGTGTAGGTGATTGAACTGCAGGTGGGGGGCATGGCTGTGGTGCTATTGATTTTAACGCACCACCACGCCCCCTTCCGCTCTGGAACGCTGACCGCTCTGGAACGCACTGTTTATGGTGTGAACCGGCCCTTAGGCAGTCCCTGACTTTTTATATATCTTGCATAATCCAACACTAAGATCTCCTTCTCACTCCCATATCTGTTCCTATGTACTTGGTAGCTTGGATGTTCCTGCCGACCTTTGCATGTTCCTGCAGTTCTTGTTCCATTCTTCAGAATATAAAAATAAATTAAAACTTTAGCACGGAGAGTGGAATCCCTAATAATGTCCACAGCAGGTGTGCAGACCCAGCAACTCAGCAGAGACATGTATCCAGTTATGATCTTAAAAAAAGTAGCAGTGACATCATCACTATGTTGCACATTGTCTGTGCAGAGAGCAGAGGTTGCCTGCAGAAAATTTCAGGGGGGCGGATACAAGACCAGTCACCCTGCACAAGCAGAGAGAGCAACAGTGACTGGTCTTTATTACAGGAAAGCCCTATATAAAGGCAACATTTTAGAGTAGTGCACAGATCTGGAAGAAACACACAAAGTAGACCAAGATTTAAGCAAGAATATACATGACTCTTCTATTTAGACAGTGTTTCATTCATCCCGTTCAGCTTTAACTAAAGGTATAGCAAGATCCCACAGTTATATCTAATTAATATAATTTGCATGTCAAGAAACTGTTAGAAATAACTGGGATTCACCCCTTGACCCAAAGTTTGTTCAAATAGTGCAAGAACAGCAGATATCTGCCCATCAGTGGCCAGCAATGGCTGCTTACATATTTATCTCAGTACAGATTTCCATTAAACTGTAACTTCAATTTAGTTAAAAATTAAAATAGACCCCCAGACTTAAAAATGTAAGCAAAGTTTTCTGCAGATTCACACCTTTTTCTATTTTACAAAAATGCTTCTTAGTTTGCCATGACCTTTCTCAAACTATTTTCTGAATGGGAGGCTCAGTCTTCATGATAACCACCTTAGCAATCTCAGTGCTGTAATGGGAAAAGCTGCAGTGTTTGCATCCCTTTAGGAGGGGATGAGCCCTAGGGAATGTCTCACCAAAAATGACACTTTTATTGCAGAAGTCTGAAATGTGACTTTAGTCCTCTGGGAAAAGCAATCAACCATCCTCGCAAGAAGAAAATAGGAATTCTATTTTTTTTTTTAGAAAAATACAGCATCTGAAGACTGAAATGGAAAGGTAAATGTATCAAATATGTATATACTGTATGTTGGATTGTTGTTTTTTTTTTTTTTTCTAAGTGGAGTTTTATATTAAATAAAAGAGTGGAGCAAGTATGTAAATTAATCATGTAAATTGTATTATTAAGATGACCAATTACCAGTAAAATGTAGGTATGTTCTTAAATTTTTGGGTGGATTTTTATGACTTGTTTTCCCCTAGAGTCCAAAGATGTGCGCATAGAGGAAACCGGTCATGTATTTTTGTATGTTTAGTCAAATTGCTACAAATGTCCTTTAAAGTAGAACTTTGGCCAGGTTATGGGCTTTAAAATATTTATACATTAACAAACATTAAATACACTTCAAAATAAACCCTCAGTGACCTCTGTAGCTGGAGACACTGTGGAGTAATTGATTCTCAAAGCAGCGACAAACACAGAGAAGGTGTACAGGAAGAGGGGAGAGAAGATTTCTGAGTCCTGACTTGAATGATTTCACTGCGTCTACTGTGAACTTTGAGGATAAATTGATTATTACTATTATTATTATACAGGATTTATATAGCGCCAACAGTTTGCTCAGCGCTTTACAATATAAGGAAGACATTACAATCACAATACAATCCAAGAAAAGATGGTAAGGAGGGCCCTGCCCGTGAGGGCTTACAATCTAAAAAAAAAGGGAGGGTGAAGTGATACATGAGGAGGGAGCTGTGTGGGGATGAATTGTTTGAGAAAGTGATAGTTCAGTGGTTAAGTTGAGGTGGGATAGGCTTCCCTGAAGAGATGAGTCTTGAGGGATCGCCTAAAGGCAGTCAAAGTGGAAGACAGACGGACAGGTTGGGGTAAAGAGTTCCAGAGGACGGGAGAGACTCTAGTGAAGTCCTGGAGGCTAGCATGGGAGGAGTTGACGAGGGAGCTGAAAAGCAGAAGGTATTTTGAAGAGCGGAGGGGACGATTAGGGTGATACAATTGATCCACAGTTGCTGCAACTACAGAGGTAAATGAAGCATAACTAACCGTTCCTCTTTTGGAAACAAATCCCTCCATCCCCCTTCCTCCACAATTGTCCTCTATTTGGTTGGATTTACAGATATGAAGGGCACTGGGGTAAGTACTAAAGATGAATGGTCGTATAGTCCCAGCATGGACAGTTATGAGATCATTATGTGACTTCAACATTGTGTGCTCCCGGACTAGAAAATTGGAAGATTAGTGGCACACTTAGAAAAAATACTTAATACTCTGGGTTTCCTTTATGCAGAATACTTTAAAGTAAAAAAGAGTGTGAGGTGTCATGCTACTTTAACCACTTCAGGACCATAGGATAGACCTGTAACCACTATGTAAGTGGTTATACCAAGGATATGGCTCCAGCATCCGTGATCTTTGCAACATTTTAAACAGTCAGCTGCTGGCTGACATGTAAAATTGATACTTATCTTTTTTTTTTTTACAAAAAAATTAGTATTATATTGTGTTTATTTGCACTAAAAATAATTTTAGTGCATTCTTTCCTAAAAATATTGATTTGATAAACACGTGCAAATATTGTGCAACCTAAAAAATTACAACTATCATTTGTGTATTTCACAGGGCCTCTGTTTTCAGAAAATATATAGTTGTTTGGGGGGTTTAACTACCTCCGGGCCGGCTGAAGTACAAAAACGGCCGGCCGGGAGCTCTCTAGATCTGAGCGGGCGTCTTTAGACGTCCGCTCAGACACGCCACCGCGCGCGCTGCTCGGCGTGTGCAAGCGGGAAATGGCCAATATTTAAAAACAGGCAGCGATGCCTGTTACCATACAAGCGATCTGCCGGTTGTAGAGCCGGCGGATCGCATGTATGGGGTGCCGATCGGTCCCCCCCCCTCCGCGGCCGCCCCCCCCGCCGCCGTTGTCCCGCTGATCCCGGGCTCCACTGTGTCCGGTGCGAGCCCGGGATCAGCATGTCGCTTGTGTCACAGGGGATCAGAGGGAGATCGTTACACGAGCTCCCTCCGGTCCCCTCTCCTCTGCAAGAATGCGGAAGTGTTGTATAATACATCACTTCCGCATTCTTGTCTCACCCTCCAGCTTCAGAAGCTGGAAAGAAGCTGATGGAGCAGAGCTGTTGATCTGTTGAGCATCAGCTTCTTTTGGGGGGTCCTAGGTGACATTAGGGGTCTTGGAGACCCCTGATGTCTCCATAAAGAGGACCTGTCACATATTTTGCTATCACATAGGGGGTTTTATCAGCTCCCCTATGTGATAGCAATAAAGTTTAGTGGAAGAAAAAAAAAAGGAAACAAAATTTAAGTTCCCCCCCCCCCAAAAAATTTAAAGTTACACATAAGAAAAGAATAAAAAAACAAAAAACATTTTTAAAGTCCTCACCCATACATACACGCATGCAAACATGCGTCGGGGGCGCATACGTGAAAAAACGACGATTGCGCCCATTACGCCGCACATGTTACATATCGCCGCAAACGTCGGAGTGAGAGCAATAATTCTAGGGCCATCAATCACTGATAACACTAAACTAATGAGCGGTAAAAGCTTTTTGGGTATGGTAGTTTTCTGCGATGTCGCGGGTGCGCACAATTTTAAAGCTTGACATGTTTGGTGTCTATTTAACCGACGTGACCCGATCTTTTATATTTTACCAAAAAACTGGGTAATAATAAATGTTTCCTAACATAATGTAAAAAAAACTTTTTTCTTCAAAATTTTCTGTAATTTTTCCTAATTATAGTAAAAATAAAAACCCGTAGTGGTGATTAAATACCACCAAAATAAAGCTCTATCTGTCCCCAAAAAATGGTATACAATTATTTTCAGTACAGCATTGCATGACGGAATAAACGTTAGTCTAAGTACCGCAGCGCTGAATACTGAAAAATGGCTGGGACAGGAAGGGGGTCTAAACACCTGGTCTTCAAGTGGTTATGTAATTTTTTATCCCCAAAAATTAAGATTTTAATGTGCGTGAGAAATGCAAACATTGTTCTGGTCCAGGATTGGTAAAAAAAAGTAAACCCCAACAATGTCTCTATACAATTTAAAGCATTTTGTTATATAATGAGGATAGGGGAGGTATTCTGTAGTGCTAACACATTTCCTGTCTTAGAATGATAACACTGCTCTTCCATAGATATGGTACAGTGAATGAACGTTGTCACCCTAGGACAGGAAGTAGGTTACTACCTGGTACAAATAAAGCAAAAAAAGCTTAAAAAAAGAGAAAACGTATACAGCCACCACATCTAAGACCTATTAAGCTGGGGGTTTTTTTTTGTTCTTTGGTTTAGATATACTTTAAAGTAGTATTACATTCGTAATCTTTTTTTCATTAATAAATCCAGATCAAACAAGTATACATTGCCCTACAAAGTACTTTTTTACATTTTTGCCCAAACACTTACGGTCATCATGTTTCCAAACAGTTCCAACTCTCTCTGTTAGGCTTCCCTGAACTTCATGTCTGGTACAGGATCACAAGGGTCAGCGCAGCCTCCAGCACCTGTACATCTACTAGCTTGGAGGAGGGAGAAGGAAAGAGGAGAAGGGAGGTGAAAGGAGAGGGGAGCTGGGTGGAGGTAAATGTCTTGCCCTGCTGTGTCTGTGTGTCTGTGGAGATACACACGGCTTACTAGCACATACAAGGGTGGCTTTATAGGACCCTGAAAAGGAAAGGAGGCACCCTAAAACAGGATATCAGAGCCAGTGCTCAGGGGACCAGCTGATTCTGCAGGAAGCTAAACGTTTTAAAAACAACAATGAACAGCATCCATTGTAAGTGATTTAATCAGCATTTGACATTTCTTAATATCACTTTAAGGAAGATGGAAAATATGAAAAGGAGAAAATCTTTTTTTTTTTGGTCTATTTACCACCTTTTTTTCCTTTTCTTTTTTAATATCTTTGTATATGATCTGTCTCCTAGATTGTAAGCTCTCATGAGCAGGGCTCTCCTAACCCTATTGTACTGAAATTGTATTGTATTGTAAATTGTATGGTAACCTTACCGTCTCCTACATTTTGTAAAGCGCCATGCAAATTGTTGGCGCTATATAAACCGTGTATAATAATAATAATATAATAATAATCTGACAATTGCATGTATCAATGTTTTCAATATATACAAAATAATGTCTTATTGCTGCAATTGCTTTCAGCATGTACTGGCACACAATTATTTGAACGCAGAACGTTCTGTTAATATTCTGGATAAATAATATTTTCACACATGTTCAAGGGAAAGGCAACAAACCTTATTTTTCATTCTCTTTCCTAGTTAAAGCGGCTCCACAGGCCTGGCAGTTTTGACATAGAAATTCATTATGTTTACATATTTATTACATTCTTGTAGGACATCTTAATTTACAATCATGGGAAACCCTGTGCAATAGCTTTTCATCTGTCAGGTTAAATGAGCTATGTGAGGAACAAAGCAGACAAGTACAACTATCAGACCCTTTAACTGTTGACCGAAACTGTCATTCAAGCCATCGGTATATTTTATTACTAGAGTGCACTTCCCACTATGGCTGATAAACTTGCAAGCTTTCACTGTCAGCTTTACAGCCCCCCCCCCCCCCCCCACCCCATCTCTCCATCACCACACACCACACCCTC
>NW_017306311.1:473607-476257 GCF_000935625.1 Nanorana parkeri | reverse complement strand
TTTTCCCTGTCACCTTTCCACCCCCCCCCCCCCCCCATCAAAGCATTTTACTCATACCAAACAGCCTGTTTGAATAGACCACAAGACAGTTACTAGTTGAAGGTCAGCAGTCTCCTATCCTTCAGCACCTTGTCCACTTCCATAGCCAGGAGCTGAAAAGGTTCCAGCTGTCATGGGGGAGGCCTCATGGTGTAGCGTGTGCATGTCAGGGAGATGGATAAAGTCTGGTCCACAGACCCCGCTGCACCTGTTGGTCTGCCACCATCTGCTAAGCAAAATGTTAGAAGGGCCACACCCTAGGACAACAAGCTAAAGAGAATTTAATCTGTTCCCTGCAGGCGTCACAACAAAAGCCGCTGATCACAGTTTACAAAAATGGAAAGCGCAGCGTAAAAAATCAAACTAGGCCCTGGGGGGAGCTAATCTCCCTGCATTCCGCGTTTTGTTTCTTCTTTGGAAATGAGACGATTAAATACACACAGATAGCGATTAGCCGATAGATAACTTGTGAATGGAGTCAGAGGAAGAAAAAAGTTTAAGTGGGATGAATTTTAAACCTTAACACAACAGGGCAAAGACATAACAAAACATTAAAAAATCTGCAGATATTTGGTATTGTATTACACTTATTTATATTGCACTGTGTAGTACTGTATTATTGTATAAGTACTGTGTAAACTACAACATGAATATTTAAAGTCCCAGCATATATTCTCCTGTTATAATATCAGCATTGTAATAGGAATACATACTAGAGGCTTTTTTTGATAATGCAATCAAAGCTTTCTTGAAAAAATCCATTTTATGTAGTGAGCGCTGCCTTTTGTCTGCTCATCACTTTCAATATCTTCATGGATTCCCAGCGTGCTTTGCATCTTATTTCCGGCTGCTTGATATGATGCAGTCTTGATTTCTCAAGACTACATAGCCCATCATGCATTGCTTCCAGCAAGCAATGATAATGTTACATTGTTCAGCCGTTGAATTGTAGTTCAGTAGTCAGGGCTGAGTGAAATCGCGTCAGTGTGCTGAGGAAGTACATCCTACGGGCATTGTCAATAAGTTACTTCTAGTTTAATATGGTTATTAGGAAGTTTGTATTCATCTTCCTCTTTCTCCGGTTAGTTTGGAGTTGGAGGTTTCTTGTGAAAAGTTTTCTGTTGCAATGCTTCTAAACAAACGGTAAAAAGGTTACTGCCCGTGTTCGGAGACAATGTGCCAGTCTCAGAGTACCATGGTTGCACATGATTGATGACAATTGAGGATGTCTATATACATATTTTGAGGTGCACGTTTTCATGGATATTCATGCTGTCACCTGGAAGTCATGTTCATGCACATGTAATACTTATAACTGTCTCTTTTACTGTGCCCGAGTTGTTTATAAATGAAGAATAACAAAATATGGTTATTAGGAGTGGGGTAGAACTTCTGGAAATTCAATATAGAAATTCATATTTATTTTTAATGTTTGGCAATGGCACATGTTACTTCTAAGGCTGGCTACACCTGTCTTCTGCTTGAAAGATTTGCACTAAGATACTCGTAGCACATTGGATAACAGATGAGTAATAGAAAGAGTTCACAAGTGTCAAAACTCTGCAGCCACACTCACAGAGATATCTTCAGACATTCCTGGAATTCTCTGCTGCTAGTTAAGGAATGGTCCTTTCAGTTCACATGCAATGTAATCAGACATCCCTTTAGTCAGAAATAAAGAGGAGTTATGGTGAGATAGTGACTGCAACGAAGATGGGTACATTTCACTCCTTTACTTCTCTCTTCTATTGATCAGAAAGAGGAATCCCAGGGGGTGTTTGTTGCACATCATCATCCCTCGGACACACTCTAATACTTGTTTAACTAACAAGACATAATTTGTCATTAGTGCTCTGCATTGCTTGTTTTCAATGCTCTTGTATTATCCTATATCCCCATGGGATGAGCACAAACACTGTTAATAAACGCCTTTATGGAAAAATAAGAAAAATGGAAGACTTGCACCAGCCTGCTGAGTTTTATGTTTAGCGTACTGAGTATAAGAGTTGTGCCTGATTAACCTCCTGGCCCTTATGCAGCCCAAAAGGACTGAAGTTGAAAATCCTTGTCATACAAACTGGACTGGTGTGTAGAAACTCATACAAACCAATATGAAGGCCCCAATTACACCCAAGCATGAGTGTACCCAGAGTGCTTTCGTGTTTTTCAAGCATTTTTCAGGCTCTTCTTTTAAAGTCTAACAGGGGACGAGTGACACAACACTAAGGGGTGAAAAGGCCCATTGAGAATGATGGGATTCTTTATCTTAAAGGAGAACTATGGGGTTAGTGCTTTTTCCCATAGTTCTCCTTAGGGTAACGGGAGGACACAAACTAGCGTCCTCCCGTCACCCTAAGCTCAGTATACCGCGAGCTACAGCTCGCGGTATACTGAGACGCCGCAGCTGAAGCGGATCCGGACAATTGTGCCGGGATCTGCCCAGCTGCGTGACTGACAGCTGTCTCTGCCTATCTAGAGGCAGAGCCATCTGAACCCGCCCCCTCCCCTGTCCGTTCCGCCAGTCAGCGCTGGAGGATCGGAGCGGGGAGGGGGGAATCCAGCCCCTCCCCTGTCACGGCAGTGAGCCGTGACAGGATCGAGAAGTGAGCGA
>NW_017306311.1:468801-472331 GCF_000935625.1 Nanorana parkeri | reverse complement strand
CCCCCCATCAAGGCATTTTATTGATACCAAACAGCCTGTTTGAATAGACCACAAGACAGTTACTAGTTGAAGGTCAGCAGTCTCCTATCCTTCAGCACCTTGTCCACTTCCATAGCCAGGAGCTGAAAAGGTTCCAGCTGTCATGGGGGAGGCCTCATGGTGTAGCGTGTGCATGTCAGGGAGATGGATAAAGTCTGGTCCACAGACCCCGCTGCACCTGTTGGTCTGCCACCATCTGCTAAGCAAAATGTTAGAAGGGCCACACCCTAGGACAACAAGCTAAAGAGAATTTAATCTGTTCCCTGCAGGCGTCACAACAAAAGCCGCTGATCACAGTTTACAAAAATGGAAAGCGCAGCGTAAAAAATCAAACTAGGCCCTGGGGGGAGCTAATCTCCCTGCATTCCGCGTTTTGTTTCTTCTTTGGAAATGAGACGATTAAATACACACAGATAGCGATTAGCCGATAGATAACTTGTGAATGGAGTCAGAGGAAGAAAAAAGTTTAAGTGGGATGAATTTTAAACCTTAACACAACAGGGCAAAGACATAACAAAACATTAAAAAATCTGCAGATATTTGGTATTGTATTACACTTATTTATATTGCACTGTGTAGTACTGTATTATTGTATAAGTACTGTGTAAACTACAACATGAATATTTAAAGTCCCAGCATATATTCTCCTGTTATAATATCAGCATTGTAATAGGAATACATACTAGAGGCTTTTTTTGATAATGCAATCAAAGCTTTCTTGAAAAAATCCATTTTATGTAGTGAGCGCTGCCTTTTGTCTGCTCATCACTTTCAATATCTTCATGGATTCCCAGCGTGCTTTGCATCTTATTTCCGGCTGCTTGATATGATGCAGTCTTGATTTCTCAAGACTACATAGCCCATCATGCATTGCTTCCAGCAAGCAATGATAATGTTACATTGTTCAGCCGTTGAATTGTAGTTCAGTAGTCAGGGCTGAGTGAAATCGCGTCAGTGTGCTGAGGAAGTACATCCTACGGGCATTGTCAATAAGTTACTTCTAGTTTAATATGGTTATTAGGAAGTTTGTATTCATCTTCCTCTTTCTCCGGTTAGTTTGGAGTTGGAGGTTTCTTGTGAAAAGTTTTCTGTTGCAATGCTTCTAAACAAACGGTAAAAAGGTTACTGCCCGTGTTCGGAGACAATGTGCCAGTCTCAGAGTACCATGGTTGCACATGATTGATGACAATTGAGGATGTCTATATACATATTTTGAGGTGCACGTTTTCATGGATATTCATGCTGTCACCTGGAAGTCATGTTCATGCACATGTAATACTTATAACTGTCTCTTTTACTGTGCCCGAGTTGTTTATAAATGAAGAATAACAAAATATGGTTATTAGGAGTGGGGTAGAACTTCTGGAAATTCAATATAGAAATTCATATTTATTTTTAATGTTTGGCAATGGCACATGTTACTTCTAAGGCTGGCTACACCTGTCTTCTGCTTGAAAGATTTGCACTAAGATACTCGTAGCACATTGGATAACAGATGAGTAATAGAAAGAGTTCACAAGTGTCAAAACTCTGCAGCCACACTCACAGAGATATCTTCAGACATTCCTGGAATTCTCTGCTGCTAGTTAAGGAATGGTCCTTTCAGTTCACATGCAATGTAATCAGACATCCCTTTAGTCAGAAATAAAGAGGAGTTATGGTGAGATAGTGACTGCAACGAAGATGGGTACATTTCACTCCTTTACTTCTCTCTTCTATTGATCAGAAAGAGGAATCCCAGGGGGTGTTTGTTGCACATCATCATCCCTCGGACACACTCTAATACTTGTTTAACTAACAAGACATAATTTGTCATTAGTGCTCTGCATTGCTTGTTTTCAATGCTCTTGTATTATCCTATATCCCCATGGGATGAGCACAAACACTGTTAATAAACGCCTTTATGGAAAAATAAGAAAAATGGAAGACTTGCACCAGCCTGCTGAGTTTTATGTTTAGCGTACTGAGTATAAGAGTTGTGCCTGATTAACCTCCTGGCCCTTATGCAGCCCAAAAGGACTGAAGTTGAAAATCCTTGTCATACAAACTGGACTGGTGTGTAGAAACTCATACAAACCAATATGAAGGACCCAATTACACCCAAGCATGAGTGTACCCAGAGTGCTTTCGTGTTTTTCAAGCATTTTTCAGGCTCTTCTTTTAAAGTCTAACAGGGGACGAGTGACACAACACTAAGGGGTGAAAAGGCCCATTGAGAATGATGGGATTCTTTATCTTAAAGGAGAACTATGGGGTTAGTGCTTTTTCCCATAGTTCTCCTTAGGGTAACGGGAGGACACAAACTAGCGTCCTCCCGTCACCCTAAGCTCAGTATACCGCGAGCTACAGCTCGCGGTATACTGAGACGCCGCAGCTGAAGCGGATCCGGACAATTGTGCCGGGATCTGCCCAGCTGCGTGACTGACAGCTGTCTCTGCCTATCTAGAGGCAGAGCCATCTGAACCCGCCCCCTCCCCTGTCCGTTCCGCCAGTCAGCGCTGGAGGATCGGAGCGGGGAGGGGGGAATCCAGCCCCTCCCCTGTCACGGCAGTGAGCCGTGACAGGATCGAGAAGTGAGCGAACTGTGTTCGCTCACTTCCTGATCTACTGAGCCGACCTGTGACAGTTTCATTGTCACAGGTCGGCTAGAACTATGAGGTGAGTGAAAAACACTCACCTCATAGTTCTCCTTTAAGCATTGTCTTCCTTCAGGAATCACAAAATGCTCAGGTGAGAATGGGGCCGTAAGCAGGTGAGAATGGTCAGCTTAAGAGTGCCCATTGATCAGTTCAGGCTTCCAAACCTTGTTCACCTTCAGCCTGAGCCATTGCAAATGTAATCACAAAGGTGATGGCTACCTTGGTGATAGAGGACCAAATGCCCAGTGTATAGGCTCTTGAATGATTGATTGATTGATTGATTGACTGATTGGAACTTCCCCAATACAACCTAAGGTAGACTTGCAGTGGATGAATGGATCAGCAAGACAAAAACCTTTTGCAGATCTACTAAAATAAGTAGATCCTGCATACATAACTTCTGCGGCTCAAAGTCTGCGGCTCAAACTCAATTGGCATATAAAGTATATTATATACATAACATATGAGGTCCTAGAGGGGAGTGACTACATATTAAAGCATATCTAAAGCCTAGTGAACAAAACTGCAGCACAAAAATCTCTTCTTCCTAGGGCAAATAGGCAGAAATAAAAACTTTTTAAAATGATTTTGAAATTACTTTTTGCCTTCCAAGACATACACATTGCCTCAGTAGAAAAAAAAACTTCCTGTGCCCATGCTTAGCTGGAAGGTTCTTCCAGAGGCAAAGAAATGGACTAGGGACATACACAGAGAGTTACAAAATTAAGCATATTCAGCATCCCTTTAGCTGCGTGGGAAAAGATATGGGCTGAGTTCATGATATGTGAGATTAATCATCCCCACCAACCCTTAAACTGTGCACGCTCTTGTGCAACTGTGGTCTTGGATTTG
>NW_017306311.1:454223-468785 GCF_000935625.1 Nanorana parkeri | reverse complement strand
TGTAAATTCAATGTAAATTATGTACCTGCTGGTAGAGTACAGACTGGCCAGGCAGGAATTTATTTGATGCAGCTAGCCAGTTTGAACATGACCTGAACTATATGCAAACCAGATTTCTTTTAATGCAAACATTTGCTAAAATGATATAACAGTGTGCAGAGGGGTGATCTCATTAATTTGTATATCTAAAAAATAAATTTAAAAAAAGTAGTACCCTTAAAAACCAGCAAAAAGTAAAATGGCAAATACTCAGTTAATCTGCAACCAACTAGGCAGGTGCACAATAGGAGGGATCAATGGCTGTATACAAAATACAGTTCTGCTTATAGGTTTACATAGCCCTGGCAGAATTTATGAAATGTTAACCATTTTTGCTGCGCCAACGCCACAAAACAGCCCATATCCAATATGCCAAAAAGACTTAGAGAAGTCTCAAAACCTCTGTAGCAAAATCTTATGGGATGACGAGACCAAAAATGAACTTTATGGTCCAAATGATACACGGTATAGGGGGAAGTATATGTCATTAAGAACAAGCATGTTATTATTTTGTTATTGTTTTTTATTATTATTATATTTTCCTTTATTGCTATGGCTTGTGCAATACTTTTGCTTTTCTGTAATGCCTGATAATTTAATGTGAATCACATTAAAAAAGAAATGTATTTGGTGTCATAATTTAAAACTTCTGCAGCAAAATCTTATGGCGTGACTTCAAAACCATAAACACTAAAGAGGACAGTACATGTTATTCAGAACTAAGAGTATGCAAACATTTTATTATTATTATTCATTAATATTATTATCTTATTATCCTTAATTGCTATACTTTTTTAGATGATTGAGCTTTTCTGTAATGCCTAATCATTTAATTTGAACCACAGAAAAAAATGATGTGTTTAGTGTAATTATTAATGTTTTGTTAAAAAATTATTCACATCTTACAAATTCTGCCAGAGGTATGAAAAAGTATAAGCACAATTGTACACTCAGCCAATCAGCCCTGTTAGCAAGCAAAAGAAAGAAGATTAAAACGTTTCCTTTTCCTATAACCAATAATGAATAAGGTCTCAGTTTGCGTATGTTTGCAAATATAGGCAAAAGGCACATGCCAGGGTCGTGCCTTAGAAATAGATCTATTTTCAGCTGTATGTGGTTAAAGTGTGGAAGTTGTCACTTTTGAGAGATTTTACACACCTGTAAATGTGCCACTTTGAAAAAAGATCAACTGTTAAAATGTATCACTATAGCAAGCTTATTATTCAGTGTCACACATTACACATGGCTAATGCAGGTGGTCATTCCTTTACTATTTTATGTACTAACAGAAGGATATAAACTTAGAAGCAGGGCTATTTTAAGGTATAGACACCGAGGGACATAAAGACCCAACATGAAACTGAAGTCAAACAGACAGCAGTAGGGAGTGGAAAATAGCAGGTGTTCCGAGCTTCTGTACAGGCCAACAAACCAGCTGGTGGTAACTCGAAAGTCAGCGTCACACAGAAGAAGCAGCTGCACATGGCGGGAATGTGAGCAGACTATCCTCTCTGGAGGTTCATTTGGATAACTACCACAATATCGCCAAGGATGAAGTGCAGTTTACATTTGTGTGACAGAAGTTGCTTTGTGTTCAAAAAATGGCTGAATGGCAAGCTTCCCCTGAATGTAATTTTTGTTTCTGAAATGCCTATTTTTCATTTCACTTGGTACTTTTAGCTGTAAAATACATTTTAACAGGATGAATCACACTATAGTTGAACTTGAGTGCTGTTTTTTGTGTTATGGTATGCTCCTGAGTAAAAAAAAAAGTAAAACTTTAACAGGTAGCACTCCCTAAAATTATGTATTGGTGTTCTCTTTGCTCAGGATGCTACTTGGCATGTAAACTGGACCTGCATACAGGAAAATTGTATTTCATACTTACCGCAATTTTCCTTTCCTGACGGCTCCATGTCGGCATACGAGTGGGGGTACAGGCTCCGCCCCCCCATCTGATAGGACTAATAACTCATAAATTTGAGCCTCCCCCCAGCCAATGTGTTACATAACTAGCAACTCCGACTGGGCGGGAACCATGCCGACATGGAGCCGTCAGGAAAGGAAAATTGCGGTAAGTATGAAATACAATTTTCCTGTTTCCCTGACTGCTCCATGTCGGCATACGAGTGGGAAATAACTCGCAAATACACAAGGGTGGGAATGCTAGTAGTTTAATTGCATACAGAAGAAGAGGCAACAACCCTACGGCCAAACTCGACCGTCGTCAAGGCCGCCGGCTCAACACAGTAGTGCCGCATAAAGGTATGCACCGAGGACCATGTAGCCGCCTTGCAGACCATCTCCGGCGAGACACCGCTCATAGCTGCCCAGGAAGTTGAAATACTTCTGGTCGAATGCGCTGTCGTATGCCCTGGAACCGCCAACCCCATAGCACCGTATGCTAGGGTAATCACTTTCACCATCCAGGTGGAGATAGTCCTACTGGAGGCTCGCAAGCCCTTCCTGGGCCCAGCAGGAATCACGAACAGGTGATCCGAATTCCGAAAAGACATCGTAGCATCCAGGTAGGATCGTAAGGCGCTGCCAACATCCAGGCGAGCCAGCTGATCGGACCCGCTGGAGTCACAGAAGGGCAGAACAATCTCCTGATTGATGTGAAAGCAGGAAGCGACTTTCGGGACAAATCCCAGCATCGGCACCAGTACCACCCGATCCGCCAGGAAGGTGGTGAATGGTTCCTTGCAACCTAGTGCAGCAATTTCGGATACTCTCCTGGCCGAGGAGATAGCTACCAAAAAGACGGTTTTCAATGTCAGCCTCCAGAGAGACAAGTCCGTACAGAAGTCCGCAGAGGCCAGGAAGTCGAGGACCAAGGGAAGGTCCCATTTGGGGAACAATGGTTTTCTCGGAGGCTGGACTCTCAGAACTGCCTTAAAAAACTTCACCACCAGAGGGTCCGTAGCCCACCGGATGCCCGTGAAGGCAGATATGGCAGAAACGTGACCCTTCAAAGTCCTGAGGCCCAGATGTAGATCGAGGCCCTTTTGCAGGAAATCCAAGACATGACACACCTGGGGAGTCTCAGGTGAAAAACCATGAAGGGCTGAAAAGTCCACGAATCTTACCCAAACATTGTTGTAGGTACGGTTGGTGGAGACCTTTCTTGCATGTAACAGGGTATCCAGTACAGCTTCTGAGCACCCCAGACCCCTCATCTGCCGCCTTTCAAGGTCCATGCCATCAGGCAGAGTTTTGCAGGAGCAGGATGGAGAAGCGGACCCTGGGTCAGCAAGTGTGTTGACACTGGGATCGGGAAGGGGTCCCCCACCGCGAGTTGCCGCAGGAGCGGATACCAGGGGCGTTTCGGCCATAGTCAGGGAAAGTTGTTTTGTAAGTATTGTCTATATTATGGTAGGGATTCAAAAAATAGATTTTGTATTTTTGTATTTTAGAAAAAAAAGACATATTTCAAATTAATATGTATGCTGTCTTTTATCCAACCAGCAAATGGAGCTCTAATCTTCTTTTCATATACTCAGCAAAATCAGCTTTCAGCTATGCTGCAATGATTCTCTTGTTTACTAAACTTGAATGACAATATCACAAAAGTAACTAATTTTCTGTCCTGTCTCGATATATAACTCATAGTGCTATTGTCATTGTAAGGGCCCGTTCACACCAGTTGCAGTGCGTTCAGGCCCAATTCTGGCCAGAACGCACAGCCTCGCATTGTGGCCGGCTCACTTTTTAGTGGGGCAGGAGGGGGCGTGGCGGGCCATTGAAGTGAATGGCACCGTAGCCACGCCTGCACGGGATCGCAAAGCACATTGTGCCTGCGGTGCGATCGCATTGTGGCCGGAGGGCGTGGCTATGGTGCCATTCACTTCAATGGCCTGCCATGCCCCCACCTGCCCCCACCTGCCCCACTAAAAAGTGAACCGGCCGCAATGCGAGGCTGTGTGTTCTGGCCAGAATCGGGCCGGAACGCACTGCACCTAGTGTGAACGGGCCCTAAGAAAGATCTGAGGAATTGGGAACAGGTGTTCTGTAGTCCACTGAGAGAGCTGGGAACAATGCTAAAATAACATAAACCCCTTCATGACTAAGGCCTTTTTTTTCATTATTTGCACCCATGTTATATTCCACATTTTAAGCCTGCAAATTACTTAAAACCCCCAAACATTACATATTTCCTGAAAGCCCTATAGAATAAAATGGTGGCAGTTGCAAATTTTTATGTTGCACGATATTTGCTCAACACCTTATCAAACCCAAAGGTTTAGTGATAATTGCACTTAAGTGCCCTAAAAGACAATCAAATAGCCATTTTTAAAATAAAATATAAAAGATGAGGTTACACCGAGTAAATAGATACCAAACATGCCCAGGTAAAAAATTATGTGCGTCTGTGAAACGGCGACAAAATTCAGTACCCCAGAAAGTCCATAGTCAACGCTTTAAAAGCCCCCACAGGTCATCAGTTTAGAGGTAACAAAAAATACTGGCCCTAGAATTATTGCTCTCACTCCAGCGTGTGCAGTGATACCCAACATGTATAGCAGATTCGTCATTTTCATACGTAGGTGCACCTGACGAGTGTTTACGTGAAGACGCGCGTGCTGGTGGGGGCGGGGAACTTTAAACACTTTTTTATTGTTTTGACATTTTTTTAACCAGTTGACATCCGCGGTGTTAAACCCCCTTCCCATCCAGGCCATTTTTCAGTATTCAGCGCTGCGGTACTTTAACTGACATTTATTCCGTCATGCAGCGCTGTACTGAAATGAATTTTATATCCTTTTTTGGGGACAGATAGAGCTTTCTTTTGGTGGTATTTATTCATGTTAATTTTAAAAACTGTTATTTTATTTTTAACTTTACTTTAATTGCTATCACATAGAGGGGCATACAAGTCCCCATGTGATAGCAGATGTCGGTGACAGGCATTCTTTAAAGTGATGCTGGGAGTCCAAAATACTCCCAGTGTCACCGTAACACTCTATATAAGCTATTGAAGTGCAGATCGCACTTCAATAGCTTATAGCTGGGCTACAGGGGCCCGGCACTGACAGCTATGGAACCGGAAGTGTTGCAATCTACATCGCTCCCGGTCCCATAGAACGGGGAGGGGATTGGCAAACGGAGGTTCGCCCATCTCTTCTCCAGCTTCCCGCCAACACCAAAGAGGACGGTCCTGGGTCCGTAGGAAGGGCAACGGAGCCCGGGAAACATGTCGGGGGGAGGGGACCGTTAACCGGCCTGTAGAAGCGATCTGGCGGCAGCTGAGCCGCCAGAATCACTTCTACTGTAAAACCGACAGTAGGCTTCACAAGTTTAAACAGAAAGCCAAAGCCGCCGGGAGTCTTTTTAAACAGCCCTGATGCCAGTGACGTACACTGTAGGGGTTAAGCAAAGGCACAGAACATAGGAAGTTATCTGCTCACAAGAACTTTAGCAGGATCACAGACATTTTTTTGCCATATATAGAACACATATAAAACAATTCAATGGTATATTTTACAAGCAAAAGAGAGAAAATAAGAGAAGTTCATTGTTAGGATTTACATACATGTTAAAAGTAACAAAATGTGAGAGGAAATCCTTCTTCTTGACCATCAGCATAACATTTCCGATCTTTTTTACCTTGACCGTGGTACCCCAAGGTTCTGAGACATCCTGTAAACTCCCTAATTGCCAGCCAAAAAATTCTAAATGATACACATGCTGTCTAATGTCTATGGGTAATGTCTATGGGTACCATTCCATTTTTTTTACAGTACATACAGCAAAGTCAGTCTTTCATGCAAATATAGCTGTGAAGCACCACTCTTTGCAAAAAATGTGCTGATCTGAGAACTCCTTTTGCCTACATGTTTATAATGCAGGAGACGCATTCACAAACACACCCACTAAGGGTTCCTTGCTGTCTCTCATCCACAAATGATGATACTTGATGCAAATATCCATATATAGTAGTTATGTACATGGGTATGGTGCAAACGTTTGCCCAAGTTTGCCCAAGCCTACACAAAACTGTCAGTGACACACCCACTCAGTGGCCGCCAAGGCATTTCCTGCCGCACACCTAACAAAGGGAAAGCCCGGCTGCAACTGATTGGTACTGGAGGGGGGCAGTGGTGTAAAGCACGCTGCCACTAGACTCTAGAGAAGTGGAGACGTGTTCTCTGGAGTGACAAATCATGCTTCTCTGTCTGGCAATCTGATGGACATGTCTGGGTTTGGCGGTTGCCAGGAGAACGGTACTTGCCTGACTGTATTGTGCAAGTAATTGTATAAGTGTAAAGTTTGGTGGAGGGGGAAATATGGTGTGGGGTTGTTTTTCAGGGGTTGGACTTGGCCCCTGAGTTCCAGTGAAGTGAACTCATAAGGCTTTAGCATACCAAGATATTTTGGACAATTTCATGCTCCTAACTTTGTGGGAAAAGTTTGGGGATGGCCCCTTCCTGTTCCAACATGACTGCGCACCAGTGCACAAAGCAAGGCCCATAAAGACATGGATGAGCAAGTTTGGGGTGGAGGAACTTGACTGGCCTGCTCAGAGACCTGACCTCAAGCCAATAGAACACCTTTGGGATGAATTAGAGCGGAGACTTATATGCAACTGGCTGAGTCCCAGGAAAAACAGCAGTGGGTTCCGGCACTACAGAGGATGGGCAGATGTCTCCCCACCTGTTGCTCTCATAGAGGCATCTGCACCTTTATGGCTAGCCATATTGGTTACCATGGCATACTGCATTTTGCTTTTACTGAATGAGACCACAAAAGAGTATACAGCAAATAGAATCCAACTGTGATCACCCAGTTACTGGGTAGTACAAGCCACAGCATGCCTGAGTCCAGCAACAACAAAGTGTTATACACAGCATCTGAAAACGAATATCTTTTTTTTAATTCATTCTGAGCTTACATCAAGTCGTGTCTGTCTACGCCAGGTATTTGTGACAGTTCTAACCTCAGCTGATGACTTTTTTGGCAATGGATCCCGCTATCTGCAGGTGTTGTAACAGCTGTAGACTCAATGAAATGCAGCTCAATTTTCATGCTGTAATCAGCTTTGGCTCTACCTATGCAGCTGGGTAATAGAAATGACAACTTCTTATTGGGCCACATAGTGTCTTTGTGTTGTATCGCTTAAACATGGCATTTTATCACAAACCATTGTAAAATAAATATTTTATATACTCTATATGGTGTCATAAATGGAGAAGAGCGGGCAGAAACCATTCAGACACGTTAAGAACTGAAATGTTGCCAGTTTTTGTAAAACAAAAACAGCAGCAATTTTAGATCAAGATCTTATATTTGCAGGACCAATATAAATGAATTTAAAGTGAAAGTACAATTTGTAATCCCTCCAACCCAGCCTTTCCTCTCAGTCTTTCACTGCAAGATCTTTGTTTGCCAGAAAAAGAACCCAGAGTATGTGTGCTCCATTGAAATGAAAGGAAATTCCGAAGTGCATGAATGGACCCTGACAAGAAGATTTTGCAGTACCAAGGCTGCAAAACTGAGATCTAGCTGGATCAAGGACAGGGGAATAAAAAATTGGGGGTGCAGGAGGAATAAAAAAGGTAACTACACTAAAAATGCAGTTGGACTTTAAATAACATGTTTGAATAGCAAAAAAGTTCATCACTTCAGTGGCTTTCAATGTGCAGCCCCACTGGGTGTGACCCAGCCTAGATTCTATCATCATCCTTGCCAGGTCCTCTTAATCCTGTGCATACATGCAGTGACCCTATTCATTTCTTTTGGAACCGTACAGTGCAGGACCACTTGAAGCTGCCATGATAATTGCTCCCCAGAGGAATGAATGGGCAGCAAGCATGTGCAAACTGAAAAGGATGTGGCAAGCAAGGCTGTGTAGGGTGCACTGTGGCCACACAGTGAACATAACTCAAATCGAGGGCAAAGGTGAGTATGAGACCAGGTAGTCTGCACTCAGTGGGGAGCCCTCATTCATTAAAGAACAACTTAAACAACAGAATTGTACAGACACACAAATTCATGATCCCAGGGAAAGCACAGTAAAAACAGCCCATGGGGTATCTCATTGAAAAAAAATCTTCACCATGCAAGGAAAATGAAATTTAGAGTAACACATTTTCTAAGTCCATCTGCTGCAGGTCTTACTAATATGCAACTATATTCAAACACAAGCCATGCCATATACCCCTTAGCTACTTTAGTTGCATATCATGATCATATTAAGAACCACCTGTTTTCTGAGACTTTATCAGGGTCGGGTTGATCATGAAATGCTGAAAACACCATATGCTGAGAACATGTCCTCTACAATCCTATATACTGTATATTCTCATTTTCATGGTGCGAAGAGCACTAGCAGCGTGCTTTTGTGCTGCCGGCTGTCATTAGCATGCACACACAAACCAGGAATCACACTTCATGGGCCAGAAAATCAAAGACAAAACTACACAGCAGGTGATGAAAGGGTTTTCATATCTTAGCCTTGCATTTTGATTTAAAGTAATCACCCATGTACACACAGCAGTAAACAATGGTAATTTGGGATCAGAGGAGAATAAATTAGCATTCTGACTTATCACAATCAAATATTAACACTTACGAAGCTGGAGAATATTATTGTAAAATTCTAAAAGGGAAATGTTTGTGTACATGCCGTAAGCCCCCATTCATACTTTCAAAGCGCTACATGGCATGTTGCATTTTTGAGCGTTTTTGCATGTTTGTTACATGTCACTCATAGTGTAGCCTATGCATTTCAGCCTTGTTTGCAATAAATGCGGCAAAGAAGCTTATGCACGCTTTTGAGTTTTCCATGTTTTTTAACTGTGCATATTTGTGTGTTTGTCACGCATCTTTGCATGCAAAAAGCGCATATCTTGCTTGCTAACAAAAAATGGCACTGCAAGTGGGACATGTGATTTGTCGTGGGTTTTTGTGCTACACTAGTGTGAATATACTAAGTATATATATTTTTTATTTATCTTAAATGCAACTTTCACATTTTTAATTGCTTGCATTTCCATATTTTGAGTATATTCATTTATATATCAAATGTTTTGGCAGGTAAGAGAGTTGTATTTTGAACAAATATGCAGCTATTTGCTTACAGTTTGGAAAAGATCTTGAACATGCAATTTACAAATAAACTTATTTTAGCCTTTAGTACATTGACTTCACAAAGCAAATTGAAGAATAACATTCACTGAACCTGATATTATGCAAGCTTGCTTGCATTCTTTTGCCAGTATAAAGTTCTCCTTTAAAGTTAAACTCTAAATATAAATAAAATGCTTCACAATATATGCCCTGCTCAGCTGATACAAAATATAAGGCTTACTTTACTATGGAATGATCTAATTGGGCAGTACTTACCTTACCCACTGTTGCATAACAGCTGGTGGACCATTCCTCTACTCTTCATCCCCAGAATGTGGAAGAAAGCAGCGACAAGAGCGGCTTTGGAGAGCCGAGAGTCAAGATCAAAACTGGCAAGAGGTGCATGACAGGACCATGTATTAAAAAGGTCCTTTATCCCCTTTGACTAAAAATCACATCAGCTTACAGCTCTGCATACTGATATGAAATCATCTTACATTCATTAGCGAAGCAAACATATCTTTATTTTACTTACAATTGCTTTTTTTCCCCCACTTCCTGGTCACTTTGGCACAAATGAGATAAACGTGCCAAAGCATTGCATCCTGGAAAGATTACATCAGCAAAGTATTGCTGGGAAATCTCATCTGTAATCTCACGAGATCTCAGGGAAAAGCATTTTCCTCCCCTGAGATGATGTGCATGGTCACATATCCTAGTCACATGTGCCAGAGTTCCAGGAAGTAAAGGGAGATCTAGTAACCTGCCCTTAGTTACAATGCCACTGAGAGAAGACTAGGGAAGAAAAGAGAAATAAAGTATGCAAAGAATACAAAGCCGGCAATTATCTAGAATTATATGTTTGTAGATTGTCATTACTCAACATTTCTAAAGGTGTGTTTGTTGTTATTTTGAAGATATGGGTAAAGTTATTTTACATTATTATTATTTTAATTACTTTATTTATACTTTATTGCTCTCTATTACATAATCCCCTAGAAAACATAGAGCAGTATTTTCTCAAAGTGACACTAAACTCAGGAATTAAATGTTAAAAATGCATTTAGGTACCCTAATTATTAACAAACATGTATCTTATTTGTATATCACTACGCTGTAGATCCTCAAATCATCTCTGAATTGGTGCTGTCCTTCCTTCTGGAGGGGGGCTACTTTTGTTCCCCATAGTCCCTGTCTATGTTGTAAGGTAGCCTCTGCTCCAAGCTCGCTCCTGTGATGGACTACAATCTCACATTTAGTTTGCCAATTTGTATTGAAATTATAGTCTGTCACGGGAGTGAGCTTGGAGCGGGGGCTACTTCATGGCCTCATTCAGACGGGTCCTACACGTCATTAAACGGGCTAATAGCAGGAGGGACAGGTGCTGCATTTTATTGTATACAGCAGGCTGTTCTTCCCTATGGGAGTACGCGGCTGTATGCTGTCATATGCACACCTGAACTTGCACATCTGTGCGTGTCCGGGTGTCCACACTTGAATGCAGACAGTGGGATTTGCATACATATATGCAAATACTTTCACTGTATAGATTTGTCTTAACTTAATCCATTTGGTGAAGTGTTATATTCTTACCGTTTGCCATTATTCAGCTTAGATCAATCGGTAATTTAAGGCTTAGTCTGTTTTACTAAAGCCCTTTAAAAAATCCCATAAGGTATGTGCTGGTGTGCCACGGATCCATCCTGAGCGTTCATCAGGTGAGACAGAAGTACACATATATTCCAGCATCTCCTTCGGGGGCGAACGCTACTGGATCGCCCCACGTGTGAGTCACAAGCAGACAGCAGACAAGGGTAGTCAGTGACCAGGCTCAGGTTGAGACAGGTAGCAGGTCAGAGTACTCAGTGTTCACACAGAAATCGAGGCAGGCAGCAGCAGGAGCAGGAGCAGGAGAAATGGGCAAGTAAAGCAAGTAAAGTAAAGCAATCCAGGTCAGTAACAAGCAAGGCAGAACAATGGCAAACTTAGGAACTCGGTAGCTAGCAAGAAATCATAGCACTGGCCATAACAAGAGGTAGATGACCTCCAAGGCGTGTGTGCATACCCAGTGGCAGGAACGCATGGCAATGCAAAATAATGCGGGCACTCCAATATCCGTGCGCTAATGCTTTCATGTGCACCCAGTCATAGCTAAAAGACCACAACCTGGCACATGACACTCCACACATGGACAGGATGGAACAGGGCACTGGATGTACAGGCATGGATCCTAGAGGTACTATAATAACAATGTTGCTGCTCTCAGAATTTTATAAAACTAAACACAGTACAGATCTGAACACAGCGTTGTAAACACCTGTATGCACGAGCCCTTATACAGTTATATTTTTCACATATGGTAGAGAACATTGTGCAGACTGTTTAAATATAGAGGATCTTCTTCCCTTACAGCAGTATGTGTTGTATAAAACTTGGGACATGCTACCTTTAGGCAGCAGTAATCCTTTAAAAATATTAAAGTAGATGGCATATGGCTGCTTTATGCAATGTCACAGCGTTGTGGAGATAAAGGTTCCCAGCCCCAACGAGGCATGCCATATTTTTAATGAAATATGATATCAGATGTTTCCTGCTTTCAACAATAAAATAAAGAACTTTCCCAGGCAAAATTTCCGTAGAGTTGTTTCTGCTTTTAAATGACTGATTGCAATTTCCCCCCCCCAAAAAAAAACACCAGTTAATGTAATCTTTACAGAAGATATATAGGATAAAGGACAGTAAAATATACAATAATACTTTTAAAGCATTTTTAAGAATATTGTTTCTTTTCTCTGTTTTAGGAGATTCCATGGCATTCAGTTAAAGTGTAATAATATGTGTATATTTAAAGTGTGTGCATTAAAGTGTGTATTTGTGTTGTTAGAGGTAAAAAAACATTTTATTACTATTTGTGTGCCCACTGTGGAGATTCACCATCTTTATCCCTCTTTATTTGCTCTTGTGACTACTATTCACGTAGACATAAAATGAAGAAAAATCCATAATATTAGCGTCATTACAGGAACAGGAAGCGAGGGTAAACCTTTCAATGGGGACACCTGTTCTGGTAACAACTACCAAAGAGTGGAATTACTTACTATAGTGTCTCCCCTCACTACAGATTTGCTCTCAGATCCTGTTGTGCCACTAGGACATGACATGAAGGGAAATCTCCTGAAAATACACAGACAGTGAAAAAATTAACTGTCTATCCCACTCAATCTAAAATAAACAAAAAAAAGTTTTGTCTACACATACACTTTAAAGCTCAGTATAATATGTATATCCAAATGTATTATATGTTATATTTTATGGATACGATATGACTGTCCAGAGGAGCATTACAACTCCCCCCTCCCCTTTTCAAGTTTTAGAGTACAGAATTGTTAACTGCTTTCTGTGTTCCCTTAGGATTACTTTGGGAAAGAGGGTGAGCGGTACAGGATATCCAATAAGAAACAGCAGCAAATATCCCTCAGCACAGTAAACCTCTCCAATGATTCTCTAGGCCCAGGCTGGCAGCTATTTTTCTGTTTCATAGGCCTCTACCATGGACCAGCTTAGATTCTTTAGGTTCCTTTGACCTCTGCCACAGGTCAGCATTAGGTCTTACAGGCTGAAAATGGCAACAATGTTTCAGTTTTTTAGGCCTCTGCCACAGGCCAGCTTCATATTCTTTAAGCCTCTGTCACAGGTTGACTTCAGATTCTTTAGGCTTTTGCCAAAGGTCAGTGTAAATTCTTTAGTTTTAGATTGGTAGCTAAGAGAACATATCCCTTCTTCGTCTTCTGGGTTCCTCTCAGAAGACGAAGCTCGGAAGGCAAAAAGGACCTTTTCTAGCTACACCCTCTCCATGCAGCAACCTGGGAGGGAAGGACTCACATTCTCACCATGCAGAGCCTGAGGGTCCCTATAAGGTCTCTCCAACTATTAATTATCTTCCCCGTCAATTTTCTTTTTTGCTCAACTGTCCAGGGGAGTACGGAATACCCAAAAACAGTGGCAGCAATATATTGTATTTTCTTTAACCTTTACCTCTGAACCCGCAGATTATCTCAAGATAATCGTTTCAGAAATATTCATCCCTACGCGTTTCGCATTCAAGCTTCTTCAGGGGATTCGATTCATCTATCAAATGGAAATTATGCATGTAGTTACTGTATATCATTCATTTGGGCGTGCCCATCTTGATATCATGCCTATAGGGGGGGGGAGAGACCCATTGTCGGGTAAGTATATATGCAAAAAAAGGGGGGGGTTTGTAGACAGGGTTTGTGGAGAGATATATACCGAACCATGCTTAAAAGTATAATAGATTTATTTGGCATACAAAATATTGATAAAATTCATAAATATCATTGTTACATACATAGATGGTTACTGACAATCCCAGTTTGAACAGCATAATTCATCCAATAGTACATAAATTGATAAAATTCTGATACATATACATATTCCTTCCAAATGATCCATTCATTATAAAATTTCTCCAAGGTGTGTCTATCAATGTGTATCTCAAGATAATCGTCTCAGAGCGATTCATCCCTATGCGTTTCACATTCAAGCTTCTTCAGGGGATTCGATTCATCTATCAAATGGAAATTATGCATGTAGTTACTGTATATCATTCATTTGGGCGTGCCCATCTTGATATCAAGCCTATAGGGGGTGGGAGAGACCCATTGTCGGGAGTCTCCCTGTGTGCATACAGCGCACACCTGGAACAGGCATCAGGTACTCACCTATATCAAGTACCTGGAGGTGGGTCGACATGGAGTAGGGCTGGCACGAGGTGGGTGGCTGGAGGTAGCCCTGCCATCACGTACCGTCCATTCTCTCTACCCGGACCCCGGGGTCTTAAAGGGAGGAATACCCGAGGCAGTGGGAGAGAGCCACAATATGATCCCATTCGGAACGGCGACCTATGAGGGACGTATGGCAAAATCAACTATGAGTGACAATGTGTGTATTTGAATACCAAAAATAATATGGTAAGGTGTCTATATGTGTATGTATACACACATATGTGATTAATCGCTCCTAGGTTTGCTTGGGTGAGGTCGCTTGCTGTTGGTGGGTGTGTATAAACCCTATATATGTATATGTGTCGATAGTTTAATCAGTTTGCTATGTGTTTCCCAAATCCCAGGTGGGACATGTGTGTATACTACTATCCACTACTGTTGGGTGTGTGAAATTCCCATTGATGGTGACACAGCAACAAATATCAATGCCTAAACAAGGTGACAATCAAAACTCAATTTAAAAAAGGGGAAGGGGAAGTGGGAAAATGTACCTGGTTTGAAGCCAAGATATATGAGAAATAGATGTGTGTGCTGTCCTCAGTTCGCAGCTCCGAATGGTGCGCTCTCCACACTAGCCCCAATGATATCCCTCCCCTTAAGTAACCCCCATCGCCGAATTGAAAGCACCGGACACAGGTGTTCCAGGTGC
>NW_017306311.1:431518-453538 GCF_000935625.1 Nanorana parkeri | reverse complement strand
GGGAGAGACCCATTGTCGGGATTCTCCCTGTGTGCATACAGCGCACACCTGGAACAGGCATCAGGTACTCACCTATATCAAGTACCTGGAGGTGGGTCGACATGGAGTAGGGCTGGCACGAGGTGGGTGGCTGGAGGTAGCCCTGCCATCACGTACCGTCCATTCTCTCTACCCGGACCCCGGGGTCTTAAAGGGAGGAATACCCTAGGCAGTGGGAGAGAGCCACAATATGATCCCATTCGGAACGGCGACCTATGAGGGACGTATGGCAAAATCAACTATGAGTGACAATGTGTGTATTTGAATACCAAAAATAATATGGTAAGGTGTCTATATGTGTATGTATACACACATATGTGATTAATCGCTCCTAGGTTTGCTTGGGTGAGGTCGCTTGCTGTTGGTGGGTGTGTATAAACCCTATATATGTATATGTGTCGATAGTTTCTTACTCTGTCCATTAGAGTACACTCCCCAGTAGCAGACAGACTCAAACAATGTCCTGGGCTTAGGGAAAACTCAATGAACCCAGATAACCTAAACAATCAGAGCTCAGGCTGGTTACAGCCTAGCTGCCAAAACTAAATTTAGATTAGCGACAATCCAGTTTATGGGGAAGATTTCTCCTGACCTTCTCTTTGGGTGAGAACCATACCATTTTGGAATTCAGTTCATTAGTGACAACGTTCATCAATAACATATATATGCTGTATATATGTTTAGCATTTTCACATGAACCTTTATAATGTGTGCGTATAGGCATGATTATGCATGTGCACTTTATCCTAACCGATCTAAGCTGTGACCATAGAAAATATGGTCATATAAAAAACAGACTCTAAGCGGATTATTTAGCATTGATCAATCAACACACATAGTTTGCTGGCTGGCAGGTGATTGTACAATTAGACTATAACATGTGTGGCTAGCTGAAAAATCATGTCATGCACACCAACCGCATGACCATAAACAGTTGTTTTTAGGGGTGAACATATTACAATGTACTGTACGTGGTTTATATTAGAGGCTTAGCTATGAGTAGAGGATACAAAACACACGTACAGACTCTCCCTGTAGAAGTTCCTCTTGGTGTAATTTCAAAAAACTCAAGCTTCACAACAATTTATTCAGATGTTCATCGTAGTGTAAAACTGCTGCATCTCACCACACTCGAGATGCATCCCTGCTGTCTATACTCCGCAATGTTAAAGGCCCTTACAGACTCATTTATATTCTAGCTTGTGTATTTAGGTTGGGAAAGCGGATTGTTAGTGCGCGCAAAGTGTAATCTGCCTTGAAGAAATCTGTTTGTGCATATTTTTTTTTTTGTCAGAAAAGAAGCAGACAAATAAATAAATAAAACCGCATCATACAACAAGATTTTTTTTTTCTACCCGACTCCGACTGGCATACGAGGATGCAAAAACCGCACAGCTGGCTCCATGATGAGTGACAAATCAAAAGTCAGAGAGAAACTTCCTGATCATTTGAGCTCTTGCCACCCGATTAGCAGAAGAAAAACAGGGCAGATGGAGGGAGACGAAGCAGTGTGGAGGGAACAGATGGCCACTACCAACTTGATATATGAAATTAATAACACTTCCTCAAATACAATTTAGGAGCAGGAATACATTACCTGAATTTTCATAACGAAAAGCCGGCTGAAGTTAAATGAATTTTGCCTTGTGTGGTAGTTGCTGTGTGCTCGGACTGAATGGAAAAGAAATAAGGAAGATAGTTTATTGATTTATGAACACTGTGCACTAGATATTTCTTGGAGTGGGGAAAGGATAATTCTGATCACAATAAACATGCAAGCAATAGCAAAGTCCAGTAGCCATAGTAACCAATCAGAATTCATCGTATTCATCTTTCTCTGCTCTGACTTAGGTAAGGTAAAAACTGATTGGTTGCTAAGGTTACTATACTACTCTTTGCCCAACAGCCTTGATTAAGGTTGCACTTGAGCTGACAGTCTTTGGGTGTTTTTTGCGCATTTTATTGAATATTTTTGTGTTGGTGACAGAATGCTCACAGTCCTGGAGGTGCGCTATTGATCATGCTCCCGACACAAAACAATGACGCATATACAGTATGTGGAAACACAGAATAAAACCCACCTCTGTGCTGCCCAATATATGCATAAGGTCAGCGGTGTAAGGGGTTAAGGTCATTTTCGTGGGTGCTAGTGCCTTTATTTAAAAATAAAAAACAAGGTATAAATCAGATGTGAGGGGAAGGCAGGTAATATCGCGTTTTTTTTTTTTTTTACATTGCCGCAGTAAAATTAAATGCCATTTTGCTGAGAAGGACAATATCCCATCCAGGTCAACTATACACATCATACAGAATTTTAGAAAACTTCACTGCAGATCTTGACCTGTTCTGTTCTGTACCTACTGGGATTTACAATAATGTCAGTGCACCTGCTGAAATGTTTTTAAAATTACAGTGGGAAGGCCTGCCTTTACTATAATGACATGCTCAGTTCCAGTATGATAAGAACCATTGTATGTCTAGCACAGGGGTAGGAAATCTTAGCACTCCAGATGGGTAAAAATACAAATCACATTATGCCTCTGCATTTGAGAGTCACACCTGTGACTGTCAGAATCTTGCAATGCCTCATGGGACTTTTAGTTCCATAACAGCTGGAATGCCAAGGTTGCCTATCCCTGGCCTAACATCTCTTTAGTTGTAGCACTTTTTGCAGCCAACTTACCAAAGGATGAATATCCAGGGACGCTAAATCTAGGGACACTTGCCTTGATGTCATATTTCATGCAGACGTTTTGCAGATTCAGTGAGCCAAATATATGAGCACATGAATGAGGTATACAGTCTACATACTAAATATTGTTGCCATGATGGCAAGAAAGGATAACATTTGTTTTTTTTATTTCAGCTATAGAAATCAATGCTGGAAATACTTTAAATTACACAATAACTTCAGCAGTGTTGTGTCTGTATTAGGGATGCACCGATACCGATACTAGTATCGGTATCGGTGCCGATACCGAGTATTTGGGTGAGTACTCGTACTCGCCCAAATGCTCCGATATCTAGCACGAGTACTTCCTGTATCAGGAAGCCGGGCAGCACATCATTACACGCTGCCGGTTTCCTGATTGGCCAGGAAACGGCTCCATGCTCTCTTGTCACTTGTGATGAGAGAGCATGGAGCCGACTTCCCGGCCAATCAGGAAGCCGGGTAGCGTGCAATGACGCGCTGCGCGGCTTCCCGATTGGTCAGAAAGCTAGCAAATCCAGAAGCGGGGCGCCGTGTAATGACGCAGCGCCCGGCATTCTGATTGGCCGGGAAGCCGGCGTCATGCTACCTCGTCATCTCATGAATCATAATATTAAGAAGGTGACCTTAAAGCATTAGTTTGTATTGCTTTAGAAAAAATTTGACCTGTCCCTTTAAGAAAAAGTATCGGTAATTGGTATCTGCGAGTACTTGATTCAAAGTATCGGTACTCGTACTCGTTCGTAAAAAAGTGGTATCGGTGCATCCCTAGTCTGTATATATTCACTTAATAACTTAATAAAGGATTATCGATTGGGACGTTGTTGCTTGGACTTGTTCTTCACATTGCTCTTAGGCTTATTCAGCAAGCAAAATAACAAAACATTGAATATTTGTTGACTCACATGGACCACAACACATTTATTATTCAGCTGATAATGTACACTGAATACACCCCAAAATCTACAAACCAAACATCTTTTTTTTGGCAAAAATTAGGTTTGAAGACTATGCTCATCTGGTTCCCAGACATCTCAACCTGAAAAAATTCAGGTCCACTTCTGCTGATCGACAGCAGCAGTGGGCGGGTACAATAGCCAGTCTGCTATTGGCTATTGCAAATTGAAATAGCCAATAACAGCCTTGCTATTCATTATCATGCTGTCTGTTTTTTTTTTTTTATTCATACCCTGAGGGTGGTTGGTAGCCCCCCTGAAAAAAAAAAAAAAAAAAACAAGGAGGGAAAGGTTTACTGTGCTAGATAGAGCAGAGTAAACCTATCTGGGATAAAATGTTTCTCCAGCACGCGTCCGGGAGCCACTATCTCATAGCGGGAGACTCCCGGAATGTCCGGGTGAGTTGAGATGTCTGGGTTTCCCCTAATCAATCTGTCATCATTTGCATCTGCCTGCTGCTGGGTGTATTAAAGAACGGGTTCCCCGGAGGAAGAATCAATGATTTACTCTTTTTCAGCAGCTGGGTCCCTTTCCGGGATGTTCCAGAGTCTGCAGGAAATAGGTCTGTAACTATGTAAGGCATATGATAAAAGATAGAGCAGGTCGCACAATGTGATTCCGTGTGCAGACCGATTATTTTATTATTTATTTATTTAATTTCGACATTTAATTCAATATAGAAAACAGTACTTCATCAAATCCCTACACCAATTGCTGCTGCTGGGTGTACCCTGGCCACAGGGCAGAGTAACCAATGAGAGACTGCTATGAGTATGTATGTCTCCCTAGCCAATCACTAGGAGGTTGATGGCCAGTGTTGCATGTTGGGAGAGGAAATACTTGGGGTGGACCATGTGAGCTGTCTCTTTCTCTTCCTGGGGGAGGCTGCTATGGACTGTCTGATATGACTAGGCTTCTGATTGAAGTACTGCTTAGCCAGGTGCTCTACACACAGATTGCAATGTATGGCTTAAAGGTCCTAGTCTGTGGTGGCAGCAGTTACTTTGTCCTATTGCTTAAATGAGCTACGCCAGCCTGGATGATCCTGACCCTCAACCTCTCTCCCTGAAGTTCATCAATAAAGTTCCTCAGCATTATATCTACAGTCTGGCCCTAATTTTTATCGGTTACCATGGAAGTTCTAATGGGCCAGTCAGAGCCTGGATCCCCTAGACCTGGCTTTAATGGATGACCCACCTTCTTTTCTGCGGCTCCTTATGGGGTGTACTACATATATTTACAATTCTACAGCCATCTTATACAATGTAATCTTGAAACACAACTCAAAATCATAATATAAGTTAGTGATAATATAATATAGCAATAAAACAAAAAAATCAATGGTGTCAATAACTGTGGTTTACAGCTGTGTTAGCATGACAACTTATGAACATTAAAGGAAGCGGTAATGTTTCTTTAAACCACCATTGTTAAATGTCTGTCATGTTTAAACCTTCACTTTCTTGTTGAATAAACTCCATGCCATAGTCTGACATTAGGAAAACAGTGGCAGGCCTTTGCTCTGGCACTCCTCAGCTCTATGACACTCTAGGTTTTTAAGCTGTTGAACAAATGGGCAGTAATAACAATATGTGGGCAAGAAACGGACAATTATGACACTACACCATGTTTGTTATTATACCTACCCCCATGTTCCTAGCTCATGAATGACTGCCTTTTGACACAAGAACACACCCAGGATAGCTGAAAAACTGCAGCCCTTTGATGCTATGAGAGGCCCCACATGGCCCCCCTTTTTTCTAGTTTGTTGACTGCCACTGACAGCCTAAAAACATTAGATAATGAAGGCAGGTAAAGAAAACAGTAATCCTATCCTGTTCTTGCAAGGTCAGTTGTTTTTTCCTAAGATCCCTTTCCTTGTTTCACATAAGGAAAGCTGCAAGTGCCTGGGATCACTCTGCTGTATGACGGTGAAGGCAACCTTGGACCTAAGGCTCCTTCACACAAGGTATATTGAGCTGCGTTGATGAGCATTGAGGAACAGTGGCTCAAGGCTCGCTGAACAGAGGCTCGTTGCGAAGCACACCAGCAAACAATCATTTTCTATGGGCCATAGAAAATGATTGTTTGGTGGTGTGCTTCGCAACGAGTTGTGGCCCAGAAAGTTAAATAAAGTGTTTTTTTGTAACTTTCAATATAGTTACAAAAAAGAAAAATCAAACAATTTTCTACATAGTAACAATGCATCACACTGCTCCTAGACAACGCACACCGGTGATCACACATTATGCAGAGCATAACACACGTGGGGTGGCGTGAACAGGCACTTATAGTAAATGTGGCCATGCTAGAATATTTTGTTTAGGAATGAGATTTAAGTTTGTTGCTACCAAGGGTTCACAGTGAAACTCTGAGGTTCCCAAATCACAAACCTTCGGGCTAACACTTCTCAGGTTTGCTGCCAGAAATGAGTAACATCCTATAATGCAGTGCAAAGCCTTTGTCTCTGGTCTGCTCAGTCAATAGACCTAGTAATCTATTCGAGTTGACAACTTAGATCCTTCACTAATAGATGGTGGGCTCTCGGCAGTCATATTGCCCGGGTGCTTTTCATAAATACCATGCCGCACTATCAAACAAAAAAAAAGGGTATAAGTGAAAAGCAATATATGATCCACAAATGCCTACAATCAGATTCCCACAAAAGTGAAAAACACATAAAAAATTATAGTGTAAAGTCCAGTACACTGCAAACCAGCTGAAAATCCACAGTCTCTCTAGTGTCATTCAATTTGTTGTTTCCACCATCCCTCCAAATCACAGCCATGCAAGAAAGTGCCTCTACCACAAACACACTTTTGGAGTGCAGCTCACATGGTGTTGAGACCTTAATTTTATGGGCATTTTCAATCCCCTTTGAAAAATGGGCAGGTTGGAACCCCAAATGATAGCTAACATTTGCCTTGCTTTTCCTTTGCTCTTCAAAACCAGTATCCCAGGTGGTCAATCACGATGGCTGCCCAAACCATCAACACATCCCCTCTTAAGCTCCAGAGTCCATGCACAAAGCAGGTAGACAAAATATAGTGGACACCGCTGACATATAGAAAAACATTTATTAAATACCAGTCACATAAAAACACTTTAAAACAGCGTATCGAACCCGGCTGCAGCTGCTATGTAAGGAATGATCCATGATCCTCTCCACAGCGTCCTTGCTAGCTCGGTACACTCTCAAATTCCACCCTATGCTTGTTACGTCCACATGCTACTTCATCATGGGATCATTCCTGACATTGGTACATGTCCCTCTGCAGTATCGGGTTTCCAATGACTTTTGTTTGACAATAGCTTGCCCTACAAATGACCAGAATTGAATAACAAGATATGCCTCCTATAGACTTCAATAGGATTCACCACACTGGGAACTTCGAATAAGAGTCACAAAAGTGTTCGCGGATTGAACTCGGGCAGTTTGGCCCTCCCTAATATTCTTGTGTGACTGATGGCCACTCCAGGGGTGAAAAGAAGATTTTTCACAGAAAACATTAAGGATCCAGCAGATGATCCAACCCTGACCTGCTCCACCATAAATGGTCAGAACATTATTTGAGTTCTATATATTTTTATACGTGGCCTTTTTTCATTGCACATCATTTTAGATGTGCAGCCTCAGTAGCAAAGTGCACATGTGATTACTTTAAAATGTTGTCAGCTATGATATTACAGTACTTATAGCACATGTCCACTTCTTGTTTCCCAATCCATTAAATAGTATATATCAGTGGTAAGCCTTGTAAGTAGAATACTAGGTGCCTGTCTGCTCCAGTGACCCGTGAAGATTGCTTACAAGTACATGAACAAGTCATCACTGCTGGAAACAGATATTTCTTTCATTCATCAAAGGGCCAAGAATGTGGACAAGCCGCACTTGGGACACAAGAGGAAGAAAGACATTGTGAAGAGGCTAAACTGCAATAATAAGAGAGAACTGGAAAAATAACAACAGGCATCTGTGGGGAAAGCTGACTGCAGACGCAGGCCCTGCTATCAGAAACAAGCAAGACACAAACCAGAGCACCATTCACTTCACTACCTGCTTAGCTTCAATGTCACTTTCAACAGAAACACTGAGGAAAAACATATGATACAGGGATCCTAGTAAATTCACATGACCACCCTGCCTAGTGCACATATACACACACAGATACGAGGCTGACCCTTTACCTAAGGCTGCCAGACACGCTTATCATTGTGAATAAAAAGCTGCCACTGGGAATGCAGGCCTCCTCTTGTTCACAGGGCCTGGGTGTGAAGTTTGAGTTTAGCCAGGACATTCCTCATCACTTTAAACTTTGGACTTCAGACATGCCTGAACTCCGATAATGCAGCACACTGAGCTGGTGGAGCCAAGGGCAAAGTGAAGTCTGTTATGAAGAGTGTGTGTGAATGCCTATACATATTCCGGAGTTTGGAGCAAACAGAACCCACCTTGTGCCCTGTTGTTCATAAGTATTCTTTATTGTACAGTTTTTATGCTGTTCTGGAGGGTGGGCATGCATGTCTATGGTCAAATGTGCATGTGCAGACCTGTGCAAATGGGCTACCTCCCTACTAACTCAAACACACTGATTGGCTGTTGTCCTTCCGTTTTTTTCTTTTAGGTCGTACTCTGGCTGTATTTGAGTTCAGACATGACCATTGGCTGCACTCCTATATTGCTCTTTGTAGTGCTTTTGACCCTGGCTTCTTCTGACCTGTGAATCTTTGTCGGCAGGCCTTTTTCTTTGCCTGTCTCATATCTCTTTTTGGAGCATGATTAGGGTTGTTGTTTTGCTTTGTTCCTTCTCCAGCTCTCACATTGGCCTCTTTCTTGACCATTGAATTGCGCTTTGGACAGTCCTTTGATTTGCTGCCAGTTTCGCCCTCATTCAACTATTACTACTCTGTGCTTTAAGAGTTCCAATCTAAACAAAATATTTTCCATAATTTCCAAAGGTAGAGATGTTACACAGTTCCTGTTAAAGTCGTCTCAGTTTCTGAAGCTGGGTAGGCTCCTAAGTAAACAACCTGATATCTAGAATAATTTATCATCAATCTTGCTTTAAGATGGGCAGGAGTTGAGGTGTTCTTGGTGCATTCATTTGATTTTTCTAAAAGGGTTTAATTGGCAACTGTTTTCGAACACAATGAGGAACAAAATTAAAGAAGCATGATGGAAATTTTTCCTTGACATGAAATTCTTACAGTAAACATGGCTTTTGTTAGAGAAACTTCATTCATTTCCTAAATCAACTGTTAAAACCGAACAACATTCATCAAGTCTCTGGTGGCATTCTCGAATGTTCTGACAAGACTTTTCGTATGAACGTTCAAAACCCGATATGCCCTGTAGCTCTGAAGGGACAGGTGATGTAGCAGCACACTGGGGATGACACAGCCCGCTGTGGGCAGATACTGGTATCCAAAACACCCAGAAGTGTCAAAAGCTGAAGATTCCAACGGTGGTTGTAGTTCTGCAAATAAAGCAGGTTGTCTGCAACAGAATCGCAAAGTATTACAAATGTATTTTAAAAGGCTAATTCTTTTTTTTTAGTTTGATATTGACAGTATTGCTTTACTCTATCACACAGCTTAATAGACATGCTTGAAAATCTCTTCAGTTGATGATGATGATGACTGTTGTGACACACACTTATTAGCTATTTTTGTCCTTTATTTAGTAATTTTCTCCATTCCCAATAACAGCAAAATATGCTCAAACCATAAATGTATGGCCAACCATATTAGTTATTGTTTAGGAATAAACATTTCAAACCTAAAATATAAGTATTTGTCATTTAGGCAGGGTTCCCACTTTTTGTGAGGGGATATCGGCAAATCTCTACGCAGCAAAAATGTGTGTTACCTACTCAGGGTATCCTAGGTTTGCCTGGTTAAATATGTTTGGCTAAATCAGTGAAGTTTACACATAATAATGGGCAGGTAGCACTCCTTCACCTATGGAAACTTCTATTTATATAAAACAAAGAGGGATATGAACATGCAGTGGGTTCACTGTTACTATGACTGCATGTCTGCAATTCTGAGTAATGATGACAAAATCCAGAAAGGGGACAACCCTACATAAAGGTTTTCATAGTTCAGTAGAGTGTCTGAAGGGAAGTGCTCCTGTGGTACAGGTTGCAACAGGCTAATTAACTAAAGTCAAAAGCTTTTTTAGCGACTTTCAATGCTGATTAAATCACTTACAATGGATGCTTCTCCTTCATGTTTACAAATGTTAGTTCCCTGCAGAATCAGCTGGCCTCCTGAGCACTGACCCTGATACCCTGTTTTAGGGTGGCTCTTTTCCCTTGCAGGGTCCTATAGAGCCACCCTTGTGTGTGCTAGTAGGCTGTATGTGTCTCCACAAACACACAATGCAGGAAAGTCCTACTGCACTCCTTACTGGTATGTCCCTTGTGGTGGGTGCCGTAGTGACTGCAGGTGGCGCAGCTTCAGATTCAAGTAGTAAAGTATGTCACCAGCACACCGTGGTCAAATCTGGTCAAAGAAATTATCATTTTATTGATACACACATCTTGTCACATAGCAATGTTTTGAGGCCATTTAGGGTGCCTTCATCAGGCATGTCAGGCATAGGCCTGATGAAGGGGACCCTGAGTGGCCCCTCAACATTGCTATGTGACAAGATGTGTGTGCATCAATAAAATGATCACTTCTTGAAGATCTAACCAGGGTGTGCTGCTGACACGCTTTACTCCGAAACACACAGTCACAGCAGGGCAAGACACTCCCCTCCTCCCTGCTCCTCCCTTCTCCCTCCCCCCCTCTTCAAGCTAGTAGATGGACATATGCTAGAAACTGCACTATCCATTATGATCTCTAACTTGGTAGGATGTTCAGGGAAGCTGAGCTGAGAGAGTTGTTTGGGAACATGATGACTATAAGTGTTTGTGCAAAAGTTTAAAGAAATACTTAGCCGGGCAATATATATATTTGTTTGATCTGGATTAATTATTGAAAAAATGTGTGAAAGTGTAATACTACTTTGAAGGAATGTAAAGTACAATGCGCAGAATCCTATTAGAATCAATTCCTTTTCAGTTTACAGCAGTTTAATTAAAAGTATGTCAAATCTAATTGGGTGGTATGGGTCATTATACTTAGGGGCCTATTCACGAAGCTGCCGTTGGCAGCCGAGTGAATGACCGACCTAAAGCGAAGTGAGCCGAACGCTATTCGGCTATTCACTTCAGGCTGGAAATCAGCCGTACATCGGGTGGCTTTGCATGGCTTCGGGTCGGCCGAACATGCTCAGCATGTTCGGGCGACCCAAAGTGCAGAAGGAGTTCGACTCAGCCGATCCAACATCTGGATTGGCTGAGCCGAACCTCCGGCAGGCTACTCGCTGCTGTTCGGTCTATTCTCATAGATGCTGAACAGCAGTGAGTGGCATTCGGCTCGGCTGTTCTGCTCGGTCTCTCCGTGGGACCGAGCAGAACAGAAAAATAAGTAAAAAAGTAGAAAAATAAAAATAGAAAACGATTGTGCGGAGCTAGCAGTGACAGCTAGCTCCGCCCAATCTATTGTCCGGCGATTCTGCTGCCGTCCAAAAAAAGAAAAAAAAACCTCTCCCGGGCACTCCAGGAGTCTCCCGCTCCTGGCTGCCAAGGAGAGAAACACTGATTTTTCGTTTAAAAGAAAAAAAAATAATATAAAGAATAAATAATTTTTGCCCATAGGAATGCATTGCTAGATTCCTATTGGCTATTTCAAGTTGCAATAGCCAATAGCAAACTAGCTATTGTTCCCACCCTCTGCTGCTGTCAATCAGTAGTTGTGGACCTGATGGAGAACTGGTGCAATGCTAGTTTGCTATTGGCTATTGCAAATTAAAATAGCCAATAGGAATCTAGCAATGCATTCCTATGGCCAAAATGTTTTTGTTTTTTTTTTCTATTCTGACACGGCTCCGTGTCAGAATAAAAAAAAAAGAATAAGCAGTGTTTCTCTCCTGGGCAACCAGGAGCGGGAGACTCCTGCAGCGTTAGGGAGAGTTAGGCTGTTTGGAGATCAGTGTCCCTGGTAATTTTTTAACCGGGAACGCTTATCTCTCTGCAAGTGGTCGGAGCCAGCCATAAGATCACGGCTTGCTCCGCCCAGCTGTCAGAAGCAGGCTCGGCCAGCTTCAGCTTTCAGCGTGGCTCAGCCGAGCCAAGGTATATGCGTTCGGCTTGACTGAGCCGCTCGGCCACGTTCAGGAGCTGTACGGGCTATAGTGAATAGCCCGTACAGCAGACCTTCGGTTATACTGAACCGAAGGGGTCCAGGGGCCGAAGCTAGCCGATGGATCGGCCGAAGCTACGGCTAGATCCTTCAGCTGCTTCGTGAATAGACCCCTTCAGGAGCGGACTGACAACACATGGGGCCCCCGGGCAATACGAGATTTTGGGGCCCCCTTATGCTCCACCCAGATACAAGCCCCACCCGCATGAACATTCTTGTGTTACAGAAATTATTTCTCCCATTATTTTCAAAATAGTGGGCCTATTCAATAAAAGGTGAATTGCAGGGGAATAGGTAGGATAACTTAAAAATCTAGACCAATAAGTGAGCTAAATGACAGAATGCACATAAGACCTTTAGAGCCAATACACGGCAGACCTCAGACCAGAACCAATGCATGGCAGACTGGTCACTTGGAATGACACATACACAGCAACCACTCTGGGATTGGCCATTACACACATTCTGATCCCCATCAAAATGTGGTCCAGCGGGTAGGTGCAGCAGGCCACCCCACAGGAGGCTAGGCCCCTGATTTGGAGAGTCTCAGGCAGATGTGGAGGGTCTAACCAGGGGCAGATTTTCAGCTCACTACATGATATACAATAAAGGCTCCTCCCCTTACAGGGATTGCCACCCCTCTCTTTAACAAAGGCCCTTCCCCAGGTGTCCCATTCTCCTGGATACAGATCTGTCTTCAGTCCCTTCTCCCATACACAGACACCCACTCTAAGATCTGTTTTGTATTTTCCCTCCGGGTGTCTTCCCCTCACCCTTCTCCTGGACACAATACCCCCTCTCTGGGCATCTGACCCTTTCCTGGGAACTTTACCCCCTCCCTGGGCATTTGAGCCTTCTTTTAGGCACAATATTCCCTCCCTAGGTATCTGACCATTCTCCAGGGCATAGCACCCCCACACCCTAGGCATCTGACCCTTCCCCTGGGCCAAGCCCGTCTTTAATACTGATTGGACCCTGGGCAAGCATTTTCTTGGGCCCTAAAAGGCAATCAAACTCACAGTAATGTGCAGTGAGCATGAGTATATAAAAAAACTGAGGCTAGGTTCAGATATGGGCGATCCCGGGACCTCGCGATTGTGGAAAATTGCTCACAGTGATTGCCGTGAGGCCCCATCAATGGGGTTACATCCATTCGACAATCACTAAAAAAAAGGAAACCTCACAATCTGCCTGGCATGAAAATAATGGCACCGCCAGTGCGATCAGCTGTGGTGGGCTTTTCCGTGACCATGCGGATGGCCACACGGAATTGCCCACCACTACTGATCATGCTGATGGTGCCGTTATGCACGATTGCCGCACGGTCACGGATCGCCCGAGTGTGAACCTAGCCTGAAAGTAATGGGCAGTGTGTATGAGAATATCACAAAGCTTCACAGCAACAAAACTCACAGTAATGGGCAGTGTGTGAGAGTATAGCAGAGCTCCACAGCAATACAATGCATATTTAGTTCTCGTTCACACCAATGCGTTCCAGAGCGGTAGGAGTGCAATCGGACGTGTGGTAAAGCATTGCCTGCGTTCCGGTCCACTGTGAACGCAAAAAAATAGAGCATACAACGATTGCACTGCAGGTGGGGGCGTGGCTGCGGTGCCATTGACTTCAATGCACCGCCATGCCCCCTCCCATCCCAGAACGCGGGGGGAAGTTTAGTGTGCGATTGTTATGCGTTCCAGCAGCTACCATGCTGGAACGCACCACAATTGGTGTGAATGAGCCCTAAAAGGTGTTTGAAATAAAAGTAAATATTATTTAAAAAATTATAGTTATGTACACACCGAGAAAAATTAAATCATATTATTTAATATTACTAAACCAATTTATTTTATTTCCTTCCACAGCATTATTTATTTCTATTTATTATTTTTTAATACACACCCACAAAAAAAAGAAAAATTTAAATGATATTCAGTGGCGTAACTAGAAACTTCAGGGCCCCGGTGCAAGAAACCATGAAGGCCCCCCCCCCCAACCCCCCACCACCATGGGAAGGCACTATAAACAGGCACTGTGTGGTTAACAGGAAGGCTGCTGAGGTCCCCAGCAAGCGCCTGACCTCAGGCAGCTGCTTCAGTTTAAAAATTTAGTGCCAGTGTTCTGTCGAGAACGCCGACTCAGTATCTGTGCTTGTGTACAGACGGGATTAACGAGGAAACCGGAATTTATTTACAAAGTATTCGTTTGTAATTGTTAAGTGTGACCGTTAATAATATACCATCCATGGCAGTAAATGGTGGATGGCATATTATTAACAGTTACAATTAACGATTTAAACTAAATACTTTGCAAATAAATGCCTTTTTATTAGTTTGAAGTGATTGTAGTTTTGGGATTAGATGAGTGTGGGAAATGAGGACTGATTATCATAGTAATACACATGGCAAGTATCACTTTATGTGGAGTGGGGGTAAGGGCAATTGACACATATGAAGTAGCACTGAGATATTTGATTAAAGTTCCCCATATGTATAGGGGATGGGAGCAGGTTTTCCAAGTAACATACAGGATGAGTATCACATTCTGATGAGTGTGGGAAATGCTGACTGACACACATGAAGGAGCACTGATATAATCGATTGGAAGCTCCCCATATGTGTGTGTATATATATATAGATATAGATAGATAGATAGATAGATAGATAGATAGATAGATAGATAGATAGATAGATAGATAGAATATACATAGGGGAATACACACTATGATACCTATGGTATCCTATATGAGGGTGTTTTCAAGGAGATATATTTAGTAAGCTTTTATTAAGAGGAGATATTCACATGATGTTTTATATTCATTGGGCCATTTGAATGGATTTATTCGTTTTTGACTTTTAACTATGAGATGAACACTTGGTTATGATATAACACTTGGATATTTAAGTATTTAAGTATGGTCACTAAAGGGATATTAGTTATAGTAAATAGGATTTCAAAATATTCAACCAGTGAGATTAAATAAAGAAATAAAATCATTATTATGGCCATATTATAGATAGTAAGAACCCCGGGCTATCTGTGTGTACCCATCGCTCCGCCGCATGATGTCTGTGAGGGGCGGGATTCTGATCCACATCACTTGGAGATAGGTTTGCAGATGATTTCTGGACCTTGGATAAGTGACGGGACTAAGCCCTGCAAGCGTGTTACAGCATATCAAATATTAAAAAATGAGCATTGCACATATATGGATTTATTCATAAACAATGGATTATATATTCTTAATTAGATTCCTACCACAATATTCCCTGATGAAGTACATGAACGAAACGCGTTGGAAATTTGTGGAGTTTTGCATTACAACAACATGTGATAATAATATGAAGCAATTGAATGGGATTTTGCCTATGGTTTTAAATATTATGTAGAAGATGTTTAATATGAAATGAAACTATTAATGAGGAATTAATAAATCTTGTATATTTTCTGTAAATCATGACCTTATAGAATGGAATTGAGGAATCTAGGAATCATGAATGTATTTTATGCCTGAATCATGGTATTTTTAAGATATTTAATAAATTGATATGTATTTACAAAAAAGTCTGGCACCTCGTTCAAAACCCTTACACTACCAGGATTGTAGTTTTGTTTTGGAACAATGTAATTAATTATATACAATATGTTTTTCCTTTGCCCTGGTAGTGTAGTGGGTAGCCCAGCTGCTGCATGCATCTGCATGTCTTAAACTATATAATTTTTTTCAGCAAGTTCTGCAGAATCCCCCTGCATCCCCCCCGCCCGTTACAGACTCCTACCTTTCCCAGGTGTCTTCTCCCCACCCTTCTCCTGGGCGCAGTGCAGGACAGCCTTCATTGGGGACGTGTCGTCCATCGGGGCTCGGCTCTCTGCTGAGTCTGCTCTGCCGGGCACGTGCTGGCGGCTCCCCCGGGGCTCCGGTCACTCGGCTGTAGATCATGTAGTCCAAACGGGCTTGCCCCCTCCTTCACTCAGTCCTCTCCTGGCAGAACACAGCCCCCAAGGGCCCCCCAATGGCCGCGAGCCCTCGGGCAGAGCCAGAGCGACCGAATGGTCAGTCCGTCCCTGGACCCCTTAGTTTACTTACTGCAACTTGTACTACCCCAATAAATACATTTCTTAGAGCAAGTATAACAAAACATGCTTAGGCACAAACCAAAATCCATCAGGTGTGAAAGACTGTGAGTATCTCATTTGCAAAAAAAAAACATAACAGTAAAAGACAGTATATTAGAAGGTGAATATAAATGTACATAGAGTAAGGGCGTAATCCCTATTAGTAGGGGTAAGTCTCTACTGTATAAATAGGCAAATTATTCTTATTCACAAACACCTTATTTGATAGTAGAGATAATTAGCCAACATGTTTCCGGGCATTTAAATATCCCCTCCATTCGAACTGCAAATTAAATTACCTTAAAACAAATATCAAGACAAGTCCAAAAGAAAAAAATGGTCAATAGAAATTAATTATCCTACTACCTCATACTATATAAACGAGAATCTAATGACAGTATTTAAAAGCAAAACATAAAATTAGGCTGAAATTCATTGTGCATGAATGATCAAAAACATGAAAAAAATCTTTAAATTAAATTCCGTGATAAAACATCATTTTTCAGTGCAGGCCGGAAATGAAGAAGATCGTAACTGCTTTGTGTTCACAGAACATTTTCTTTTAGAATACTTTTCAAACATGATGCCCATTAGCTTTAAAAGTGCTGAGAGGGGAATTTATATGTGAGTTGAGGCAAGCACAGAAGAGGATTTATTTTGCAGATGCTACTAATTTAGTTGGTATGCAGTACTGATGTGGACAATTTGCTTATATCTACAATCATTTTTGACTAAACTTCTCTCCAAAATAAGGAGTGGTGATCTCTGCATTTTAGGTTAGAGAGTAGAGGGAGGGTGGGAAATATGCTAGTATAGTTTTGGTCTAACAATGCAGAGAAAAGTTGCTACTTTGCTGTCTATATGCACAAGACTACCATGCTACATGGTAAAACACAATGGAAGTTACAATTACAATTATTTATATAGCGCCAACATTTTCCGCAGCGCTGTACAGTTAAAGTGAACAATCTAAATTGAGGTGCAGTAAATCAATGTCTTAGTGTTGTTTATCAGGCATTTGAACTTTAATGCCAGCACAAACTTTTGAACCCAAGGCAGCTCCTCTGTGTGGAAGCAGCAGTCTCTCTGCAGCAGTGCGACACCCCCACTGAGTGACAGCAAAGCTCAAGCCCCCTGCTGATTGGAGAGCTCTAGCTCTAATCCAGCGGGAGAGGCATGTCAAATTTAATTTGTGTAGCTTCAAATGGGTTTTAAATCTGGCCTGCCAAAGTATGACCACATTGTGGGCAAAAAGTGTACTTCTTTTAGACCTATGAGGTATGGGCTCCATCCATTAACGCTAGTTCACTTTATTTATTAGCTGTATGCTCACACTACAGTATCTACAGAAAATTGTAATATTTTAATTCTATTTTGTAGTTAAAGTGACACTAAGCTCAGGAATTAAATGTTAAAAATGCATTGAAGTACATTAACTATTAACAATAATGTATCTTATTTGTGTATCACTCGGCTGTAGATCATAAAATCATCTCTGAATTGGTGCTGACACTGTCCTTCCTTCTGGAGGGGGGCTACTTTTGTTCCCCATGGTCCCTATGTGTGTTTTAAAGTAGACGCCATTCCAAGCTCACTCCCTTGATGGACTACAATCTCAATACAAATTAGAAAACTAAATGTGAGATTGAAGTCCATCACGGGAGCGAGCTTGGAGCAGTGGCTACTTTACAACACACACAGGGACCATGGGGAACAAAAGTAGCCCCCCTCCAGAAGGAAGGACAGTGTCAGCACCAATTCAGAGATGATTTGAGGATCTACAGCCGAATGATACACAAATAAGATTCATTTTCGTTAGGGCTGCGGAAATTAACGATTAATCCCTCGATCAAAGTAAAATTTTTTGATCAATCAAAATTATTTTGATCGATCAAATATAATTAATCGAAATGAATCGATTAATCGATTAAAAAAAATTCGATTAATCGACCAGGAAATTTGTAATCATTACCAGCCCTAATTTTCATTAATAGTTAAGGCATTGAATGCATTTTAAAAATTTTATCTCCTGAGTTTAAAGTCCCTTTAAGCTTAAATATACACACACAGAAGTGAATGAGTCAAAGGAGTAACTCCTGAGTTTAGTGTCACTTTAATGAAGGGCTGAATTGGGGTGGTGGGAATTACATTGTGTTCAAGAACCAATGACGCTTAGTTATGCCTCTGCTACCAGCTCTAGGGTGGTAGATTCCATGCCATTCAGAGTTTTGTTGCATGGATTGTTTGGTAGCCTGACTGGCCTCTAGATTTAGTATAATTTTGACAATGGCAGCTGCTTAGTTGTAAGTTCTTCTGAAAAGAAATCTCTTCTAATATTAAATGCTGAACAGTAATAAATGCAATTAATTTTTGCTACTCACATTAAATATATAAATATAAAACACACCAATATGTATTATATTCTGCATTAAATGTGATGTAAAAATGTGGCATGAAAGCTTCCATTATCGCTCTAAACAGCTTTAAATATTTTACTGAAGAGGTTTTTTTATTAGTCATTCTGTCACATCGTTTCAGCTGCATTAACAGTAAATGTTCATCGTGGCAGATTAATTATAACTTAGTTGAGACAAAGTGAAGTGTCATCCTTTCATGGCTTGTCACTAAGGAGACTGCTTAAAACACTGTATAGTGGGAATCTCTGTCTTTAGAGGATAATACCCTTTTCAGAAGCCACATACAAAGTATGGACTTAGAAACTTCCAGCGAGTGGACCAGATTTTTAGGATAAGCCCCACAGTCACTTTGATTGTCCCTGCCCTATCTAAACATAGATAGATGCTGTGGGCTACATAGCTCCATGTACCCTGTATTTAATAAATAAGTGCAATCTCTGTGTATTGAAATATTAATTCCCTGTTGTTTTATCTCTGCAGTCTTTCATAAGCAAGATGGTGTATGAAAATAAAAGAGATGTGATAAAACAATGACACAAAAGATATTTTGCTGCCTAGAGTTGCCTACTTGAAATCAAACTACAAAAGCTAAGTAATTATATCTGAAGTTTAGTGTTTTTTTTAAACTCTTTACACTCCTCCTCTGCTATGAGCCCCCACTCCAGAAAAACAACAAAGATATTCTTTTCTAAGGGTATTCTGGCTGGTCTGATGACAGGTCCTTCCTCTTCCTCTCCACAGCAGTGGGGGTAGAGGTCCCTACTGCTGCACAAAATGGTGCTCACATATTATCATGTGAGTGCCATGTAGTAATTTTCATAATCAGTACAGTAAACCCAGGCTGCATGATGACACCGCCCCAGGGAGCTGGTCACTGACAAGCTGGGCTCAGGAGAATTAGGTTGAACCGCCATCATTCAACCCGGAAGACTTAGAGCATATAGCGATGGAAAAGAAGTACTGGGAAAGAGGGCAAACTCTGGGTTGAAGGTGAGCATTTCAGAAAATATTTACTATATTATTTATAGTTTTTAAGTTTTAATTTGTGATTCTTTAAAAAAAACAATTGGCTGGAGTGTTTATCTTTTAATTTGTGATTTTAAAAAACAAAATTGGCTGGAGTTCTACCATAAAAGAAAAGTTTTTGTCCACATAAAATGTCTATTTAGATCTTTATGTTTACTTAGTAGAAATGTTACCTTTGACTCTGGATACAAATTAGCTGATCTCCCAAACCAGATGACCAGAATTGTTAGTTGCCTGCACCCACCATTCTATAATATAATGGTGAGTCAGTGAAGGGCATAGTGTGTCTCTGACTGTCCCCACTGTTACAGCAACACATCTGGCACATGAAAGGACCTACTCAATCCTGGTAGCCAAGTGTTTTATTAGTTTCGTGACACAAAAAGTCTTGACCATGACTTGCTTAGAAGGCAGAATGGTCATATGCATATGCTGTTTAGCTGCTGGGTCCCTTCTGCAGTCTTTTTTTATTTTGTTTTTGTTTATATTGTATTCTCTGGGGTTTAGTGTTTCAGGTTTTTGGGGGTTTTTTTGGAGGGGAGGGATACTTTATTGTATTTTATTTTGCTTGGACTGCAAGCAAAATAAAAGCTGCCCTTTGTTTGCAGCATGTCTAAGGGAGTGGTTGGTAAGGTAGTAGACTGTCCGAAGGTACCATCGACTAGAGAAGAAGAAAGTTCTGAGAGAGACAGACAGGACAGCAGCAAGGCAGGAATTTGTCCAAGGGCAACTTGCAGAGGGCAGCAGCCGTCTTAATCCGTCTGGCAGCACTACCCCACAGGCACATGCCAGTGCTATTCCCAAAGCTGGTGCACATAGCTCTGCAGTTTGGATCTTTTTCAATGTATCAGTGATCTGCAGCCTCTGCCTGCAGTGTATCAGCTATTTGGGTACTACATGTGTGAGGAAACACATGACTCTGCACCACAGAGCTCAGAGGAAGCAGCACCTCAATGAGACAAGTTGGCAGCAAAAGGTACACACATTGTTTCTTTGCGGCTTAACAAAGTAGGAGTCTTTAAATGGTGCATATATTGGGGGAAATGGGTGTGGTTACGGGGGCGTGGCCACTAAAGGGTGTGGCCACTGAGGGGCGCTGTAAAGCTTTCTCGCACAGGGCGCCTAAAGGCCTAAGGCCGGCCCTGCGCACACCTCCTTCTCATTCATCATTTTACCCATTTCCCCACCTGCACAATATCTTGTGTGCTATATCCACTGCAACATATGTGACCTCTAGTGACAAGGAGGGAAGTCTAACAAGGGGTTTCAGAGGCTTAGGATACACCATGTCAAGCAGGGTGATACAGCGTCTCGCTGAGGATGCTTAGGCGAAGGTTTGAACTTCTGCAGAATTATCCTATACCCACCCTGCCATCTCCAGCAGCATCCTTCCAAAGGCAGGTGTCTCTTCTGCAACTTCAGCCAGGCAAAGTCATGTGTGACAACAGCATTAACCTGCTGGCCACTCTTTGCGTGGGAAAAAAATCACACATGTACATTGCCTAGCACATCTCTTCAACTATGTTCAGGAAGTTGCCTGGCTTTCAAGAGGTGCATCAAAGGTCAGATGGGTTTGTGATTATATCCAGCTATGGTTCACCTGCCAATATGAGCTGCCTGATATCCACCTCATCTGTGACACACTCCTAAGTTTAGAGTCACTTTAACTATAATAAATCCAGATTAAACTAATTTACATTGTCTAGTAAAGTATTTTTCATATTTTCGACAAAGCACTTACAGTCATCATGTTTCATAACAGCTGGTTCCGACTCTGTCAGCTCCATTTCCCTGAACCTCCTGCCCAGTACAACATCAGAAGGGACAGAGTAAGCTTGAAGGAGGGGGGAAGGAGGAGTGGGGAGCTAAGAGCAGAGGATTGGTTTGCCCTGGTGTGGCTGTGTGTTTGTGGACACACACAGCTTACTAGCACACACATGGGTGGCTCCAGGGGCGGACTGACCATTCGGTCGCTCGGGCTCTGCTTGAGGGCCCGCGGCCCGAGCTGCGTTCTGCCAGGAGATGACTGAGGGAAGGAGAGGCAAGCCCGTCTGGACTAAATGCACGAGCCAAAAGCGCCCGGAGCCCCGGGGGAGCCGCCAGCACGTGACCCGGCTGAGCAGACTCAGCAGAGAGCCGAGCCCCGATGGACGACACGTCCCCAATGAAGGCTTGTCCAGGAGAAGACACCTGGGAAAGGTAGGAGTCTGTAACGGGCGGGGGATGCAGGGGGATTCTGCAGAACTTGCTGATAAAAATGATATAGTTTAAGACATGCAGATGCATGCAGCAGCTGGGCTACCCACTACACTACCAGGGCAAAGGAAAAACATATTGTGTATAAATATAAAAATGTATCCACTGCTGGGCTAATTATTCACTTCACTGGCGAAACTTCAGTTCAGTGGCGGAACTATTAGGGTCGTAGAGGTCGCAATCGTGACCGGGCCCTGGCGTTCCGCCTGTTGGGAGGGCCCAGAGAGGAAGAAGAGGGCCCACAGCTCC
>NW_017306311.1:418690-431393 GCF_000935625.1 Nanorana parkeri | reverse complement strand
CTCTGCCACCCGCAGCAGTAGAAGCAGGACATATACGGGCGGCTGTGCGGCGGGGATGGAGAGGCTGTACAAGTGAGCTGTCACCTGTCAAGCAGAATGTGCTGCAGGTACCACCAGGCAGCACATTCTGCTGTGTGGCAGAGAGGACCCTCTCCACTTAGTCCTGCCCCCTGGCCGCCGAGACACAGAAGAAAGTGCTGCATGAGTCAGGTAAGTCTGGGTGGGTGAAGGCTGGATGGAGGGGAGGATGTGCGTGGCTCAGAAGCTGGTGGTTTTTCAGCATTGCTGATTTTCACTATAATATATTGCTGGGACTTGTAGTCCTGCATAGAAACACATTATATTATTAAGTAGGGTGCACCAGTGCCAATACTGGGCATTTAGACGAGTACTCGTACTTGTGAAAATGCCCCGATACTAAGCGCAGATACCGGTGTTCTGTCGAGAACGCTGACCTGGTTGAATTTGCCAGCCTCAGCATCTGCGCTTGCGCACAGACAATTATCATCGAGGAAACCGGCATTTATTTACAAAGTATTTCGTTTAAATCGTTAATTGTAACCGTTAATAATATGCCATCCACCATTTACTGCATTGGATGGCATATTATTAACGGTCACACTTAACAATTACAAACTAATACTTTGTAAATAAATTCAGTTTTCCTCGTTAATCCCGTCTGTGCGCAAGCGCAGATACTGGGTAGGCGTTCTCGACAGAACACTGGCACTAAATTTTCAAACTGAAGCTGCTGCCTGAGGTCACGCGCTTGCCAGGGACCTCAGTAGCCTTCCTGTTATCCACACAGTCCCTGTTTATAGTGCCTTCCCATGGTGGTGGGGGGTTGGGGGGGCCTTCATGGTTTCTTGCACCGGGGCCCTGAAGTTTCTAGTTACGCCACTGAATATCACTTCATTTTTCTGTTTTTTGTGGGTGAGTATTAAAAAATAATAAATATAAATGGTATGGAAGGAAATAAAATAAATTGGTTTAGTAATATTAAATAATATGATTTAATTTTTCTCGGTGTGTACTTAACTATAATTTTTCAAATAATATTTACTTTTATTTCAAACACCTTTTAGGGCTCATTCACACCAATTGTGGTGCGTTCCAGCATGGTAGCGGGTGGGGCTTGTATCTGGGTGGAGCACAGGGGGGCCTCTTAATCTCGTATTGGCCGGGGCCCCATGTGTTGTCAGTCCGCCCATGGGTGGCTCCATAGGATCCTGCAAGGGAAATGAGACCCTAAAATGGGATGTAAGAGCCAGTGCTCAGGGGACCAGCTGATTCTGCATGAAACCAAAAAGTGTAAGCATAGAGGAGCAGCATACATTTTAAGTGATTTAGTCAGTTTTTGAAATAGCTAAAAACCTTTTCACCCTAATATCACTTTAACTATACACAAAACACAAAATTCACACAACACTTCATCCTATTAGCTATCAAAAGAACCCTAACTAAAACCTGTTTCTAATATTTCTGTAACAGACAGGGGTTGCATTTTACAAATGCACATGCAATCCACAGGTTTTTATATAGTTCCATTTTTTGGCTAACAGGGATTATTGCTGAAGAACTTTTGTTTTTCTGCATCTATTGAAAGAATTGCTAAAGAATTATTAGAGTCAGCTCTAATAACATAATGTAATGAAACAAATTAAACTTTAAGCCATGTTGTAGCAATCTTCATATTTGTTAGCTGCTTCTTAGAGAGCTCTTTGTCGGAGTTGATTGTTTTTAATACAAAATGTTTCTCGTTTTATGCTGAGTTGAATTAACACAGATCAACTATTTTGTTTAAAATGCATACATTTAGGCATTAGGGATGTTGAAGTGTGGGCAGACATGGTAAAGCCTGGGACATGAAGGTATTGTCTCATATACACTTGAAATAAACTGAATAACTAAATTCTGGACCCTCTGAGTAGGGGTGACTTTCAGGTTTGGGTTCAACATGAGAACAACTCAAAGCCAGACTGTCTGTCTGGCCCGCCCAAAAGCCTGGTTGCCGGAAGTATGTCCTTTTGTGGCAGTAGTGAAAAAGGAAAATTAAAACACACACCATTCAAATGCCCTAGTTAAAAGCTTGCAAATTGACACTGAAAAATTTTTTTTTACAAGAATTGGCACCGATAGACTTAAATGGGGTTCAGCTCTATGTTTGGGGTGAGCTGACTTTTTTCTGGGTTACCTGAACCTTCTGCAGATCAGGTTATGCCCGGTTCGTTCATCCCTGCTCTTGAGGACCTTTTGTAATTCTTAAATACTTTGCCTTTAAAGTAAAAAATAAAGTTTTAATATAATACAAACTAGTACTCCAGCCTACTCATGCTTTTAGCTTTATAGTAGTCTTACATCTGTAATCAGTTGTCTAATGTCATATTGGGAATCAGGCAACAAAAAACTTGCATTCCTAAATACAGGGTCTTTTCTATTCTCTGATGCCTAAAGGACAGATTTACTTTAGAATACTCCAAACCTATCCCCACCACACGGAGGTGTTAACAGCCACCCTGGTGCAGAAATCTTGGCATCCCTGTCCACATCTATGCAGTAACCTCACATTGAGTTAAGTTAGACATACCCATACTGTTGAAGTAAGGCCTCATTAAGTTTATGGCAAGTTAGTTCACAGGCACAAGCAGCATTGGACAAGATTTCTGCAAAGAATTTGCAAAGGACATGTGGAAGGAGAATAATTATGAGTTTTTATGCTAAAGCAAACCTATAATGTAAAGAATAGTTTATTTATTAACAAAAACCGTGTGCAATAATTCACCTTTTTTAAATCTGTGATCAATAAACTAAAATTTGATTAGTTGATGTGGATGTCTGCACATCGCCCATAATTGCTGTTCATGCTGCTGTATTGTTTAAGCTAAACTGTGTTTAAAAAAATCTTGGGCGAGTCACAAGCAGTGCCATTTGAAAGCAGAATAAAGCAAGCCCATCAACAGCAAAGCTCGGCAATGCTGTTGCATGAACTATCATATGCTCTTTATACCTTTTTAATAGAAAGTGCTCCCAAGAGGGCTTTCTTCAACACTTCTCTAACAAAAGACTATCCCAGTTTATTAAAAAATCATATACAACAATGCCGCTTGCCAGTTTTTATAGTACTAATGAAAATTTGGTCCAAAGCACTAAAACTATTTGGAAAACTGCCTAAAATTTCCATGTCGCAGATGTTTAAACAGAAGGTGCTTGCATGCCATTCGTTAATACAGTGCCATACGGGACACAGTATGACCACTGCAATAACCAGTAAGTAACACACTTAGTATGTGCATCATTGCGCCAAATCTTCCGTATGCCGCGCGTGTGATACGAATCCCATGGATGGAGCTGTACATTGACAAAATGACGGTTTAGAAGAAAATAATCTCGATACTGTGTCTATGGTAAATTAAAAATTTAATTTACGTTAAACAATAACTGGCAATAACGAAAATATTATAAGCTATGTAATACAGTACAAATGCATGAAAATATTAATTAAAAAGTAATGGTAGTAATCTGTGATGGGTGGAGGTGAGGGGGGCATAGTAACATCATTGCATAGCATTTTACATTCATAAAGAAAACATGCTTGCTACTTAAAGGGAAAGTACAGGATATTTCCAGTGAGTGCATTTTAAAAAAAAAACAATATTTTGTATGTTTTTTAAAAATAATTCTTGTCTTCCTTATTTTTGTTATTGCATTACATATAGAGATTTGCAGATTAGTGTTAGAGGGAGTTTGTGACTTTGTGCAGTTACGTCTGGACTGATTACCTCTCTCTCTCTCTCTCTTCTCTCAGGTACAGTTTGTACTACACTTTAAATATCAACTAACTGCTGTGCTTTATTATTATTATTATTATACAAGTTTTATATAGCGCCAACAGTTTGTGCAGCGCTTTATGCTTTAAACAGGTCCCAGTGGAAAACCTAGGGTATTCAGAGGAGAGCAGCAAAATGGGGCCAGGACAGGAGACAAAACCCAATTGCTCTCAAAGGGGAGTACCTTGTTATGGTCAGTCATTTCATAATTCTTTGCTATATGGTGAATAAGGCTTGCTTTGGAATAAAGGGGTCTATAAACAATTTGCAGAACCATTCACCATGCAAATTACTGTGAACATTTGTTCTGTACAAATAGAGGCAGAAACAAACATTTTTTGTATATTTTATTTCCTGGTTGAATGTAAGGTGATGTAATACAAAATGATGGCCACTAGATGAAGCTGAGGAACATAGGAAATGAATACTTATTTTCACTGGTCCCGATACCATCTAGTGGCCATAATGTGGTATTACATCACATTTCACCAGAAAAGAAAATATATTAAGAATGTTCACAGAGATTCACAGGATGAATGGCTCTGCCAATTGTTAAGGCTCTATAGTGTTAGGTGTATGTTTGAATGTGTAGAGAGTTAATGAATCTGTTAAGTCATATATGGGCATTTTCTCCAACATCTGCCATCTATAAATATGATACAATAATTTAAGTACAAACCTTTTGATTTTATGTCTTGCAGATCAGTTACTATGTTGTGTTTTCTCACTTTCCTTCAGCTGCCAGTAAAGTCTATTTAAAGCACAACATGAAGTATATTGCTTAAGTATATTATGAGCTATACAATTGAATTTGACAATTCTACTTAAAGACTAGGGAAGATTCTAGGTTGCCAATAGTTTTTGTGGTAGTTGCAACCCTAACCCTACACCAATACCAACCAATTTTTGTATAACCTTACAAAAGCTATTTCTTAAAGGCCTTTATTTAGACTGAAAGGCAAGTATACTTATGGCCACTTCTGTAAGATCAGTGTGTTGAGATCCTAAAGCAGAAAAAAATAGGTTCTGAGCCACCATGAGGAACAGGACACCACACCCCTAAATACACTTGTAACAAAAAACTAGAAAGAATGGGGCTTTAAAAGTGACACTCTAAGCATGGAAAACACATATTGCACGTATATCAATATTGACAAATTCATTTTTATTGTCCAAATAAATAAGTAAAAAAGAGAGCCGATATAGACCCATCAATACCACATTCATAGCAACTCCATCAACCACAGTACAATCTAAAATAGCTATAGGCATATAGCCTCCCTGGACCACACGGCCACATTCTAAGCCTCAGTAATATAGTAACCTCTTGTAAACAATGCAAATAATTGAATAATGTCATCATATATTTCCTTTAACATATCCTAAAGTCTTGAATAGATGTGCCGTGGGTCCAACCTTCTGCGCGTTTCGCTAAAAAAGCTTCCTCAGGAAGATAGGAGGCTGCCTGTAATGTTTGAATGTCATAGATATAAATACATATAATTGACTTATAAAATTAACATGCAAACGTTCAAATCACATAATGAACATAGAAAAATACATAACCTTATTTAGGGTCTTAGTGGTGAATAAGTCCACATCTCCAAGAGGACAGTACCCATCGCCGAGAAGACTTGTGAAATGAGGGAACATACAGGAATACCGATATGAAAAGGCCAATTCCCCGCCCATCCATACTGCAAATTAATATAACATCAAAAAATATATGTATAGCAGGGACTAATCATGAATGACTGAAGTTGTTCAATTGCATAAAAGCTATCTAAACGATAGGAGCTGACCCCTCACATATACTCTCTCCTTCACCTATTTGAAGGTGAAGGGGGGTATTGCTATCCCAATTAGTCAGACTTTGTAAACTAAATTAACCATACACAAAAAGAAACAACATCTTGTGCTAAAATGATAATCAACATATAGGGACGTACATTTGATATAACTATTGTGCAAAAGTCCAGGGTCACCTCTCCCGCCGAGCACCCTATACCTCCACTCACTTATCCATATACCAAGCCGCATCACATCGCACTGCCTATGTAACCTGGCGTGTGACGTCAGCAGCCAGGCTGGGCCTATGGTCTGCGCATGCGTCTGCTGGCATGGCACATCAAGACAGGAAACTGCCCGTCGTCCTGGCTTGGCCCCTCCCATTCTGGCCCGTCAGGCCTATAGAACGGCAGCATCTGCCCGGGCGCCTCCTCCCCCACTCCCACTAGCAGTGAACTCTATAGGAGTCTGCCGCTGAAGCAGAGGGGCAGACAACCATGCCGAGCCAGAGGGACCACCACCCAAATCTAGGCGCCAGCCCCAAGAGGGTGAGGGTCCGGACTCCACGCACAGACCAGCCCCTCACCAAATAGATGTCAGAAAGAGGGGGCCGGCCCAAAGAAGTCATCCAGCAAAACTCGACCGTTCCCATTGGAAAAATGCAGACGATTCACCACTAAAACCTTACAACCGGACGGCGGCTGCCCCAGACGCATAGACAGGGGGGCGCCTCACCGCCGACCCCCCGGTTGTTATGCCACTGGCTGAATGCCCTTTGGGGTAGAGCAGGAGGAGACAAGGACCGGGACGGAGCAGCAGGGGGCGGAGACAGGAGATGGGGCGGACGCACTAGCTGAATACCCTTCGTGATAGAGCAGGAGGAGACAGGGATGGAGCGGCAGGGGGCGGAGACAGGAGATGGGGCGGATGCCCGGCGGAGATCGAAGAGGCGGGGTGAAGATGGAAGAGACTGGAGGGCAGATGACTGTAGCGGAGGAGGCGGGGCAAAGGCGGAAAATGGAGGAGACTCCAGAAGCAATGTTGATTGGGTACCGAGGCAGGGGAGGAGGCCTTTTTTCCAATGCCAGGTAGGAGGACGACTGAGCTGGCAAGGCCCAGCATATATTCTGCACAGCCCCCCTGAGATCCATCCGGCAGACTGCAGGGTCTGTGGGGGTCTCTGCAGGATCTGTGGGGGGCTTTACAAAATCCATAGGGGTCTCTGCAGCCTGCAAAGCCCCCCACAGATCCTGCACAGCCCCCCTGAGATCCGGCAGACTGCAGGGCCTCAGGGGGTCTATGCAGGATCTGTGGGGGGCTTTGCAGGATCTGTGGGGGGCTTTACAAAATCCATAGGGGTCTCTGCAGCCTGCAAAGCCCCCCACAGATCCTGCACAGCCCCCCTGAGATCCGGCAGACTGCAGGGCCTCAGGGGGTCTATGCAGGATCTGTGGGGGGCTTTGCAGGATCTGTGGGGGGCTTTACAGGATCCATAGGGGTCTCTGCAGCCCGCAAAGCCCATCCACAGATCCTGTACAGCCCCCCTGAGATCAGGCAGACTGCAGAGTCTCAGGGGGACTCTGCAGTATCTGTGGGGGGCTTTGCAGGATCTGTGGGGGCTTTGCAGGATCTGTGGGGGGCTTTACAGGATCCATAGGGGTCTCTGCAGCCTGCAAAGCCCCCCACAGATCCTGCACAGCCCCCCTGAGATCCGGCAGACTGCAGAATCTGTGGGGGGCTTTACAGGATCCGCAGGGGTCTCTGCAGCCTGCAAAGCCCACCACAGATCCTGCACAGCCCCCCTGAGATCCGGCAGACTGCAGGGTCTGTGATGGTCTCTGCAGGATCCATGGGGGGCTCTGCAGGATCCATAGGGTTCTCTGCAGCCTGCAAAGCCCACCACAGATTCTGTACAGCCCCCCTGAGATCAGGCAGACTGCAGAGTATCAGGGGGATTCTGCAGGATCTGTGGGGGGCTTTACAGGATCCATAGGGTTCTCTGCAGCCTGCAAAGCCCACCACAGATTCTGTACAGCCCCCCTGAGATCAGGCAGACTGCAGAGTATCAGGGGGATTCTGCAGGATCTGTGGGGGGCTTTACAGGATCCATAGGGTTCTCTGCAGCCTGCAAAGCCCACCACAGATCCTGCACAGCCCCCCTGAGATCCGGCAGACTGCAGAGTCTCAGGGGGTCTCTGCAGGAGACAGCTTCCTGAGACCCGGGGGGGCGCAAAATTTTGTTCTGCCCCGGGCGCCTGTAACTCTGGTTACGCCACTGGCTACCTGCACATCAGATTTTCCATCCCTTTTGCTTGTCAGACATCCAGCACAATTACTGATTGAATGGGAAAGTCCTTTGCGACCCCTACCTGGGATAGTTTTATACACTGTATTTCTAAAACTTTATTTTCTAAAACTTTCTATAATGCCAGATCATTAGCCTAAACTAATTTGCCAGTTTAGTGGTGCTAACATAGCTTTCGGCACACGGTTTCCACAGCTGAGAATAATGCTTGACCCTCAGGTTCCCCTCACCTTAACCCTCCTAAGCCAGACATAATTTATATTAAAAAAGCCCCCCCTCGGCTGATGCAATTCCTCTTTTTAATAAGGGATAATGTAACTCAGAGACATACTTTTCTCCAGGCTCCCACAGTTTTCCTCCCCACCATTTCCACCAATCCCATTACATGTATGCAGTCCCAGTGGCCACCATTGATCCTGTACTGTCTATGATAATGTGAGAGCGCCTATCCATATTCTGACCCTGAAAAGCAGATAAAGGGACAGTTTGCTATTGCAAGACCCTGCATCAAGGTATAAAGTCTTCTCTATTACATACTTCCCTAGGAAAATGAGTATCACATCCTATATCAACTTAAGAAGGAACATGTTTATTTAATATAATTATGCCCAGAGTTCCAATTTAACCCTAACACTAACATTCATCCCATGGAACACTCAACCAAAGTCAATTTATTAATTGAGTGAGTTGGGTGAAATATTTCACGTTCTATTTCACGTGATCATATTGTCTGGAGTTTACATCATCCTTCTTACAGTCTGTCAAGTCTCTCATCCTTGGCCCCCAGGCCAGGGTCTTTAAATTGCTGAAATAGGTCCTAGGACCTAGATTGTTCATACTGCCCCTCCTGAACAGTAGGTAAGTGCAGGGGCTCCATAAGCTATACATGTGGTACGTAGCTAGACATTGTAAGGACAAATCTGCAGCTGTGGATCTTTCAGAGCAGTTCATGTGCCTAGAACATTTGCATAGTTGCATGAGGCAAATATAAGAGCAGTTGAGAGATCCTTCTACTACCACTACTTTTTTATTGTTGTTATTATTATTATTAGTTCCATAAATAAATTATGATTTTAATATGTTCCTGCTGTTTTATAAAACTCTCCCGTAACGGCAAAGTGCCTTAAGGAATGCCATTGAACTTTCAATAACATATGAGGTTTTTGGCGAGAACTGTGCCCAGCTGGAGTTGACGAGAAGCAGAAATCATAAGGGGTATGCCTTAGTAAACGTCTGCGTAAGTTCTGACTTTTTTAGGAGATAATAATATGACAGCCATATCTTCTGTTCTCTTATCTGTGTAGCTCTGGATTGTGTACTCCACAGCTGTAAGAAGTGTGCTATATATTACTTCCTCATCTCCCTGATGTATCTGTTTTCATGATTTGCCATTAAACACTCATGGATGTTTTTAACCTGAGGTTTTTGTTATGCTTTCAGGTTGAATGTGGAGCACATCGAGCCTCTCAAGAGCAGAGCTCCCCTCTCCTTACAGATTCATGAGATGGATAAGTGGACAAGTCAAATAAATAACATGAATAGGATCTGGAAAGACACAAGATAATTATTCTCTGTGAAACATGCTGTTGCTAACTGGTGAGAAGAATGAGAAATAAATCAAGCAGAGTAGCAGCAGAGTTGATGTACTTGAGCTCATTCAACAGTTCCCGGGCCATGCAGAGTTATAGTAACAGCTACTGAGATTATGGTGATATGGGCCAAATGGGAGCCCTCTGATAAATATACTGTGTACAGAATTTACTTCTTATAACAGATATATTATATTAAAAAATCCATATGGATTGAATGGGAATTTTAAACTGCAGCACTCTCACATTTAACACAGTATGAGCAGTAGAGATGAGCGAATCTGTCTGGGTTGACGAATCGTGCTTGAAGTTTGAAGTTTGCACACTTTTAGGCAAACCCCATTGAAGTCGAGAGAGAACTAGATTATCCATTCCTTCAAATGATTGGCTTTCGGGACTCAGCTGACTAGGGGCAAAGGCTATGAACTGTCTTATAGGTTGTTTCTTATTTCTAGCAAGTAACCTGCTAAGTTTTCACCCAAAAGCTTGCAATTTGTGAACTTCGCAAATCTTGGGGATTAATAATGAACCCATGGCAGTGGCAAACCCAAACCTCATTCCAAATGAGCAATCATGGTTAAACCCCTGACATTGGGCCCCCTGACATTGGGCCCCCTGACATTGTGAGCCCAGGGACAACCTATAATTACCCCTGAGCCACAATGCTGATGGACAAAATTTGGGCAATTAATGTTTATTAAAAAAAATCAAAATATTGATTTACATTCCAAGTACCATTTAAAGTGGACCTAACATTTAGGTTGAGGTTATAGGGTGGGTTGAAGTGTGGCCTAGGGTTACAGTTAGGTCAAAGTTAGGGCTATTAGGAGGTCTTAGGGTAAGAAAGCATTCTGTCCACCAGGAGCTCCATGTGAAAGACTGCCCATTCCAGTTGCTAAAAGCTAAGGTGCTTTATCTATGTCATATCTCCTGTACAGCCAGAGCTTCGCTTTATTAACTTACAGTAACAGGTTAAATAACTTTCCTCATAGGACTTGTAAATGAAACAAGCCTCATGTATGAAAAGAAGGAGTTCTTGGTATCCAGAAAATGTAATGCCAGCACTTTAAATGGCTGCTGTGGGTTTATTGAAAGTGGACCTTATCTTGCACTACAAGCTAAATGACTGATTCCCCCCCCCCCCCCCTTGCTAAAATGCTAAAGAAGAAAAAAAATATCCAGTGGATGGAAAAAGTAACTATATTTACTACCTCTCCTTATGTGCTGCAGGGGCGTTATCTTGCAAGAGCTCCAGCAGAGTCATGGACTACAATCTCAATACAAATTAGCAAAACTAAACCTGAGATTGTTGTCCATCACAGGACCGATATTAGAGTGTTGGCTACTTTAAAACACACATAGGGACCATGGGGAATAAAAGCAGCCACCCTCCAGAAGGAAGGGCAGTGTCAGCACCATTTCAGAGATAATTTGAGGATCTACAGCCGAGTGATACACAAATAAGGTACATTTTTGTATATAGTTAAGGTACAGAAATGCAGTTTTAAGATTGAATTCCTGAGTTTAGTGCCACTTTAAAGGAGAACTATGGGGTTAAGGCTTTTCCCAATAGTTCTCCTTAGGGTAACGGGAGGACACAAACTAGCGTCCTCCCGTCACCCTAGGCTCAGTATACCGCAAGCTGTTTCTCACGGTATACTGAGATGCCGCAGTATACCGCGAGCTGCTGCTCGCAGTATACTAAGATGCCGCAGCTGAAGCGGATCCCGACAATTATGTCTGGATCCACCCAGCTGCGTGACTGACAGCTGGCTCTGCCTACCTAGAGGCAGAGCCAGCTGTACCCGCCCCCTCCCCCGTACGATCCGCCAGTCAGCGCTGGCGGATCGGAGCGGGGAGGGGGGAATCCAGTCCCTCCCCTGTCACGGCAGAGAGCCGTGACAGGATCGAGAAGTGAGCGAACGCAGGTATGTGTTCGCTCACCTCCCGATCTATTGAGCCGACCTGTGACAGTCTCATTGTCACAGGTCGGCTAGAACTATGAGGTGAGTGAAAAGCACTCACCTCATAGTTCTCCTTTAATGAAGGGCTGAACTCCTCACTTAGCAACCTACCTGTTTAACAACCGCTCAGAATATGAGAATACCTTCCATTTCAAAAACACGTTGTTGTTCCTTTCAGACTGTGCAGAGCTAATTCTGTGAGGGGAATCAGCTTAGCATCTGCAGTCTACATTATAATGGGCTCTAGTTGGATGCTTGGATGTTGTGTAAATTCGGTACCCATAAGATTTAGAGAGTTCTGATGTAATGAAATAAAAGTTTTATAGCAGCTAATTTATTCACAGGACACGCAGCACAGATTGCATGCTACAAGTTTTCAAATCACGTCTACTGAGCCATTTTATGGTTTTTAGGGGGTTGGAATGCATATAAAGCAGAACGGTTTACATACTACACCAGAAATGTGTGTGACTACTGTTTAACCTGCCTTGTTAAAGGAGATATGTGGTCTTAATAAAAAGGAGGAAACTGTTTTCAAATATGAACTTACTTAAACCACTTATAGCTATTGGCTAACCCTTTATCCTCTTTACTTGCAAAAGCTGCTTGTATGGGACAACTTGACATGCATTGGGGTTGATTTACTAAATAGGTAGAGACTGTTCACTTTGCAAGTAAATTGTCACAGAATTTAGTAAATACTGTAAGGTGAAGCTATGTTCACTCTCATCAACCAAGCAATTTATATGCTTGCAAAATTCCTTTTTTTTCATCCCTTACTCGTGATTGGGTATTGAAAGTGAACACAGGTCCCCCTAATGTATTGGTTTTCACTTTGTAAAGTCAACATTCACTTAATGAAACCCCTAACTCATTTAGTAAATCAACCCCATTGAGTGTGTGTCTATCCTGCCCTCAACATGCTTATTGAGAACACTTTCACACATATACAGAATATAAGAAGAAGATCACTGGACTGAATGTTAAAGCTAAACTCCGGGATAACCAAATATTGCCTAAATACAAGAGGGACCTGTGTAATGATTTGAATCTTGGTGTGCTTTGTGTGTTTATTCCAGATCTCTGCAGTAATCCAATGTGAAACTTTTCCTCTGTGTCATAAAGACCTGTCACCGCTGCTTTCTCTCCTTATGCAGGGTGACTGGTCTTGTTGCTGCCCCCCATCCTGTAGTTTTCTGTAGTAAGTGGGCCCTCCTGGCCCCCCCCCCC
>NW_017306311.1:407960-418638 GCF_000935625.1 Nanorana parkeri | reverse complement strand
CATATTTTTGCTCTGTGCACAGGCTTTGTGCTGCACAGTGATGATGTTACAAGTTAATGTCTGGGTTTGAAAAGGTATTTGGTGCACACATGTTTGATTTATATCCTTTTTGGCTATTGAGGAATATATTAAAATGAGCCCAAAGTTTAGGCTTAAAGATAATACATTATATTTTTATTTTTATTGGGGGTTTTTTAATAACTCAATAAATTAAATATATTCTCAATAGATTAGTAGATCTGTGGTAACAAATATTCTTCTTCTTTATGATTGTCTAGCCATTAGTCAACATGAAATATTCCCTGTAAATGGATATGGAGAGTGTGAATTGCCTTATTTGTTAAATACGAACAGAGATATTAGTTATTAGTCATAAATATGTTGTGAATTTACACTACATGTGTTAGTTTTGTTTTCTTTTTACGTGCACAGTTTATTTATTCATTTTATTTATTCATTTTTCAGTTTTGTGCATTAACAGAATCAACATGCTGATTTATGGCAATATTAACTAATCAGTATACATTTAAATTGCATGGGAAATCTATTTCTCTTTGACAGGCATTGACAAAGCGTGATCAGTACTGTGTATTATGGCTTTTTTGTCTATTGTTTGTTGGCACTGTGAAAGAACCTATTTGCCTGTTTCTGTGTTAGTGGACACCTTGTGCTTGAACACTGTTTTGTCAGTGCAGGCAGTCCCTTTGAATACAGCCAAAACTGTATTTTTAGTTTTGGATAGAGTAAGAGATGGGTATAAGCCCTGTAAGTTTAGTTTTTTTGCACTTTGGGTCCCAATGGGGAGACTTCCTTCACTTCCTGTCTGAATTGATGGAAATCTCTGGTGGTCAGCAAAGTCACCAGAACTAGTGTCCCCATTGGAAGATTTCCTCTTCATTCCTTTTCCTGTCCTGAAAACAGACTAGTGTTAGTCTCTAGTTTTGGATTGAGTAAGGGATGGGTATTAGTCCAGTCAGCTTTTTTTTTGTGTGCAGTCTGTGCTAAGTTGGCCAAAAAGGAGTGATCCTGGCACTAGCCTTGCTAAGCCCGAAATTTTTGGGGCAATTTTGTAAGATCACACAATACAAATTACACACAAAAATAGGGTAGTGAGGGAAAGGGGAGGAGCTGGACCAGTAATTAGACACTACCAGAAGAGGAGAGGGCTATGCCATGCAAAGAGAGAGGGGGGCTGTGCTAGGGAATTGATTCTTTAGGAGTAGACACATTTTCTAACAAGTTCAAAGGCCCAATTCATGTAAAAAATAAATAATTTGTTGAAAGTAAAACAGTGTAAGCAAGCATTTAAAATATTTGATTTTTCTACTTTTAACTGAAATTTGGTGACAAGGTCTCTTTAAGTTGGTCAAAGTCAACATGAGCATTACTTGTTATTAGTTCTGCACAGTAAAATAGCACTTTCTTTATTGATTTAATGTAATTTTAAGCCATAAACCTCATTAAAAGGTATATTTCTGATTTACTGATAGAACATTTCTATTGTGCATTCCACAAAAGAGCCCAAAATACAATACATAAAAAGAGCTAAACCTTTCATTACAATGGCAGTGCAGGTCCTTATTATATCAACAATGCTTTTCAAGCAATTCGTGATGCTGCAAATTCATATACGAGATCTGGTACTTTTGTTCCCAGATGGATGCAAAAATGATAGCTGCTTTAAATAACAAAATAATACTTGACTGATAGAAAGAAGTCTGCAGAAGGTTAAAGCAATATAAATTCAAATATTGAATAACCATGTTACCTTGCTGATAGAGAACGAGAAGCCTGGATGAGGAAAATTACATTGTTTCTTTGAGATCTGTGATAAGAGCCAATTTGTGTGGCTCCCAGTGAAACATCCTTTTGTATTTTATCTTGTTTTTGAAGAATAGTAAACAATATGCCCTGTTAATTTTGTTGGTTTGAAATAATTGACTATCTCATAGAGGGAAAACAATAAAAAAAAAACCAGTGTGCAGAAAATATATGTGGTTAGTAAATCAACCCCTTTGTCTCATTGGACAGAATTACACTCACTTCCTGTCCCAAAAAACCCCCAAACAAACAGAAGAAAGAGAAGACCTCTCCAAAGTTAGGTAACTTTCTTCTTAAGTGACACTAAACCAAAGAGTTAAAAGATATTCAAGTACCTTAACTTTTAATAAAAATGTATCTTATTTGTGTATCACTCGGCCGTAGATCCTCAAATCATCTCTTAATTTGTGCTGACACTGTCCTTCCTTCTGGAGTGGTGGCTACTTTACAACACACACATGGACCGTGGGGAACAAAAGTAGCCACCGTCCAGAAGGAAGCACAGTGTTAGCATGAATTCAGAGATAATTTGAGGATCTACAGCCGAGTGATACACAAATAAGATACATTTTTATTTATAAGTATGGCACAGAAATGCATTTTTAAGATTTAACTCCTGGGTTTAGTGTCACTATAATGAAGGTCTGAATTGGGGTGGTGGGAATTACATTTGCTCAGGAACCAATGACTCTTAGTTATGCCTCTGAATGCATTTTTAAGATTTAACTCCTGAGTTTAGTGTCACTTTAAGCTATCCCCTCCTGCTTGATTTTAAGCTCTCAAGCAGTGCCCTCCTAATCCTACTGTACTGAAATTGTATAGTAACTGTACTGTCTACTTCCATTTTGTAAAGTGCTGTGCAAACTGTTGATGCTATATAAATTCTGTATAATAATTTAATAATAATAATAATCCATATATCCATATATATCTATCTATCTATATATATCTATAGATATATATAGATATATATAGATAGATAGATAATTAATTTTGGCTGTCTCCTAAATTGGCTAAAATATGATCTGTGAATGGTCCTGCCAGCACCGCCTGGCTCTACAAAATTAGATTTTTTTAATTGACTATTGTCGAAGAAGCTAGATGGAAAATTGACGGCCAAACAGTGACTGATGCCAATCATATCCGGCAGGGGAGATACCTCCATTCACATTTTTTAGCGTGCATTTGTGAAACAAGTGATTTTTCTTGTTTAGTCCATGGGCTGAACAATCTTAAAGTGTATAGTCAGCTTTAGACAGTTGGAAGGGACACAGCTGTCCTCATTGGAAGATTTGCCCACAATTGTTATTAGGTGAGAACTCATAATTATGGATTTTTCCTCACTTACAGTACTGTAGTGATAATAGTCATCCAAAATAAAGAGATAAAAAAAAGCTCCCAATATCACCTGGGGACAGCATTCAAATTTGTCAGAGGTTCTAACTCTTGCCATTCTATCTAAAAAAAAAACCTTCTTGACTCCATGAGGCTGTTGGAATGATTTTAGGAAATTACTGTACTATTCTTAGTAATTGTAACTCTGGATTCAATTTGGTGTAAGAAAGCCTTCCAAACCTGTTTTGATTGATGGCTCTTGCTGGAAAGAGGAAATAAATCTCTGAAATACCTATATTAGGGTGACAAAGGTTGACATCTATGGCTGATCCAGCTCTATGGAAAACCTGATGCCATGTTCCACACTTTGTATTTCCAAATCTGACTCCCTAAAGCTTCGACTGATCAGCAAAATTTTTACCTCTCAGCTGAGGTGAATGAGATGATGGACGATTTGTCTACTTCTGTATGCATACTGTCTAGTGATAATGATGGATTTATAGACTTACAAGTCTTTGCCTTCATTCTTTTTGGAAGAGTTATTGGATTGATTTACTAAGGGCAAGTAGGCTGTTCACTTTGCTAGGGAATTTTCCCTAACCTCAGTGGATGTATTGAAAAAAAATTTAGCAAAGAATACCCAATAACATGCAAGGAAAAAAATAAATAAAAGATGCTTGCACATGATTGGATGATGAAAGTCAGCAGAGATTCACCTCATTCAGTAAGCTAAGGGAAAAAACTTTTCTTTGCAAAGTGAAAACTCCCTTGCAAATTGAACATCCTGGTTTCCATTATTAAATCATCTGCCATATTAAAGCAAAAATATATTTAATATTGTATGATTGAATAAAAAGCTACATTCATCTGTATCTCTTATATCTTCCTGGAACTGAGCTTTAAAGGGCGGCCCTTTTTTGTTTTGCTAAAAGGTCAGTAAAAAAAGTTTTTTTCCCGGAAAAGAAAATGTTTGCTGGAAAATATTTTTTAAAACCAGATACCAACTTTGGAGTCTCAGGACAGTCGTCAGTCATGCCTATGTTGTTTTTTTCCTGCCCAAAAATGCCTAATCTAATTTCCAAAAGTTCTTCAAATCCTTTCTTTCAGTAAAGAAAACACTGCCATCATTCCTTCCTGCCTTGGGCAATATTAGAAAGCGTAGAACAAAAAAGTCAGACGTGCCCTTAAAAATTCCTCTTATTAGTGTTATCACATCCTAAAGTGATTTTCCAAACTGCCTACCACTGACTTTGACATTGGATATGGCCAAATTATTACAAATTCATAACAAAATATCTCAGGGGTGTCCTTAAAGGCCACTAATGTAAAATACAGAGACAATTAGGCCTTCTTAATCTCCTTGCTCACTGTTTCCATTATAATTTACCTTACAAGATTTGCAGGCCGTGCTGCTCGGACCTACTTTTATTAGTTGAGCATGTGTGGCATTAAGTCTCCACTATTGTTAACTGGTCACTTTTATGGAGCATACATAAGGTTTTGGCTTGCGGTACTGACAATCATATGGACGGTCAAGGAGGCGCCTGTTAGAAAAATATACATTGAAAGAAGTAGTGGGCTGCTTTTTCTCAGAGCCAGTGTAATGCATTCCTTCTGTTTAGGATCACTTTCCACGCTTGCATTCTTGGTGAACAAGTTATAAAAGAAATCTGAGGCAGGCCAATTATTTTTACTTCTAAAGCCATTAATCAAGATCGACTGTGAGAATGAAAACAGCCAAGTAACATTTCATATGTGGCTCGGAGTTAGATTAAAATAAAACCAGATGAGGATGGACTTTGGAGACACTAAGCATTTTTCTGATTTGCGTAATAAATGGATTGTACAAATCGCAGTGCTTTTATTTTTGTACCGTAAATCAGACCGGGTCTCTGTGTACAAGTGGGCTTACTGCTAAAAATGTCAAAGTAAAGAACATGGCTTGTTCTTGCAGAGTAATTGTTCACAATGAGGGCCGGTGGTATGGCCTTACAGTCTGTAAAAGATTATTATTATGGTGTGAGTGTGTGCATGCGAAAGACTGAGTGCGTGCCTGTCCATGCTGTATTTTCAGTTGTTGTAAAGTTACCATAAAATGAAGTTTCATGTGACTGTAACATTTTTATTTGCTTGCCATGCTAATGTTTTATGATTGTACAAATTGGTGCGTGCTCCCTCCAGTGGCTATACATATATCAGACAGTGAAATCAGCAATCTTGCTGAATAACTAATGAGGACAAAATAACAAGAAAAGCCACACAGGTTGTATTATTTTGATTGTAATTGCTTACACCTATATTTGCGCGTGGAGGTAAAAAGAACAAAACAGTTAAAAAAAAAAATCTGTTCAGCACTTTACATGCTATTCATTCACATCAGTCCCTGCCCTTAACCAGTTGACATCCGCGGTGTTAAACCCCCGTCCCATCCAGGCCATTTTTCAGTATTCAGCGCTGCAGTACTTTGACTGACATTTATTCCGTCATGCAGCGTTGTACTGAAATGAATTTTATACCCTTTTTGGGGGACAGATAGAGCTTTGTTTTGGTGGTATTTATTCACCACTGGGGTTTTTATTTTTTTACTATATTAAGGAAAAATCACCGAAATTTAAAAAAAAAAAAAAGGTTTCCCCTATATTAAATGATAAAACATTTATTATTACCCAATTTTTTGGTAAAATATAAAAGACGGGGTCACGTCGGGTAAAAAGACACCAAACATGTCAAGCCTTAAAATTGCATGCGCGCGCAAAACCTCAAAAAACGATAATACCCAAAATTGGCCATAGGCGACGCTTTAAAAGCTGTTACCGCTCATCAGTTTAGTGTTATCAGTGATTGATGGCCCTAAAATGATTTCTCTTACTGCGACGTTCGCGGCGATATGTAACATGTGTAGCGCAATTGTAATTTTTGCGCGCTGGGGCACCGGACGCGTATTTACGTTTATAGGCGCGTAAACGTGGGGGTGGGGGAGTTAAACATTTTGGGGGGGTTTTTTCCCCTTTTTTTATATGTGACTTTTATTTTATTTTACTTTTTTATGTGTTACTTTTATTTTTTTTTATTTATATTTATTTTTTTGCACTTATTGTTATTGCTATTATATAGGGGGATAACAACCCCCTATATAATAGCAAAGGCACACTGACAGGTCCTCTTTATGGAGATATTAGGGGTCTCTAGGACCCCTAATATCACCTGTGGACCCCAAAAGAAGCTGATGAAGCAGAGATCTGCTTTATCAGCTTCTTCTCTCTGGCAATAGCAGCCAGATGACTGACAGGTGAATGCGGAAGTGATGTAATACACATCACTCCTGCATTCACAGCCCGGACGGAGATCAGCAAGGAGCTGATCTCCCGTCCTCCTCCTCCTGACGCCCTCGGAGCCGGTCCCGGGATCCAAGATGGGGCAGCGGATCCCGGGATTCAAGGTGAGGGGGCGGGGGGGGGGGGGGCGAATGAGCACATATAGGCGATCGGCGGGCTATGGACCCGCTGATCGCCTATATGTGAAACACCCGGTACCGGGTGTTTGCATTGGACGGGTCTTTTCTGCCCGTGCGTGCCCGCTAGGGGGCGCGCGCGAGCAGAAAAAAAATGCCGTCTGGCGACGGCAACCCGCCAATGCAGCAGTGCCGTCCGTCCGTTTTTTCTACTACGGGCAGACGGCAAGGGGTTAATGGTGTTTACCATCAAATCTATCTCATCTTCTCATAGTTTGCACATATACTAATGCCACTTTAGACAAGAGTTAATTAACCTACCAGCATGTCTTTTGGTGTGGGAGGAAAATGGAGTACCCGGAGTTATAACTCTAAAGGCACTCAGTATTCTTCTCTTTATCCCCTTAAAGTTGACCATACAGTGTGATAGTCTTATATAGATCAACCAACAACTATAGTGAAGGTCCTGCTTGATTGTGTAGCACCCTACTGGAAAGAGTGCTAAAGTGAGTGAATTTATCCCTAGACAAGAAGAATTCGGAGTTGACACAACCCATAGCAATCGATCCTAGTGCTCAAGGTGTGCTATTGTGCTGTGGATCCATTATAGAGGTTTCTCTTTTACTGAAGATCACCGCCTATGAGCCACCAGTAGTATTATCCGGTGCTGGAATATCGCTGACCGAGTAAGGGGGACACTATCATTGGATAAAGTTTGACAGGAAGAAAGCACAGACACTGGCATCGGACACTTCCAGAAGTGTTGAATGCTGAAAACAGTGTCAGAGTCTGCAGAGCTGGAATGGTTGCAAGGTAGGAGAGGTGGGAATATTGTCTCTTCACTTACAGGAAGATGCCATTTTTATTTCTTTAGAGACTTAAAAGAATCATTTTAGTCACAGTGTTAATCAGTTTCTCAATGATAAAATGGACAACAAGCACAGAACTTCCCAACCCTCTTTAGGAAGCAACTGATTTTTACTTAGTGAAAATCCAAAGGCTCAAATGTAGTCAAAACTACCCATTCATGCTTAAAGTGTATGTAAATGCATTTCTTTTAAGTTTTGAATAGAATGCTGAGAGGTTAGACCCTCTTTCAAAATGTGTATAGCTCTCTGTGTTCCTACTGAGTACCGGGAGGCAGTTTATCCATTATCTCTGAAACAGAAAGTGATAGAAAATCAAAAATGTGTCGACAGAACAAGATGTCTTCTACTGGTGGTATCTGTTTTGGTGACAGCTGTTTAAAATGGATACTCCCTCATTTTAGGGTGATTACCTCTCAGTGATATGCTAAATGTGTACTTCTGAATTTAGCCATTCAGTTTTGTTCTAATTGGAGGGATTTGTTCCCTAACATCCTTTGTATTTTGCTGTTTTGTAAAGCCTCTTTCAGATTGCGTTCTTAGGTGTTCCCTGTGTTTTCTTATTGTATCTGCCAGACTCTTTTGAGTAAGTTCCAGTTGTGTCTGTTTGGTGGCTAACCAATCCCTGGTGAGTTTGTCATCAATGGGTTGCACCAAGCTTCAACTACCAGCTCAAGCATATATCTGGAAGGGCCCATTGACTATAGGTTTTGTGTCTGGTTGGAAGTCCCTGGGCTGCAGCCCAGGCCTAGAGGATTTGGCCCTCTGACAGGCTGTGCCTGCAAAAGCTGTTTTGATGTGGAAAGACTTAATGCAGACTATTTCAAAGTGGAACCACAAAACTAAGGGACAGTGGAGCATCCACTACAACCTACATTGGTCGGGTGCTGCAGTCAGTGAACTTGAGCAAAGTACATACATGAACTTCTGTTTTGAACAGAGTTATACATTCACTGGCCACTTTATTAGGTACACATTCAATTGCTTGGTAACACAAATTGCTAATCAGCCAATCATATGGCAGCAACTCAATGCATTTAGGCATCTAGACGGGGTGAAGTTGACTTGCTGAAGTTCAAACCGAGCATCAGAATGGGGAAGAAAGGAGATTTAAGTGACTTTGAGCATGGTATGGTTGTTGGTGCCAGATGGGCTGGTCTGAGTATTTAAAAAACTGCTAATTTACTGGGATTTTCACGCACAACCATCTCTCGGGTTTACAGAGAATGGTCCAAAAAGAGAAAATATCCAGTGAGCGGCAGTTGTGTGGACAAAAATGCCTTTTGATGTCAGAGGTCAGAGGAGAATAACCAGACTAGTTTGAGATGATAGAAAGGCAACAGTAACTCAAATAACCACTCGTTACATACGAGGTATACAGAATACCATCTCTGAACACACAACACGTCGAACCTTGAAGCAGAAGGGCTACAGCAGCAGAAGACCACACGAGTGCCACTTCTGTAATCTAAGAACAGGAAACAGAGGCTACAATTCGCACAGCCCTTACCAAGGCAACACAATGGTGTAGTGGTTAGCGCTTCTGCGTTACAGAACTGGCGGTCCCTGGTTCAAACCCTGGTCAGGTCACTATCTGAAAGGAGTTTGCATGTTCTCCCTGTGCTTGTGTGGGTTTCCTTCCAGTTTACTTGCACACTCCAAAGACGCTCCTCTCTAAGTTGGCCCTTGTATGTATGCATGTGAGATAGGGACCTTAGATTGTAAGCTCCGTAAAGTGCTGTGTAAATTGTTGACCCTATATAAATACCTGTAATAAATAAATTGGACAATACAAGATTGAAAAAACATTGCACAGTCTGATGAGTCTTGATTTCAGCTGTGGCACTCAGATGGTAGGGTCAGAATTTGGCATAAACAACATGAAAGCATGGATCCATCCTGCCATGTATCAACAGTTCAGGCTGATGGTGTGGGAGATATTTTCTTGGCACACTTTGGGGCCATGATGCTATCATGTCAATATGGACCAAAATCTCTGAGGAATGTTTCCAACACCTTGTTGAATTTATGCCACGAAGAATGAAGGCAGTTCTGAAGGAAAAAGGGGGTCCATCCAGGTACTATCAAGGTGTACCTAATAAAGTGGCCAGTGAGTGTAACCTGTTGTGTGCTAGTGAAGTTAAACCCTACCCAGAGACTTCAGCAAGAGAAGATGTAGAAGCTAAGTTTAGAGGGTATTTCATCTTCTCCTCCTGTTTCTGAGCTCTACAATGAAACCTTCTAAAAGACACTTTACCTGTTTAACTGCTGACTGCCTTAGGAACACTGTGTTCTCAGAAGGGGGTTCCACTTTCAATATTCAATGTCCTTCTTAAATAAGGCATTGCACTAGAGTAGAATATGATCCCCCTAAACAAGCTCACATAAATGAAAGAATAAATACATAGAGATAGATAGACAGATAGATAGATAGATAGATAGATAGATAGATAGATAGATAGTGTATTCTATTATACAATGATATATACTGTATAAATAGGAAACAAAGAGAAGTGTCTTACAGGAAGTTTGGTTTTGAAGCAGAATCCATAAGGAATCTGCATTTTATCAAGCAAGCAAACAATATCCAGATACAGCCTGCCAACATATGTAGGATATGTAAAGCCAGCAGATTAATTTATCTGACTGTGTGCTGATGAAACACAGTGCATTCTGTATCCTCCACTGCGTGTCTGATAGGACTAGCCAGATTATCGCTAGCACTATCATGATTTACAGGGCATCTTGTATGTAAAAGCTGCAATAAACGGTTTAAGATGCCCAAAGCTGCTATTTTCCAATTTAAAGTTTAAAAATTACTGCATGAATCTAGCTAAAATGCCAGTTAGTTGCCAGGTGCAGCACAAACACTTTTTCTTTTCAAGTTTGAGTTCATATAACGGAAACATACTGCTCTAAGCAGCCACATCTTCTGGTATCCTTCCACAAAGAGACAGGCAGAGTAAATAAAAACCCAAACAATTATAATAATTAAACAAGAAATCATACTACTAATAATTCTTCTCAATTACATTTTAGTGGAAATCCATGTTGTTATTTGCATAGGAATAGGTACCTTCCCTTTGCATGTGCTAGGGCTCAGACATTCAGGTGCTGAGCATTAAAATGTGGAAGGAATGGTACCCCATACTTAAAACCTAAGTTCTTTTGGGTCTCCCACAGCAAATTTACAGAGGTAGGGGGG
>NW_017306311.1:401514-407860 GCF_000935625.1 Nanorana parkeri | reverse complement strand
GTAGGGGGTAACAGCAAACACCTCATTGTGAAGTTATATTACTTTGCTGGATCTGCTGGGCACATCAATATAAAATATTGTATATAAACTAACAATTAAAATGTAACAAGCGCTCACCAGATACTATTTAAATATAACTTCTAGTAAAGGGTAGAAAGTTACTCCTCGGAATCATTCGCTTGTGTGTGTGTATATTTTAGCTTATGGTGACTCTAAACTCAGGAGTTAAATCTGAAAAATGCATTCAAGTATCTTAACTATTAACAAAAATGTATCTTATTTGTGTATCACTCCTCTGTAGATCCTCAAGTCATATATGAATTGGGGCTGACACTGTCCTTCCTTCTGGAGGGTGGCTACTTTTGTACCTTATGGTCCCTGTGTGTGTTGTAAGGTAGCCAATCTCAGTACAAGTTGGTAAACTAAATGTAAGCTTGTAGTCCATCACAGGAGCAAGCTTGGAGCGGTGGCTACTTTAAAACACACACAGGGATCTTTACCCGAGTGATACACAAATAAGTTACATTTTAGTTAATAGTTATTTACTTGAGTGTATTTTTAAGATTTAACTCCTGAGTTTAGTGTCACTTTAAGCTACTGAGTTGTGTAAGCATTGAGCAACAAGCCATTTTCAAGAAGAGGTAATAAAAAAGTAGAAAATATGTGAGAAATAGCCAAGGGCTCTGCCTGGTTGCTGCATGTAAACACAATATGTTCTAATCGATTCCTTTTAGTATTTTTCTGTATAAGACACTTATCTACCAATAACTGGGTTGTATATGCAAATTACTCTCAGAAATTAGCTGAAAATGTACCTATTGTGCCCTGTCCATTCTAAGTATTTTAGGAATAAACTACAGGATTTATGTAGCTGGATTGGACAAAACTGGCTAGTCTCAACAAATTCAAACGGAGTAAGGATGCCCGATTATTTATGGATATAGCCAGATTAAAGCTGAGAAGTAAAGACTGAAGAAAAACTTTTGTTAGTGATTGTAACCCACCTCTGAGCTGTTAAGGAAAAAGCTGGGAATATTTTAACATGCTGGGTTATGTAATCTGCTCTCAGATATGATTTGTGCTCCTTGGCTGAGTCTGGTGTTGATAACACATTTATGTAATACTGTAGTCTTGTCCAGCACAGTCATTCTTATTTGCAAGTGCAATGTCCCATTAGAAGACTATAGGGATTTGTTCTGTGTGTTGTTAGGTCATGCCTGTAGTTTTATTTATTAACCTGTTGAGGGCCTGCTAATAATAGTCCCTATGCACTTTCTTGGTCACCATTCACTCGTATCTTTGTTATCTGGAGTTATAAAGTAGAGCAATGCAAAGAGCAATGCTGGAGTACGAACTGCAGTAAACCTAAGCAACCGATCACAAATCACTGCTTACTTTAATACACTTAAAGTAGTACCCTAGACCTTTTTATGTTTTGGATAAAACAAGGAAGGGTTAAACGCGATGCCAAGTGTTTACTGCAGCCTGAGTCATCACTGGAGAGATTGTTGACCCATTTAGGTTCAAATGACACAACTGTAAGCAATGAAAACTCACCAATGCGAACACAGACAACAAAAAACCCTCTCTGTGATTAAGCTCATTAGGTGAGCAAAAAAGGTTACTTAGTTTGATTTATATGGACCACTAAAGATTATTGAGACACTTGGACCTACGGCGGGTGCCCATGTTTATTTTTTATTTTTATTTTTTTTTAATTCTTTATTGACTGACAAAGTTCAACAGAGTACAGTAACATTAAGTGGAAGTAATAATATAAAGTCCACAAATACAATAGTGCAAACATATAACACCATATCGTAAACCCTCAATAACACAGACGCATTGCATTTTAAGCATAATCGTCTATATCCACATTTGATTTTTCAATATGGGATCCGTAGAAATCCAGGAAAGCCTCTTGACTGAAAATTGTATGTGTGGTCAGCTTTGTTTCGAGGCCAATGGAAAAGGAGGTGGAAGGAGAGAAGAGAAAGAAAGAGAGGGTAGAGGGCAGAAAACTTGGGGCCAGGCGGCACATGACAACCAGAACAGGGGCTACCCCCCATCGCAGGACAGTATCTGTATGCGTCAGACAATAAGAAAACAGACCTACAAGATAACATCAAGAATGGGTGAGAGATTAGGTCACACAGAGTCAAAATTGAGAAAGCGGTTGAGGGCACTGTGAGGTGGTCCTGCAGCTTAATCAAGGACCTCAGGTGGTGTTTTTCAAAGAGGCTGTGAGACCCTCTATGAGGTAGATGTTCTGAACCCTGGAGAGTCATAGCTGAACTGAAGGAGATTGCGTACCCCTCCACTTCAGGGGTATACAAGCTCTGCCGGTACCTGGAGATCTGGTGTGAGGTAAGGTGTGACAAACATGCAGCTGGATCGTCTCTGAGGTCGGCGCCCATCAGAGTCTCAACAATTCCCAGCACCCGCTGCCAGAAGGGTCTCACTTTGGGGCACGTCCAGAATATATGTAACATCGTACTCGAAGCTGTGCCACATGCCTATGCTCATTTTCAACTGAACGACGAAAATCTTTCTGTGTGCCTTTTAGGGAGACACTGTTAAATTCCAGAGAATTCGGAATAAACGCTCTGCATGCTAATTTATAAGCTTTAATTTATATTTCTAACAAGCCGTTGTACAAAAACAGGGATTCTTGATTTGCATATATTGCAATGTTCAAGCTGGCCAACTGCGTCAGAGTTATTCCTCTTTGGCCAGTCCATACTATGGGGTAAACTTGCATGGCTGGAGGAGAGGTACAATTTGATTTCTGTCCCACTGAATCTACAGGAGGAAATGTCCTAATATTAAATATGTCAACCATTCCCAATTCTGATTCCATTTAAAGCTGAAAATAATGTTTGCTTTTCTTTAATTTAAATTGGTTTCTGTTGGTTAGCACTCTTTGAACATTTGCACTACCTTACTGAGTAATACCTGCCACACTTTCTGGGTTACTGACCTGTAACAGAAGGTGTTCTAAAGGATTTCTTTGGTTGCCTGCTTTATTCAGTTCAGTGACTCCAAAGACTTCAGTGACTTCAGTGACTACCGGCAACGAACACTTTCAGTAGGAAGTCAGCAATGGCAATATGTTTACCACAATGGCAGTACTTTTTAGGGGGCTGTAGGGTGCACAAATGTGGAAGAATTGACTTGTAAAGGGGCAGTAATAGCAGTGATCTCTAGCAGTCTCATGTACTGTGTTTCCAGTTTATGACTGTCTCCTAAAGCTTGCCCCCATTCTCCAACCACATTTAGCACTCCTCCTCTCGGGGTGGTGTGGAAAAAACCCAAAGTAGTTTGTCAGACTAACATTTCCATCTCAGGGTCTGGTCTTGCTGTTTGGTGGGGTAAGTTGGGAGTCAATCACTTTAGTCTTTTTTTTACATTTTATTGAACTCACTTCTATGATAGAGGGTTTAGGGTGCAGGATACCTAAAAATAAGACAGGTATTCTGAAGTAGCAGTGGAAGTAATAAGAGCAGCCTCTTGGTAATTGCTGGCAGTCACATTCTTTCTTGAGTTACAGTGGATCTCTGTCTAGTCAAAGTGCCCCTTAACCCTCTGATGGCAGACAAAGTTACCTTGAATAAATCCTACTTACAACATCCAGATTGTAGCTTCTTCCCAGCTTCTCTGCAACACTCTTTAGCAAGAAGGTCAATTTACAGCCCAACTAACTCCAGACATCTATTCCACCAGGTAGTTTAAGTCCTTGGATAACTGACACATGCCCCAGACTGAGGCAAGGCTCAAGTTGAAACATTTCTAAACAGACATCCTCCCCAAGCAGAGCCCAGGAGGAGACAGAACACTCTGGAAAGGTGGGGAGATTTATTATTTTCCAACCATACATTTGATTAAAGATCTCTGGGATTGTTTGGGTCATATATATATTCAAAACTCAATAATTTTCCTTCCAAAGCTCAGGTTAGATACAGCCTTACAGCAACATACACTAAAGTTAAAAAAGAACTCTGGGCAAAGAAAAAACGTACCCTTGCAGTGGGGCTGCCCCACACTCTGCAAGAGTTAAGTGCTCATTTTGTTTAGGAGACACAAATAAAGGATATATACTTACCTGAACCTGGCTATGGATTGTCCTTTGGCTTCCTCACATCTAATGCTGGTCAATGAACCTACATAAGACATAATGACGTCAACGGTTATTAGACGGCCAGAGCCAAGGGGAGGAGAGATTGCAGAAACTAGTCTAGCAGGCTGGAGGGAGTTGGCGGGACCGAAGATCAGGTAAGTAAAACGACTTTATTTGAGCCCCCTAGAAAAAGTGAGGACTTAGCCCTTGCAGAGTGGGGGTAGCCCTACAAGTTTTTTGTTTACTTGCAGTTCTTCTTTAATTATGGACACAGCAGGATAGGGCAGGGTCCTTACACATTCCTTTAGCATGTCTGCAGTCTATAGCAGCTTACTCTAGCAATACATTCACTAAATATTAGGGATGCACAGATACTTTTCGAGTACCAGTGCAGATACCAGGCATTTTCATGAGAACTACCAGGGTTGCAGCAGTTGCAGCTGGGGCCTGGCTCCGGCGCTCCACCACTGTCCTGAAATCATTAGTCTGTATTGTTCTAGAAAAACTGTCACATGACAATAAACAAAAATGTATCAGTACTCACACTTGTAAGTATCTGGTATCTGTGCATCCTTTTATTTATATTTATAAAAACAAAATCATACATTAAAACAGAGATGTACAAATCCTAGGAGCTCCGTGTGCTCCTTACAAATGACAGCTGCCTCCTAATTTTTCTCTAGTGTAGTCTTGGAGCTCAAAAGTATCGGTACATGTATTCGTACTTGTACTGAGTACTGTACTTGGTATCTGTGCAACCCTACTAAATATTATGTGTGGCCTTTCGGGGCCACATATGAGGCCCCATATATTGAGTAAGTTGACTACTGTTATAGCGTATTAGTAAGTCAGTTACCTTTTACATGCACAGATCCTAATCTTGTGCTCCTGAGAATTTTACACTGTGCCACAAAAATATAGCACTTATCTATACAACAAATTAATTTACATATAAATCCTATCGTTACCATTTACTGAGTTTTTTAAGCATAAATATGGATCCTCCCAGCATAGCATGGCTAATCCTTTAACAGCCATTCTGCCCCCTACATTATAACCTTAAGATTTTGGTTTTCTGAACCAAGTGCAAATGTTACAAACATCCAAATCAAATGATATTATATTATAATGTACTACATATTCTATAATATTTTGTTTTATTCGTTTCCGAAACATACTGTTGTTACTAAAATTACTTCATTATTTTGTATGTAAAATGAGATTCACATCAGCTCATGAAGAAATAATTAACTGATTCCTCCATCACTTTCATAGCCATTTTCAGACCCTCAAATCTTTTATCCAAGCCTGACATTTTTCCATCTTCATTTCCACTTCTGCAGTCATAAAATATTAACTGTGATGTGATCACACTAGTTTATTACAGAGATGCTGCTTCTGGTTAACCTTTGAGATGATTCTCAATTTCTTTCCAGGGAGTGCAGTGATTTTACAGATAACGAAAGAAGGGTCTTTTGTAGGCAATGTTTTACTTCTTATAATCAGTGCAGGACAGGAGCTAATTAGCATTTTTATTTCCTATGTATTCACTTTCTCTGAGAGAGCTTGTTACTGATAGCCAAACTTTTTCATCATAATAATCCGCTTATACAAAAAGAAAACTTCTTTCTAATAAAACAGACCTGTAATAAAAACAGTTTAATCTTCAGAAGCATCCAATGCCTTGCAGCACACTAAAGTAAATGTGTGTACACTGTCACATCAATATGTCTACAAAACCCATCTGTAAAAGAGCCAAGCATGCTCTTACTTTATTTTTTGCTGTATGTGTGTTGCTGCTGGAATCATTAAAAAGGTGTATTGTTAGGATCAGTAAACCTGGACCAGAACTGCTGATGGAAAGCAACATTGGGGAGAAGCAGAAGTAAAGGCTTTAAAGCAAACCCCAGATGCTATACTTGACTGAGAAGTCTTGGAAGCTATCAGTAAATGCATGCACACAGCAATGGTCATATGATACCACCAAGAAAAGCACGAAACTAACCTTGTAGTCCCTTTAGCCTTCTTTCCCATGCTATTTTACACAAGCTCCTAGAAAAACTCGAAAATCATTATTTTTCCTTAAAGCAGTAACAGATGTCCTAGTGTGTAGATAGTTTAGTTCAGTGGTGTCCAACCTAAAAGGGCCCAAGGGCCACATTTGTATCCACAGGTCAAGGGAAGGGGCGTCATCTAAATGAATGAAGTTTTTATGTATGTATATATATA
>NW_017306311.1:392454-401399 GCF_000935625.1 Nanorana parkeri | reverse complement strand
ACTCAGCCGATCCAACATCTGGATCGGCTGAGCCGAACCTCCGGCAGGCTACTTACTGCTGTTCGGCCTATTCTTATAGATGCCGAACAGCAGTGAGTGAATAGCCGAATGCCCCTGAGCGGAATTCGGCTCGGCTGTTCTGCTCGGTCCCTCAGGGTGACCGAGCAGAACAGACAAATAGTTTAAAAAGTCAACAGAAAACCATTGTGCGGAGCTAGCAGTGACAGCTAGCTCCGCCCAACAGTTTTCTATTGTCCGGCTGTTTTGCTGCCGTCAAAAAAAAAAGAAAAAAAACAAACTCTCCCGGGCGCTCTGGGAGCCTCCCGCTCCTGGCCACCCAGGAGAGAAACACTGATTTTTCTTTTTTTTTCTTTATTCTGATGGAGACTCCCGGAGCGCCAGGGAGAGTTTGCTGTTTGGAGATCAGTGTCCCTGGTTAGCAGTTAACCAGGGAAGCTGATCTCTTTGCAAGTGGCCGGAGCCAGCCGTAAGATCACGGCTGGCTCCGCCCAGCTGTCAGAAGCAGGCTGTCGGCCAGCCAATGGCCGGCCGCTCTGCCAGCTTCGGCTTTCAGCGGGGCTCAGCCGAGCAGATGCATATGCGTTCGGCTCGACTGAGCCGCTCTGCCATGTTCGGGAGCTGTACGCGCTATAGTGAATAGCCCATACAGCACCCCTTCGGTTCCACTGAACCGAAGGGGTCCTGGGGCCGAAGCTAGCCGAAGGATCGGCCGAAGCTGCGGCTAGATCCTTCGGCAGCTTCGTGAATAGACCCCTTAGTGTCACTGTAGATAAGTTTAGAGTTTATTAAGTAATTTTCAACATTTACCAATATTATGATTCTGGTATAAAGGATTAAGAAGTTTATTGCAAACAAAATACAGACATCTTTTTCTCCAATTTTTGCACACACTTACTAAAAAAATGTATAGTAATGGTTAGAATAAATAAATAATAGAAAAAAAACTGCTAAGAGTACAAAGGAAAGCAGACTGATTAGGGTTAACTAAAGATTAATAAGGGGTTAAACAGGAAAACATGTCATTTAAAATATATATATTTTGACTAGTAGTTGCTTCAACTGGTATTATATGCAGATCAACGCTCAACCCTTTGATCTGCAGATAAATAATGCAGTAAATACTATGCGACAATAGTGCTGTTACATGACATATCTAAATAACACTTCTGCACAGTGTTACAAACACTGCATATCACACAGCAGCAGTACATCATTGTGACAGCTAGGATTTGCCATCAAGGATGGCAAGGGGATTGGTGATCAGGGCCATCGGACCGCCCTGTTATAGATGGTATATTTGGGCTACTTAGCAAAGGTATGTATATCCCCTTAAAATCCTAGAGACTGACGGGTAGAAGACCTTGAAGGAACTCCAAAAGGATAGTAAAGCCAGTGCTGCTAATATAGCCAACTCCAAAAGTACAACAATCCCAAAACTTAAACTTGAACTCCAGGCAGATATACAATACAAAAACTGATGCAGCTCCATAATCGAACAGCACAGAGAAGTCAGCCAGTTGTGCTGCATAGCTCATCTGCTAACAAGAAGCATGCTGATCGAAGGGCAGAGCAAACAGGCAGAAAGATGAGCTCATCAGTCTGCTGCTTCTTCTTCACTCTCCAGTCACAGGCTGGGGCAAATCCTGTAGTTGTTACTTAAAGTGACACTAAACTAAGGAGTTTAATCTTGAAAATCTGAGATTTAAATCCATCACCTGAGTAAGCTTGGAGCGGTGAGTACTTTACAACGCACAGAGGGACCATGGGGAACAAAAGTAACCACCCCACAGAAGGAAGGACAGTGTCAGCACCAATTCAGAGATGATTTGAGGATCTACAGCTGAGTGATACACAAATAAGACAAATTTGTGTTAATAGGGTACTTCAATTAATTTTTAATATTAATTCCTGAGTTTAGTGACACTTTAAATGCAGTAGACAAAAATCAGGTCTCCTTCCTTGCCAGACAGGGATACAAATCCTTTAGTTTTTGGAGTCCCTGAATGCTATTCGGTTTCGGAAGCAGAGCTATCATAATGAGTCATTGGGGTTGATTTACTAACCTTTTAAACACACCACGAACGTGTATACACCTCTGTAGTGTGTTCCCTCCCAGCATGATCTATGGGAGGAATCGAAACACCTTTGTAGTGTGTACACACCCAGCAGGTGTGTTGTTCAAAGCCCTGCAATGAATTGCAAGGTAATGTGGTGTAAATTAGCTCTATGTTATGTTGCTTGCGTTGATGAATGCAGGAATGTAAATGCATGAGCTAACCATTTTTGTCTAAACTGTGAAGCAGCATTATATATGCATCATGTGCATGATTTTTCCATATATGGCATTAGTGGAAATATGCTTTTAGAGACTTTTTGGTTGATAAATACGTTTTGCTGTGTGAAAATCACACACACCTGGTGTGTGTGTGTGTTTAGGTTAGTAAATCAACCCCATTATGTTAGCTCTGCTTCTGAATAGCATTCAGGAGTCCCAAATAGCATTCGGGAGCAGAGCTACTATAATTGACAGCTCTGCTGCTGAATGTCAACAAATGGGCAGAACAGGTCCCATCACGCTATGACTCACTCCGCCCCTTTGTTGACATTTGGGTCAGAGCTGTCATTATGCAGCAGTGTTCGTCGGAATCGGATGGGTCAGCAGGTGTCGGGTTTTTCTTTCTTTCGGCGAGTCAGCGGCCGTTGACCACCGTAATTGACATGGATCTACGCTGGATGATGTGATTGACCTTTGGATTACATTGATTTTTTTTTTAATATAAGATTTGTCAAATACTTTTGTTGTGGGTTTTTTTTTAAAAAAAGGACTTTTGTTTACGGTGTGTTTTGTTTATGGTATGTGTGTTTATTTACAATTTGTATGTTTTTATTTGGTAAATGAGTAGTTGTAAAAACTACCCCATCTCATTCATGAGGAGGGGGGCGGCATATTTATAAAACAGGGCATCAGGATTCAGATAAGCCCCCCTGCCTGCAGACCCCCACACCACCAGGCCAGGGTTATGGGGAAGAGGCTCTTGTCCTCATTGAGAGTGAGAAGAGACAACCAGGAGAGAGAGCAAGGAGAGACAGCCAGGGGAAAGAGATGAGAGACAGCCAAGAGAGAGAGTGAGTAGAGATGGCGAGCAACACATCTGCATGAAACAGAACCCCTGTGCCCTTCGAGACTTATCTGCACCCTTTGTTTCAAACACCTCCTTGCTCCCTGAGTTCCAGCGTCCCTCCGTGTCCCATGGCTCCTTCATGCCCTCAAGTTGGAAGACCAAGACCCAGTGTTTGAAGACCAAGTTGGAAGACCAAGACCCAGTTTCAGGCCCAGCTGGCCTGAAACCTGGACACAGCACATACAGGACTCAAAACCCGGACTGTCCGGGTGAATCCCAGACTTAGTGATAATGGTCACTAGGACAAACAGAGAGGGTGAATCTCCCTAACAGGGACACATACAGCAAAATAAACCTGGCAAGGATTCTAATCCCTTTCCACTCTATCCAAAACTGATAAACGTTTTGGCTTCAGTCACCCTTTAACTATGACTTTCCCTCTGCAGCCTGCTAAGGGCATTGCATGATTCAAGGCAAGCCTTTCTCTTTAATACAGCCTGTGATTAGAAGGAGGTGATGGCTCAGTTGTTTAACATATTATAAAAAAGTTTTCAGTGAGATGGGTGACTTATAATTGGAGAGCCAAAGCAACCAGGCCTGAAATGTTGTGAGTTGGTTTGAGCCTGTCTACAGCCTGAGCAGCTGTCTCCCTTAGAATTCTTGTACTTCTCCCTCTAGAGAACCAAAAGCAGCATAACATTTGTGTTGTAATTGCAATTTTTATTCCTCCATTTCAAAGGCACAATATTTATGACTGCAAACTGGTTTTCTCATAAATATAGTCTTCAGTCTTATGCATCCTTAACTAAAACAACCACTATACCATTTTCCGCTCACTCTGAGATCATTTATGTGTAGAAATGTGTATTAATCATTTCAGTGGAGACAAACAGTCTGCCAGAATGTGTGTTTTCTTAAAATATTAGCCTATCTGGCAACATATATCAGGCCAAAATGTTTCCATTATGGAAGTATAGATGAAGAAGCCTACTGAAACGAACAAAGGAGCTATAAAATTAAAATAAACCACAGCACAAATAATGTTATGGACAGACTCACCACAACGATATGTGTCTCTGCATCATTAATATAGGAGACTGCAGATAAGTTCAGAGTCCACACTTCTGTGCATGTGTTTTAATGTATTAAATATGATCTATATAAAAAAATACATGTAATTATATATTATATCAGAATTCTAAATTATATATAGCATATTATTTTCAAATTTAAAGGAACCCTAACTACATTACCATGACAAAGAGATATATAGACAGACAGACAGACAGATAGATAGATAGATAGATAGATAGATAGATAGATAGATAGATAGATAGATAGATAGATAATATTTGTGAATAGCCCGTACAGCACCCCTTCAGTTCTACTGAACCGAAGGGTTCCTGGGGCCGAAGCTAGCCGAAGGATCGGCCGAAGCTACGGCCAGATCCTTCGTCAGCTTCGTGAATAGACCCCATAGTGTATTCTATTATACTATGATATACTGTATAAATAGGAAACAAAGAGAAGTGTCTTACAGGAAGTTTGTCACCACCCCTTATCAAATCTAAGCTACCTTGTATCGATTAATACAAATTGTACACATTCTCTTAAAGGCCCCTGTGCAAAGCAAGGTACTCCCTGTGTTTTCACAGTAGAGGGGAAGCTGCTCAGCTCAGCACCATACAGGACCCGGAAGATCAATGTCAGCACTGCAGTAGCTCTGTCTACTACAAAACTTTATAGAATTCCTGTAGGACAACCAGCTATATCATCAGCTCAACCCCTGTAATTGTCACTTTTGCTGGAAGGCTTGGTCAGCAGGTAACTGTAGAAAAAATATAAATAAGTGCACATGAAGTAAAAATAAAGGAGTTAGAAGGGGTTGATTTACTAAAGGAATAGAGCGTGCTCCATATGCAAAGTGAAGGTTTCCTTAGCTTAGTGAAAGAGGTGGAGCTGTGTTTACTTCAATCATCCAATCATGTGCAAGCAAAAATCCTGTGTTTTTTTTTTTATTTCTGTAGCATGTTATTGGATGTTCAACGCCAACACAGTTTCCCATTATTTACAAAGCAAGGCAAACTAGATATGTACGTTTTGTTTCATTACAAATGCAAATTCAGACAAAATTTTGTGAATCTGCACGTTCAGATGCATCCCAATGTCCGAATTCCAGTAAGGCCAAATGCAAACGAATCCGAATGTTCTTTTGACGAAAATTTTGTATCATCCGAATTTCGTTCAAAACAAAACTTATGCAGACACGTGACTGTTTCCCAGCCAATCAGAAAAACCCTGTCCAAAACTAAAACGAAATTCCAAAAGATCTGAATAATAGAAACGGCGCTCGGACCCAAAACCCAGAAGAATGAAAAGCATTCAAAACAAAGCTAATTTTTGCCGGCTTACATGTCTAAAGTGAACATAAACTTTGCAAATTCAACATTAATTTTGCAAGTAGCTTTTCTTCCTTTAGTAAATAAGCACCATATACTAAATACTAATATTACAAAGTACAATATTGTTCCATACATAGGAGGACCTTTAATGTTTTTTTTTAGGTAAACTGACCCTTTAAACAACAGAGATGCCTGATATCTTTGTGTATTACATTTGTAGTCATTGAAAAGCTACTTTCCATCTTTGGTAAGTTATGTAGTAACGTTCACATGCATTTCCTCTGTCTCTTTCCTTTTTTTTTAAAATAATTATTTTTTTTGGAATGATTGTGCTTTCACATAGCAACGTCTCTTTGAATTCCTGCCCTCATTCCAGTGCTCAAGCATGTTCAATACAGATAAAAAATATTTTATCCTGCACACAATTAAATGTGCCCTGTCTTCAGTTGACAATAGCAATCTGCAGCAAAGAGATAATAATGCAGGAGCAAGGCTAAATCAAAGATAGGTTATCATATGCAGACGGGAGCGGTATCACCTCCCTTTTAACCCATGGGGACAGAGAGAAAGAGGAAATATTAGGTTAGAAGGACTCTTGTTGCTTTATTTTTGTTTAACAGCTTTTAATTCAGGACTAGTCATCCAAAGAGAATGCATTTTTCAATTGAAGTGATTTACACAGCTGCAATACATAAATGAAGTGCCATTCCAGGGAACCTGGATCCAAAAGCACACTATTATTTGAAGATGTGGCTTCATTGTTACTGAAGAATTCATGTGGAACACTTTGCCAATTTGTCAATTAATCTTCCAGAAATGTGTAGGGATAACAGCAAACGGAGCATAAATGAATGGCACAATTTGAGTCTTGATAAGATTAAAGGGCCACTGACATTGAAATCTGTTGTTAGGCAGGTAAATAGTCACCTTCACATCTGCGGTATTCTAAAATGGTTTAAAATGCATTTTGGAAGCCCAATATATTGTATAAATGTGACTTTAAACATTTTTCTTTTCAGCCTCAAGGTAAACATCGGGTTATATATGTTTTGCCAAAGATTCACACAACTTTCACCCAGAATATATATACATTTTCCAAGTGAGTCTCATTTCAAAAAGTGTGGATCTTGGGTTATAACATTTATAAATAGACTGCCAAAGTTTGTGTAAACCCGTATATGAAAATAAGTATGATGCAGCCCAAACAACCTCTAACCTGAAAACATAATGTCATCCAGTATGGAAAGTCTGCATTCTTTGATTCTAAATTGACGAGTTTACTTCTGCTTTAATAAATATATTAATAAGGAGCCTAACTGAGCCCCCCCATGCCATTCATAGGGGTCTATTCACAAAGCTGCCGAGGGCAGCCGAGTGAATGACCGATCAGAAGTGAAGTGAGCCGAACACTGTTCGGCTATTCACTTCAGGCTGGTACGGCTGATTTCAGCCGTATATCGGCTGAAATCAGCCGTACATCGGCTTGCTTCGTGTGGCTTCGGATCAGCCGAACATGCTCAGCATGTTCGGCTGACCCGAAGTGCAGAAGGAGTTCGACTCAGCCGATCCAACATCTGGATCGGCTGAGCCGAACCTCCGGCAGGCTTCACACTGCTGTTCGGGCTATTCTGAAAGATCCCGAACAGCAGTGAGAGAATAGCCGAATGCCGCCGAGCGGCATTTGGCTCGGCTGTTCTGCTCGGTCCCTCAGAGGCACCGAGCAGAACAGAAAAAGAGTGAAAAAAGTAGAAAAAAGTAAATAGAAAACGATTGTGCAGAGCTAGCAGTGACAGCTAGCTCCGCCCAATAGTTTCCTATTGTCCGGCGGCTCTGCTGCTGTAAAAAAAAAAAAAGTTTAAAAAATGTAAAAACTCTCCCTGGGGCCCCGGGAGCCCCCCGCTCCTGGCCACCAAGGAGAGAAACACAGCTGTGTCTTTTTTTCTTCATTCTGGCACGAGCGATGTCAGAATAGAGAAAAAAAAAATTCCCATTCAAAAGCATTGAGAGTTTACTATTGGCTATTTCAATTTGCAATAGCCAATAGTAAACTAGCATTGTTCCCGCCCTCTGCTGGTGGACCTGGTGGGGAACTGCAAAAGAGGGCGGGTCCAATGCTAGTTTACTATTGGCTATTGCAATAGAAATAGCCAATAGTAATGTCCCAATGCTTTTGAATGGGACTTTTTTTTTTTCTCTATTCTGACATCGCTCCGTGTCAGAATAAAGAAAAAAGACACAGCGGGGTTTTTCTCCTTGGCGGCCGGGAGCAGGAGACTCCCGGGGCGCCAGGGAGAGTCAGATGCTTGGAGATCAGTGTCCCTGGTTAGCAACCAGGGACGCTGATCTCTCTGAAAGTGGCCGGAGCCAGCCGTAAGATCACGGCTGGCTCCGCCCAGCTGTCAGAAGCAGGCTGTCGGCCGGCCAATGGCCGGCCGCTCGGCCAGCTTCGTCTTTCAGCACGGCTCAGCGCTCGACTGAGCCGCTCGGCCGTGATCGGGAGCTGTACGGGCTATTGTGAATAGCCCGTACAGCACCCCCTCGGTTCTCCTGAACCGAAGGGGTCCTGGTGCCGAAGCTAGCCGAAGGATCGGCCGAAGCTACGGCCAGATCCTTCGGCAGCTTTGTGAATAGACCCCATAGTTTCTACAACAGACCTCAGATCATTTAGCAGCTTCTTCCAAGGGCCACAAACTGCAGGTTCAGTGGAGGAAAGAAGAACCCCCAACCTGATCTGAGGTCTGTAGTAGAGACAATAAATGCCATTGGGAGCACAGATGGAACAACAAGCATAGCAGCCCATGCAATTTCCAAAGGGGTCTGGGGGAAAAAGAGGGTTATTTGATATAAACAGGCAAGTCAAGCCTTCTTGCAAATATAATTTTTATATTCCACTGTATAATGTATTGTTTACATCTCTTTGTTTTAAAAGCTATGAATCAGCCCCATATGGGGATGAACCTAATATTTAGTATTATATATCAAGCGTTTTGAACGTGATTCAAGCAATGAACACCTGAGGGGACTCTTTACTTCCACTTTTTTTATATCATATCCACAAGGAAGTGTAATATACCAAACTGTTGGCATTACATTGAGAGACTGTCTTTATGTATGTGGGTTTTAAATGTTTTTATGGGTTACGGTAGCACTTATGTTGTACACTCATTTAGGGTATTTACTCCATAGCATTGCGTTAATCGCACAGTTCTGTGCATTAAGGCTCACTACCACACAACGCACCAACCGTGCATTATAGTGCAGGAGGTGCATCACGCCGCCATTCATTTAAACAGTACCCCAAGCGCACCTCCAGCTCAATGCGGCCGGAGGTGCACTTGGGTGAATGGCACTGCAACCCACCTCCTGTACTACCAATGCATGCTATGGTGTGAATCTACCC
>NW_017306311.1:345144-392364 GCF_000935625.1 Nanorana parkeri | reverse complement strand
GCCATTTTCTTTATGGATCTTTTGTACACAAAGCCATTTTTTACTTGCAAGCCAGCACACAGTGGTCCAGTTCCTTTGCTTTCTGAATGTGAGAGACAATGAGGGGCCTGCAGTGGATGTGTTGGGATTGTGTATCATGTATTAGGAGCGAGAATTCTCAGATCAGAAACTGACAAAAGGAAAAGGCCTGGTGCACTACAGCAATGCCTGGATTAAAACCCAAGTATTGACTGGGTAGTACCTTTTGGGGTTGATTTACTAAAGGCAACTAGGCTGCTCACTATCCAAAGGGAATTTTCTCTTAGCGTAGGTAATGTGTTAAAAATTAACTTTAAACAAAATACCCAATCACATACAAAATATTTTCAAAAGCAGTATTTTTGCTTTCACGTGATTGCGTGATGGAAGTCATCACGGAAGTCATCACCTCATTCACTAAGCTAAGGGGGAAATTCTCCAGCAAAGCTCATTTGACTTTGGTAAATCAACCCCGATATGTGCACGTGAACAAAAAAGATAAGGACTACAAAAACCCACAAAGTGTTACAGATTCTATATGGTTCAAGTGACACTGAACCCAGGAGTTAAAGTAGTATTAAACTCTCAACCTTGTTTTCAATAATGAATCCAGATCAAACAAATAAACTTTGCACAGCAAAGTATTGCTTTACATTTTTTCCCCAAACACTTACAGTCATTATGTTTCTGAACAGCTGCTTCCAAGTCACTCAGCTTCCCTGAACTTCCTGTTCAGTACAAGATCACAAAGGACAGTGCACACTCCAGCAACTAGGGGGGAGGAAGGGGCAGGGGGAGGGAAGTAGCTTGATTTGCTGTGTCTGTGTGTTTGTGGAGACACACACAGCTTACTAGCACACACAAGCGTGACTGCATAGCACTCTGCTGGAGAAAGGAGTCACTCCAAAACAGGAAGTCAGGGCCAGTGCCCAGGAGACCAGCTGATTCTGCAGGAAACTAAAACTTTTAAACATCAAAGAGCAGCATCCATTGTAAGTGATTTCATCAGCATTTGGAATAGTTTAAAATCCTTTTGGCTTTAATATCACTTTAAATATTAAAAATGCATTTAAGAACCCTAATAACATAAATGTACCTTATTTGTGTATCACTCGGCTGTAGATCCTCAAATCATCTCTGAATTGGCTCTGACACTGTCCTTCCTTCTGGAGGGGGGCTACTTTTGTTACCCATGGTCTCTGTGTATGCTGTAAAGTAGCTAAAAGTCCAAGCTCACACCTGTGATGAACTACAATCACAATTCAAATTAATAAACTAAACAGGAGATTTTAGTCCATCACAGGAGTGAACTTGGAGCGGTGACTACTTTACAACACACACAGGGACAATGGGGAACAAAAGTAGCCTCCCTCCAGAAGGAAAGACAGTGTCAGCACCTATTCAGAGATGACTGGGGGATCTACAGCCGAGTGATACAATAATAAGATACATTTTTGTTAATAGTTAAGGTACTTGAATGCATTTTTAAGATTTAACCCCTGAGTTTAGTGTCACTTTAAATTAAAAAAACTGCTTTAAATGTGTGGGATTTCCACCCATGTGGACACACCAATGCATAATAACGGAGCTGGCTTAGGCATATCTTTGTGAAATTTTCAAGTGAAAATGTAATTTCATCTCTTCATTTATTATAGCTTCCTACTTGCATAAAACAATCTCATTTGCAGTTCCACTTGTGTCATCTTCTTTGAAAGGTGTCATTCCCTTATGACTCTGTACCTCCCCAGCACACAGAATTATCTTGATTTGTGTAGAAATATCTGCACAGCTGTTTCACTGTATTTCAACCTCACACAGATGGGTGCTTTACCGGAGATATTTACAATAGCTGATGGGTGTTGTAAATAAACTAATTTATAATTATAGCTGCGGATGTGTGGAATCTGACTTGCACATCTTTGAGTCTTTCATAATGTATAGCGGAAGGTAATGGCACCTGCACACATTGTGCTGGTTTTTGTACAAAGGTGGTATTTGTCTGCAAAAATGTACTGTACTTCTAATCTGTTGAACACATGTTCAACAGATTAGAAACAGCTGCACGCATGCTACTTTGGTAAACATGGACATTACATGGACTTGTTTCTCTAACATTAGAAGACTCTTCCTTATCAAACTTTAACTGGATTGGGGATCCATCTTCCCATGCAAAGCAATACAGACAAGCAGTTGTCTTAGTATTTTATATAATACAGTTTTATTATTATTTTATTATGAATTTTCAGTGAGCACATATTATTGCAGTGCCACATTATTGCTGTGCCTTGCACAGTTTTTATACATGATTGTTTTTCCATACCTTTGTTATTGTGTTAAATATAGAGATTAGTAGATTAGTTTGTAGAGGAAGATCTGTATTTCATTGATTTAAGTATAAATAAAACCAAATGTTTTAGTTAGAGTAGGGATAGGGAGATTTGTCTTAATGTCCTGTCCCATAGAGATAATAGGAAGCAAGATGAAATCTCTCCAAAGTGTGGAAAAAATTGCATTTTACACAGCTATCTCCAGAGCAGGTGTCCTAGTTGTAGGATTTCCCTTCACTTCCTGTTTCTGTGATCCTCTTTGCATTTCATTAAATCCAGGTACGTATCAGAAATTACCCTCCTATACTGACCTGCTGCCTTCTAATCCTTCTTGTTACCCTCTAATATATCTTTGTGAAGATGTGACCATTTTTCCTGTTTCACATTTATGGATTGCCCCTGTTGTGTTGCTTCTGTCCATGGATGTGGTCGCTACCTCTCTCCTGCTTGATAATTACCCCTACCAGTGATGCCTATGTAAGAGGATATGTGCTTTCTCCACTTTATTAGGTTTGCAGGTGTGTTCTAAGGTAGCAAATCATTGCTTCACTCCCTTAGCAAGACATGGTATAGAATGAGACATGATATGTTTGCTCTGGGGAAAGGATTAGCTGCAGGGAGTCTACAAGTAATACTGATTACTACTTTGCCCCCAGCTTGACTTCTCTGAGCATGGCTTCCTCAGGCTAGGTCTTATTTAAAATACTAATATATACTTGATTATTGTCATCTAGTCCAACTGATTTTAACCAGATCATGGAAAGATTGATATGTCTTATTAGCAGCAGACACCCATTCTAGTACCCATGAACCATTCTCACCAATCATACAAAAACAATGTAGACATTTTCATTGGATGGCAATCTTCCTATCATTTAAAAACATTTTCAAATATATTTTTTCACGTGTCACTTGAAACTCTGCTGCAAATACAGACGTCAGTTGCTAAATAGAAAATGGCAGATACTGATCATCAATTTTTTACCCTGCATACTTCCTTCTTGACATTTGAAAATGGTTTCATTGTGCTACAGACATTATGATTTCATTTGAAAACCTCTAGATTTCTAATATTAGCTTCCTGTCTATGGATGAAGCCCTGTAATTGAAATATACTATATTTTTGTACGTCCTTGAACTATGTTGCTAGGAAAATGTATAATAATTTGCTTATAAGAATTACCTCTCTGAGTTCTCTTGACTGTAGGAGGCTAAAAAAGTCCTGATTTCCCTATTAGAGTTAATTAGCTTCAGGTCACAACTGCCAATTAAGCTGTCACTTTTATATAGAACCAAAAAGGATTCAACAAATACCATCAACTTTCATTAAATTAAGTCTGTCCAAGCACCAATTTTATTAAATGTTGTGTCACAGTCCACGACCAACATTAACTGTATTACCCACAGGTTGATTATTAAATTATACAAAAATGGAGTCAGAAATCATTCATATTTACACAAAAAAACTTTTGTTGAAACAATGAAGCTGCCTTTTAGATACAAATAATAGGGAAAATATCTATAAAAACGCAGTCAAATTACAGAAATCATTTTTCAAATAAAAGTTAACAAAAATGTCTTTGCTTCATGTAGCAGTGATAACACTTGTTACTTTGCTTTAGCTTTTCCAAATGAAGAATAGTATCAATGCTAAAAGAATTGTCATTGACATGCAATACCAGCACTTTCAACTTAGTTTCAGAACACAACAATCCGGGTAAATGTTCAGTATATGACCTCCATATGGGGAAATATGAAGTTGTTGATGTGTTGGAAATGTCTAATTGGCATCCTATTGTTCCTCCAAGATTAGAACAATAGGGACTGGGGACTTAGTAACTATAGGATGGCATTGAGGCGAGAATGGCATTTTCTGGTCCTCCCATTGTGCCCACACTGCCACAGAGGCGGAGGGTGTCCTCTTTTGTACCCCCCATTTATCCACTCGTTAGGTGAATTCCAGCTAGACAAGGTCCCAGTTGGTGGGTCATTTTGTCCTGTGGCAATTACCATCTGGACATTGTGACCTGCAATACACCATTCATTTTCCTGCAGTCCATCTAAGGACCCATGGAGCTTTCAGGTGTGAGGGATTCCTATCACTTGGTGCCCAAGACATGCAGATCTGGGCACTGGGCAGGTGTTTTTTTTCTACACCCCCCCAGATCCCTCGTTAACAGCCTGCTTGCCCCCCACCTCCTCCCAACCATGGTTTTCTGTGGGATTTGAGACCACAGCAAATGGCTTCAGGATGAAGAGCTGGGAGCAGACCAGAGAATGTCCATTCTTCAATCTGCTCTGTGTGATCATTGAGACAGGAGAGCTGTACTCACAGCACTTCCTATCTCAGTATGTACTGTATATATCCATTCAGTTTGTACGTAGAAACAATTTGGCTGTTTATCCGGAAGAAGTGGAGCCTTCCGTGAAATGCGTAGATAATAAGAAACAGTTGCTTACATTTCAGCTCCTGATGTTGACTGCTGATATCAGATATAAAGTACATGTACTGTATCTTATATGTGGGGTTGATAATATAAGTTCATGGAAGTGAAATTATGTTAGAAATGCTGAAACAGTATATATAGTTTGAGTGGTAATGTCTTAAGACATGCAGATATTACCATGCTATTTATAACTATATTTATATTTTATAAGATTTGTTTGAAATAAACCATGCTATGGGTTTTTTTTTTTATTATTTCATTCTCCTACATGATTTGTGTTGGTATCACTTTTTGAGAGATTATTGCCAAGTTGGATGTGGATACGAGTTTAAGTACCTACCTATTTGGGTTCTACCTAACGATCGTGGCTATTAAGACACTTTAATGCAAAGCAGATAGCTATTATAAATAATGCAGTTCCATTCAGAAATGAACTATTCGCTATAAACTAAAACAAACCCTTAGCTGCAGGTTTTTGATTTGTGAATTCCTACCTTTTGTGTGCAGATACAGATGCAGCTCACAAACAAACCAACACACATTACCTAATATCATGCAAGTTTTCTTTAAGGTTTTTTTTTTAACATAAGCAGAGCCCTCAAATAAACCCACTCTCAAGATTTATTTCATTCTATGGCCAAAAGTTGGCCATACACCTGACCACAGCACCAATATAAGCATGTTGGCAATCCCAATCCAAACAATACACATCAATATGGAGGTGGCCCTCCTCTTTGCAGCTATAACAGCCTCCACTCCTCTGGAAATGTTTTTCACAAGATTTTTGAGTGTGTCTATGGTAATTTGTGCCCATTCAGCCAAAAGAGCATGTGTAAGGTCACGCTCACGTCAAGTTCCTAAACAAGAAGCTCAGTAAACTATGTAAGTCTTTAGGGAGCTGGCTTTGTGCACAGGGGCAGTCATATTTGAACAGAAAAGGGCCTTCCTCAAACTGTTGCCGCAATTCTGTAAGCATACAATTGTCTAAAATACCTCTGTATGCCGTAGCACTAACGCTCTTTAAAGGAAACACCTATAATCAATAATTTGGAGGGATGTCTACATACTTTTGGTACTATATTGTGCTTGAATATAGTCAGAGATACAATATCTCTTCAAACTTGGAAGGAGGACTTCAATGTCTTCTTAAGTACTTCATGAACATGACTGTGATTAATTTGTGGAAACTGATATAGCCAATAGGAAGCATTCAGTTTCCAACAGTCCTTTTTAAATCTGTATTGGTAAAATTTTTGGGAAATTATTTTCAAACACAATGTCCATTTTGTGTAAAAAAAAAAAAAAAAAAGGAAAGTTGGCCTAGGGTAGCTTGAACTTCTAAACTTACATTTACAAAGCAAGCAAATTAGTCTGAAGTTGAAACAGCCCCATTTTAAATGAGACATATAATGCTGGAAAGACAAAAACACACAATTAATTCTTACAATGTAACAGCAACGCTCATTGGCAATTGTACCCAATGGATTTAATTTTGCCGACCTGTTATTTTTTTTCTGGTCCCACTTGAGGATACAGCCATTCACCTTAATTCAGGTCATACCCAAATCTTGATTTCCTTTGTAGAAATCTACTTTGTTGGTTTAGTTCATTAAATCTCTGGTTTCTGCCTATTGAATCAGATAATATTGTTTTTTTCTGCTCAGCTTTTAACGTTTTCTGTATACCTGCAAATTAAAGATGTTCAAACATTTAATCAGAGAGAAAGAGAAAATGTTGCTTATTTAACTTAAGCTTCATGACTAAAGGAGGTAGGGGGTTATATAGGCGTCAGAGCAAAGAGGAAGAAGGCATTCGGATAGCTGGGTTTATTTCAGTAAAGTTTGGCTCAATACACTCTTTTGGCCCCTGGCATCAGGGAGCAAATACATGCTGGCTGGGCACTCCTGTCTGATATCCATAGCCTTAAAGCAGAACTAAAGTTAAAAAAAAATGCTAGTATGCAGACTTTTTTGGTACTTTTTATGTCTCTTCTATCAATAAAAAAAACTCACTCTCCTCTCTACTAGGAATTGTTATTATTGTGTACACTGTCTGCAGTGGATGTGTAGTACAGTTTGCATTCTCAACATCTATAAGATATTGAATGTAGGAATTTTACCTGTGGTACAGTGTAACTCCAACATGCATTTGTGGAGGTTACATGGCCAGTGGCATGCCAATGGCCAAAGAAAGAAGACTTTCAATACAGAAGAGGTGGCATACAAAATGGAACTGATGAGCTGAGTGGTATGCAGAGCTGTCAGCACAGGTTAAGGGTACACCGGTTTCCTCCCACACTCCAAAGACATGCTAATAGGTTAATTGACTCCTAACTATATAGGTCCTTTACATATGCATGTGAAATAGGGACCTTAAGCTTCTTGAGGGCAGGGACTGATGTGAATGTGTACTATGTTAAGCACTGCATTCATTTTTGGCACTATATAACTATAATAAATAAATAATAAATAAATCTAAGAGGTAAGTCTGCCATACATTAGAGTGAATGCTACAATGGCCCATACTACAGTTAATTTCCATTTCAAAGTGACCCTGTCTGTACTGCTTGCAAACAAAATAACTTATACTAATCTGTCCCCTCACCCACCCTGGTAATCTTCATCTCTTCAAGAGCTACAGTGGTTGAAAGCACGTCCAGGTGTGTCAGATGCCTGCTCCTTCACTGAGGGCTGTAGTTTCATCTGCCAGCCTGTAAAGGAGGGATGTTTTTGGAGTCAGTACCCCTATGTGTTACTATGCCAATACCAATGCGGACATGCAAAGTTTCTGATGGTCACTGCATTCCCCAACTATTAAATCTCATGAGTAAGCCTGTCTGTGACAGCATATCTAGAGGTTAGCACAGCTAAAGCACCTGGGGTTCTTCCAGTTCTTGGAACCTTGTAGCATATAAACAATGTCCAGACCATGGAATACCTTACAGGTACCAAGTTTGGACCCCCAGGAAGACCATGACTACAACTTTCCATATTTGGCCTCTACCCCTGGAGGCCATACTAGAGTAATACTGTACATCAATACTAGATAAAAACTGGACATGCATCACCTGATGGGTGAGAACAGGAACCATTTAAAACCATTGTATTTTGCCAAGAATACAGTATTTGGGCCTGTGCCACTAATGTACATATTAACAAGCTGAACATTATTTAATCAATCTTAGTACCTAAAAACTAAATTTTGTTTGCATTTCCAAATAATGCTTCATTAATCATTCCCTATAAACAGATGAGAAATGCGTCAGTTCTCTGTAAATTAATTACATTCATTCATGAATTTATTTGTTGTGACATGCTGCAGATGTAGCATTCTCTACCACAATAAATTCTGTGCATATCCTGATTTATTACAGTTCAAACTCATGCAGAAACTCTATGGAATTTTGACCATTGCTGGTTACATCATACCATGTAATATGCAATTTTGTGGAGGGTGCGTTATCTTGATTTTTGCTGTAAAATCGTATAATCTCACATTTTCATCTTCAAGTTAAAAGGCGGTGTAATGGCTCAGACACAGTAAACAACTAATATGCTAGCCAGCTAAGCTGATCAAATTCCACTACTTACACCATGTGTATTTCTGACCCGATCTAATGTGATTCTTGACCTAACAGTGACAGGAATCAGAATTACTCTCTCTTCTGAAAGAGGCTCAACAACATGATCCTCAGTTCAAATCTCTGTAGCAGCAAAATGGATAACAATTTGACTTGAAGGATGTTTTGTAGCTAAATTTTATTAACGGCCAAAAAAAATAACTTTAAATGATTGTTGGGAAATTGGAAACTATAACACGTTGAATACATAACTATAAATAAATAAAAACTGCCATAAGAAGCATCTTGTTAATGATATACTGTTAGTAACTGTTCATTTGCATTAGATGATGTATTTAAGTTTCTATAAAGGGAAGAATGCATCTGTTTGGACATTCATCTATGAAGGAAAGCTATAAGGGGTTTTGGGTCATTTTACATTTTGTTTTTACTTTTTTATGTTCAATGGGTTACAAATAATCATTTAAAATAGATATTAATCCTAAAGTGATATTAAAGTAAAAAGGTTTTTAAGCTACTTCAATTGCTGATTACATCAATTAAAATGTATGCTGGTCCTTGACGTTTAACAAATGTTAGTTTCCTGCAGAATCAGCTGGCACACTGACCACTGGTCCTGATATCCTGTTTTAGAGTGGCTCCTTTCCCTTACAGGGTCTTATGGAGCCACCATTGTGTGTGTTAGTAAGCTGTGTGTATCTCCACAAACACATAGGGGTCTATTCACGAAGCAGCCGAATGGCTGGCCGACCGCTTGCTTCTGACAGCTGGGCGGAGCCAGCCGTGATCTTACGGCTGGCTCCGGCCACTTGCAGATGTTTTTTTTCAATTTTTTAAAACTATTTTGCTATTCTGCTCGGTCCCTCTGTGGGACCGAGCAGAACAGTCGAGCCAAATGCCGCTCAGCGTCGTCTATTTACTCACTGCTGTTCGGCATCTATGAGAATAGACTGAACAGCAGTGAGTAGCCTGCCGGAGGTTCGGCTTAGCCGATCCAGATGTTGGATCGGCTGAGTCGAACCTCTTCTGCGCTTCGGGTCGGCCAAACATGCTGAGCATGTTCGGCCAACCCGAAGCCACCCGATGTACGGCTGATTTCAGCTGATATATGGCTGAACCAGCCTGAAGTGAATAGCCGAACAGCGTTCGGCTCACTTCACTTCAGGTCGGTCGTTCACCCGACTGCATACGGCAGCTTCGTGAATAGACCCCATAGACACAGCAAGGCAAGACAATTCCCTGCTCCCCGCTCCTCCATCCTCCCTTTGACCTTCTCCAAGATAGTAGATGGACAGCTGCTAGAGACAGTGCTCTCCCTTGTAATCTTGTACTGGCAGGAAGTTAGAGGAAGCAGAGCTGAGAGAGTTGAAGCCAGATGTTGTAAGCACTGACTGTAAGTGCTTGGGCAAAAATGTAAAGAATACTTTTATTCTGGATTCATTATTGAAAAAAGTTTGAGAATGTAATACTACTTTAATACTACTTTAATTGAATACTACTTTAATTAATACTACTTTCATTGAACAACATTTAATTTAGTATACAGTGCTAAAGGACTGTATATCATAAACAAGTGCCAAGGACCTTGATAGCAGGATTTATTTAAGAAGAACTTCATAGTTTTAAAATTTCTATATGAGATTTTGGTGACTGAGAATACCCTTACTTTAATACATGACCATGGATTTCCAGAGCACTCTGACTCAGCTAAGGAGACAAATCAGCAGAGTCAGTGCTATTTGTTTTATTCTATACATTATGAAACTTTCTCAAGTGTCAATTCTCTAGTACGTTCAGAGATGCATAGCTAATTAATAAAAAAAAGAAAGAAAGGAAAATGATGCAAGTAGTTACTAAAATACTTTTAAAGTATACTATATGTTTTTGTGTTTTCACCTGAATTGTTTTGTTTGTTGAAAGGGGCTCTTGAATGTCCCATCCTTAATGCACAACTTCAGACAAAACTTTGTTTTTCAGTTTTTGACAACGTAGGCAGAGAGATTTTGCTTTTCTTTTTTTAATGTCACACAGACAGGATGTGAGCAAAATCTCCCCAACAAGGGTAATATAAAATGTGTTAGTAAAGTAGAGAGGGTAAGGTGATAATGTCGCTGCCTGTGTGATCACCTGGACAGAAAGTGAGATAAAATCTGGCCAACAAGGACACAGACAGCAACGAAAACATGACAGACGTCATAACCTTTCCTGACTCTAATCAAGGCCAAAGTAAAAGCTTTACTTTGCGCCCCCCTCCCCAAGCAGCTTATACTCACCTTTCCTTTGCTCCCCCACAGTTCTGTTCAGTCTCCATGACACATCCATACATAAGTAAGCATTTGGCTCACTACCTCTCTCGTTTTGTACTTTATACAAACCTGTATACACTACAATATAGTGAACAAATGAACCAGGTTGCCTAAGTCTAAATAAACATATACTGTCACGCATTCTACAAAAAAAAAATACACATCATTCTTTATGTTAAAATATGCCTGACTATCCCAAAATAATGAATGGGCCTCAAAAGTGAAATAGTCTGATCAAAGTTCTCGAAAAGCCTGTACGCTTTTATCCATTTACAGAATGTGAGGTTAAAAGAAAATTCCACTTTTGGTTAAAAAAAATGATGGCATAAAAAAATTGCTAGACAAGTAATTGTGGAATTTAATGTTATTAAAAGTTAAATTTCCATTTCAATCTGCAGCCACTGTAATTTTCCAAAACTGGCCAAAACGTCAATGCAGTCTGACAGCCTGGAGATGTTCTGTGCACAGGTGCTGTGAAAAGCTGCCAGAAATATTATTTCCTGCATCTGAAAGTGCCCACACACCTTGCGATAATCGTACGATAATCGCGGGAAATCCCGCGACCGTACGATTATTGCAAGGTGTGTGGAAAGCTGGCCACACACCTTACAACCATCGCAAGACTTCGCAAGACTTCGCAAACCATCGCAAGGCTTCAAGCTGGCCACACACCTTACAACCATAGCAAGACAAAGGTCTTGCAATGGCTGTAAGGTAATTTAAAAAACGTACGATCTGCCCATCTTGGACAGGCAGATCGTACTTGCGATCATCGCAAGCCCGCCCCACTTAGGGTCGGGCTTGCGATTACCGCAATGATGAACAGGCAGTGTGCGCTTGCGCACACCAGCCCGTGTGGCATTTATCTCACGATCATGCTACATGCTTTTTTCAACAAAAGTGGAGATACACTTTAAGCTCAACTTTCAAAGAACACCTAGCACAGCTGCTGCCATATAAATATTTTCTTTGAAAACATTAGCACTTGCATATGGACCAATGTCCCTGTCTTCCCCACCCATCTTCTCTTGACAATTTAAATGTTAATTATAAAGCAAGATGTGGTTGGAATACCCTATAAAGAGGAAACATTCAGTACAACGGCAAAGGACAAAAAAAAATCTATATATTTTCTGTATATATATATATAGAAAGCATTGATTGAGATGATGACTTTGTACAGTTGACACAGCACAAAGCCAGGATTTAGAACATTATACCAATGAACACTGTTCCTGCACTCAGGCTGAAAAATCCTGCTCAAATCCAATAAGTGGTTTAAGATGTACAAATAAAGGTTTTCTGCGGGGAGCCAGGCATTAGAAGGCACCTGGAACATGTGCTGGAGATTGTATCCATCAATACAGCAGCTGGGCTAAAATTATAAACAAGGCTGCTTTTCATCACGCCTGTTTTCATGCATACATTTCTGCTGTCACCGCCACCCCAGGAAACAGAGCAACTACAAAAACTAATGGTACTCATTACCTGATATTCATACATGCAGCAGTGGTGAATGCAACCATAACACAACGGTAAGCAAAAACTGATATCCAAATTATTTCTAAGTTGCTGCAATAGAAAATCCTAATAACCAATTGGTAATATTTAATAGTGCACATTGTCCTCCTGTATGAGGTCACAAACGTCCACCTGGCTTTGAGGGGAGACACAAAGACTAGACAAAATGTGCACAGAACTAACAAATGAAAATTGTGTTTAAAGTGACATTAAAGTCAAAACATATTTTCCCCTCCCCCCAATGTTAATGTCAGCAATTACCTTAAATGATGTTTCTTAATCCAATCTTCTTCTTCTTTCCTGTCGTTTTCATCTGTCCCTCCAGCGCTGCGGCGGGTCTCCGATCCAGCGCTGACTCCTCTGAGCTTGCTGGCACTTCCTGTCCCACGGTGTCTGCATGCGGGTGCATGCGTCCATAGATTTACCTTCCAACCGAAAATGTGAACTGTGCAAGGTGTTTTGCGGCCGCCCGAGGATCTTCAAATATTTCGGACGGGAGCGCGCAGGGAAGACACAGGTAAGTATTAACCTCTGTTAAAGCGTTTTTGCTTTTTTTACACTTTTTGCATAGATCTACTGCTTGCCAGCAGAACATCTATGCAAAAAAAAAAAAACAGAGGCTTTAATTATTCCTTAAAGTGTCTGTACAGTCAACTGTATCTAAACCCAAAAATAAAACTGTAATATATGCAGCTTACCAGCCCGTAGATGTGGTTGTTATTTTAGTTTCCTTTTTTTCAGGTTAAGAACAATTTTAACAAGTACAGAAAATACCCATCAATCTTGCCAGAAATGCAGTGTATTTGTCACTTCCTGTTAGCTGAAAAGACAGCATAAACAATGTTATCGCTCTTGTATACTACTATGGTAGTCCCATCAATCTACCATGTAATGGTGATGAACAAATGTTTGAGGTTCAGTCTGTGTAATAAGCATAGCTCCTTCCATAGATACTACAGGGAAGGGATTTTAGACATTAAAGGAGAATTATGGGGTGAGTGAAAAACAGTCATCCCCATCATTTAAGCTGACCTGTGACACTGAAGCTGACTTCCTGATCCTCTCCTTGCAGAGAGCGCCCTCAGTCACCGCTTCCCATGGGGATCCCCCCTCTCCGTTTCTCCAGTGCTGACTGGAGGAAAGGGTGGGGGAGGGGTGGGCACAGCTGACTCTGCTTCTAGGGAGGTAGAGCTAGCTGTCAAACAGCCAGCAGGGTGGATCCTGGCTGTGGTGCGGCTCTGTGCTCTCAGTATATAACGGGCAATAGCCTGCTATATGCCGAGTTTTGGGTCACATTAGTTTATGTCCTCCCATAACCCTGAAGAGAACTATGGCCAAAAAAGGTTGCCCCATAATTCTTCTTTAAGAGGACAGCAAGTGTGTTATTTGCATCAAGGGATGAGCTTTTGGTTTTGATTAAGCATGGTTTCCAGGACGAACCCAATCAATTCGCAATTCACAGACCTGGTGAACTAATGCTCAATTTAGCCATCATAGCAACCAACTACCAAAAATGCACTTCTTGACCTTTGAACTTTGGTCAGATGGCTTAGTCTGACCAATAAGGGCATATTTGGACAAGCCAGTAACTTCACTATAAAAGGTTGGGTTCCCAGCAGCTATATTGACAGCGTGCCTAGCTGTGATAGGGAAAGCATAAGAAGTGCTGCTAATAAAGTGCATACACTTTTAACTTCTTTACAGCCTGTCCCTGTTCACATACACTACAGTGATGACAGGCTGCATGTGTTTTTTACAGGGAATATTTTTTCGTTTTTGCTGGCTGCAATTTAATTTACCACAGGCTTTTTACAGCCTCTACAGGAGGAATAGGTCATATTAGTAAAGGCTCGCCACCTACTTCATTGTTGTGGCATCAACTTTACATTTACTTTTAGGTTTGCCTAAAAGTCACACACTATTGTAATTTTTGAATCAGAAAACCCTAATGTGAAAAATGAAACTAATTAAATAAAGAACATAATATATACAGAAGAAGTAGTAGTGTACCAATGTCTCCTCTATTTACGGCAAGCCTGACAAGGTTAAGAGTTGACAGCAACCATATAATAATCTTTGACTTATATTAATTTTTATTATTTACAGAATGTATTACCTCTTACAATTACCTCATGTCTAAGGACGGAGGCTCAGGACTGTAATTACCTACCTTGCAGTACATACATGGCAGGTGCAGGAATGGCTAGCATGGCTGAAATATAGTATTATACCTATAGCAGCTATTTCTTATTAATTATAGGCACTTATTCTGAAATCACAGACACTTCAGCTTATAGCCTTTTTGCCTTCTTTAAAAAATTCAGATCACTTTAAACCTACATCACAAATGTTTTTAAGTGCTATATTGCTCACATTGAAAAGTTATCACACACCAATATTTTTCCTGGGGCATAGTGCTGCTGAAACAATGAAAATAAACTACAAACCAAAGAATCCATATGCCCAACTAATAAATATTTACTATTTACAATGCTTCATTTAAAACATGCTCTGCAAAGCACTAAAACATTTGATAACAAGTATTAACAAGCTTTAGGCTGTGAAGCCTATCCACTCCAAATTCTATATTAAACAACACATTGGAAAAACTGATTCATGTCAATGCATCTGTCTAATACCAACAAAAAAATTATGCGCCTCTATACACAGGGACCCTTAAGTGAACCTTTACCCGCTTTCACTCTAAATCAAATCAGCATGCAGCTCTGCATGCTGATATGGAATTATCTTACGTTAAACAAACATATTTTGCTTTTGCTTACAATTACTGTTTTTCTATTTCCTGGTCTTCTTGGGCCTCAGTGATGTAATCTATGCTGTCCTGGGAAGATTACATCAGCAGCGCATTGCTGGGAAATCTCATCTGTAATCACATGAGATCTCAGGTAAAGGCTTTTTTCTGCCCTGGGAACATATGCATGGTCACATGTCCTAGTCACACGTGCAAGAGTTCCAGGAAGTAAAGGGAGATCTATTAATCTGCCCTTAGTAAAAAAAAATGTCCACTATGAGAAGAATGGAGAGGAAAAGAAAAATAAGGTATGCAAAGAATAAAAAGACAACAATTATCTAGAAGTATGTGTTTGTAGATTGTCATGACTATACATTTCTAAAGGTATATTTGTTGTCATTTCAAAGATATGGGTAAAGTCCCTCTTTAGGTTGCTCTAAAACTTCAAAAATTAATTTATTCAATCAATTTTAAAAAGCAGAATTAATTGCTCCAGTGAAGCAACTGGATGTAGTAGTTTATGACCACTGGGTATGTGAACTCAACTGCAGAGCATCTGCATATATGGTGATCTCAGGGATGTGTTTTCAAACGTTGGCACATGTAAATCATGTTTAATTTAGTAAATTCAGTTACATTATTCCTGCTGCATTGTTCAAGCCAAAAGAGTAACCGTTCCAGTCTACAATCTTTGTAAATAAGACACAGAAAGTGAACAAATGGAAAATGTACTCTTCACTATCACCAACTGATTTGTTATTGACCTGTTTCTCTGCAACTCTGTATGAAGTTGTCAATGCATCATGGAATAAGCAAGTCAAAGTCAAAACTAGGTAGTGTATTGGTTATAGTATTTATTCTGTGTAGAAGTATAATTAAAGAAGGACGAAAAGTACATATACATTATTTGTGGACTCATCTGACTGCATTGCAGTGCTTCTAAAACGGCTTCATATTTCGTACAATTCAATTTCAATGCATTGTTCTGCACTCAAGCCTTTAACCTGTGTGGTCAATGCAAGCAATCAGATCTAATAGATTTGTAATGCTGCAATAACACTTCAGGATGCTTAAGTGACCCCTTAATCAGTATTTTCATATGAGAAAATATTGCTTCATAAGATACTTTAAGTCTGATGATTCAGGCTTGTTGGACCTGATTTATTGAAAGGTCAGTCTGTCCAAATCAATTTTTTTGCCTTTCTTGCACAAAAGGCAAATTATTATCACAAAAACTCTATTGATGAGAGCTTTTTCCTGGGGTTCCTGAGCCTGTACACCTGCTGTGGCCATTATAGAGGGGTCCCACTTTCCCTGTTTTATGTATTTTGAGAAGATAGCAACAGGATGTTCTGGTACATGTAAAAATGGGTGGGACACTGAAAACTCCAAAGTGGACAGGAGCACAGTTGGGAATTACAAGTAGGTCTGTTGGAGTATCCAAGACATATAAGAAACCATGGCCTGACTCAAACCATCAGGCCCCACCTATAACTAAAATATACTTTTTGGATGTACCACATTAGCCCTTTTAGGGGCTCCTTTAATGCTCGTGTGTAATACAGAGGAGTGGGACATTGTGGGTAATATAAAAGAATGAGGCACTGAGTGTTGAATAGATGAATATGAGCCACTCTGAGATGTACGGATCAGTACATATAATACAACAGTGAGTTTAAGACAATGGGGGTGATTTACTAACCTAAACACACGCACGCAACAGGTGCGTGTGATTTTCACACAGCAAAACGTATTTATCAACCAAAAAGTCTCTAAAAGCATATTTCCACTAATGCCATATATGGAAAAATCATGCACTTGATGCATATATAATGCTGCTTCACAGTTTAGACAAAAATGGTTAGCTCATGCATTTACATTCCTGCATTCATCAACGCAAGCAACACAACATAGAGCTAATTTACACAACATCACCTTGCAATTCATGCAGGGCTTTGCACAACACACCTGCTGGGTGTGTACACACTACAAAGGTGTTTAGATTCCACCCATAGATCATGCTGGGAGGGAACACACTACAGAGGTGTATACATGTTCGTGGTGTGTTTATAAGGTTAGTAAATCAACCTCCATGAGTTTGGGTTACTAAAGGCAAAGAAGATGTTCACTTTGCAATGGAATTTTCCCTGAGCTTAGTGAATGAGATGAAAATTATAGATGTGCATTTGGATTCAGACAAACTTGCAAATCAACTAAATTCCGTTGATTCGCCGGTTCGTCCAAATCAAAGTAAGTTATTATATCCCCGAATATATGAAAACTGTATTCAGGCATATATTAATTAGTGTGCATGTGCGCCGCCATCGTGGAGGCAGAGCGCAGCACGGCACATAATGCAGTGTGTGCGCCGCGTTGGGTGGCACCCATACGCGTGTATGACATCACCCGACGACGGCCACCAGAGGCATTATGTGACGTCATGTGCACCACCTCCAAGATGGCGGCACGTATGTGCAGAACGAACCTGTGCCCGATATGGCTGCCGTGCGGTTTGCTGTTTATATGTGCGGTTTCGGAATCCGAAGCAGCATAATTATTAGTTTAATCAAACTAAATTAATTAAAATGTTGTTTTTTTTTCATTCGTTTCGTCTGAAATTTTTTTTATGCTGTGCACATGTCTAGTGACAATTCACTGAATGTATACCCAATCACGTGCATGGAAAAATTGCAAGATTTGCTTGAATGTGATCAGATGATTTAAGTCAGCAGAGCTTCACGTCATTCATTAAGGCAAGGTGAATCTGCCTTTGATAAATCAACCTAAATTTGTATACTACAGAGGGATCAGCAACTGTTTTGTAATAGCGAGAAGGGAGCACTGCATGTTATAAAGGGGTATAGTGATAGGGAGGCATGACAGGAGAAGAGAATGCTCACCTAGCAAAGATAAGCTGTGTTCTGTTTAAGCTAATTTCTGTTTATTTATTTCACATGATTGAGCATACAAAGTGAATACAGCTACAATTTGTTAAGTAAAAATGTTTAAAAGAAAAACATAAGACATTGCATGTAAGGCAGAGGTATGAGCCACTGGATGTAATAGAGGCATTAGGCACTGGGTATAATCGAGGGGTATGAGTTAGTCCTAAGTTCTTAGGGTCACAGTAGCACATTAAAGGGAGGTGGAGCAAAAACACAAGTGTGCTGCCTGGCCAATCACAGACATCAGTGGGATTTGTTGTTGTGAGTATGTAAATCTCTTGTGGACATGTAAAAACACAGCTTCACACTTTCTCCAAATGTATAATTCTCCAGAACAGGAAGAAGTGAAGCAACAGTGACATCACTTTTTCCAACATAAAATTGGACAACAATCTAGGCTATTATATATAGTATGATTGTATTGTTCCACATACATTATAGTAAAATAATTAATTGCTTACAGACCACTTTTGAATTAATAATGTTGGATAAATAACATTTATGATTAGTAGATTGTACTGGCAGTGTCCTTGCAGCAGTAATTTGCAGCCTCAGCCAGCTTTACACTAAGCCTACTGTACGTTTTCCTTTTAACTTGGTCTTGATTTCATAGTGCACTATCTTAATTGATCTGTGAATATCAGCTCAGAGAACAGATGCCATACCACATGGCACATCAAGATGCTGCCTGCAACATTGTTCCCCATTAGTGACAAATGTTGTGCTGTGATATGCTAAGGCGATCCCTATATTGCATATCATCTCTTAGTACTTTACAGTCAGGAGTGGCTGCAAAATTCCAGTTGAAACTAAAACCTTTAGACCAGGTGTTTAGACCCCCTTCCTGGCCAGGCCATTTTTCAGTATTCAACGCTGCGATACTTTGACTGACGTTTATTCCGTCATGCTCTGTATAGGCCAATCCAGTCAGATTTATTACCTTTATCACAGAGCTACTTGGTGTGACTATACAGCTTCCAACTTATGCGCTAACATGAAATAGCAATACTGTAGTCAGAGGGAGGGCAGTACTTGAATCAGTGAAATTATCGCTCTGCATTCCCACCAGCCAACTATAGGAATTTAAAGTGAATGTAAACCACATTTACTAAGCTTTTATGCAAGCTCTAACGTGTTAACGTAGTTTCAAAAGTCAGTTTGAATATTTCTAAATCTGTAGCTTTTATTAAAATAATGCCTGATGATTTTGTCACAAGGCACTTTTTATGCACTTCCTGTTATAGGGTGACAAAACCTCTGTCCCTGTTTCCTAATTGTTCTTATATGTTGTCACCCACCTGTCATGCAAGCTTTCAGTGGAGTGGCCATTTCAACACAAATTATTGTTGTTATTGGGAATATACATCCCTCCCCGAGTAATGTCATCATTGCAGAACATGTAGCCAGGAAGTGGCTGCAGGAAACAAACAGCACTGAGATGCATCAAAGTGTAAACTATTGTATTTTTTACATTTTTATAGGCAGTGTTATAGCATATGTAATGTCATTCAGTTAAGGCATACATATACTTTACTGAGCAGAGCAATCAGTTGCACAGAATGAACGCCAGAATGACAGTCGGAGTAAATGATCAAGTGGTCTATGTCTCCTGACTTTTTCTTGCTTTGTCCACTTTGTTTTAAGCCAAATGTAGATAACAAGTTCCAACATAAAATGTCTTTTTGTAGCAGCATGCATTGTTTCCTGTATATTGATCAATGACTACAAATTAAATAATTTGAGGGAGAGAAAATGTGGAGGAAGACATGAGTATTGTATTCTCTGATGGGGCAGCCACTGAGCAAAACAGATATAAAGAAACATCAAAACATATAAAAAGTAACTTTTTTAAAAATCTAACAAAATAGTATTATGCACTGGGTATAGAGTTTTTTGATTAAAATGTTGATGTCAAAGTTGAGTTCTTGATAACTGAGTGTAAGCTTTTGGTACCGGCAGTGTAATCATTACTTGATATTGGGAATTAGATTGAGGGTTGGTTTGGGGTCAGGGTAGGAGGAGAACTAAGTGTAAGGGCTAAGTTAAAGTTACCCTATTACCACAGGGGGAAAAAAACAAACAAACAAAGACACCCTATAAAAGAAGAATGGTTAATTTTACCTTTTGGGTAGGCGGTTTGTTAAATATTTGCTTTTAAAGAGCTCTGAGTGTCACTGCCATCCGACACTTCCCAATATGTTGAATAGTACATGCCCTGCTGAGCACTGTGGCTTCTACCGTGTCCAGTAGTGGCGTAGTGACCAGTGTCAAGAACGACAGCAAAAGTGTCTTAGTCACCTGCACTCCATACACCGTTGCGATCTTGTTGAATGGTGGTGCTTGCAGTGATGACACAGATGGCGACATGTAAAAGTTCAATTGAAGTGAAGATCAGAGCACACATGTAGTATACCCTTAGATCCTTGTTCAATTTATTAGATCATTATCAAATTTTGTCATAAATGCCACATTGTGATGAGATGTGACAATGATTTAATAAATTGAACAAGAATCTAAAGGTATACAATGTGTGTGCTAGTGATTATCTGAGTATCTGAACCACAGCAGGGGTCATAAAAAGGACCATTTCTGGTGGAGATAAATTACTAATTAATGAAAGCAAACACAAATTCATTAGAAATAATCCTTAAATAAATATAAACCCTTACTGAATGACATATAGTTTGCTAAAGTACATCATAAAAAAAATCATGTTTTAGAGAATATTGTTTCTTTTTTTCTTCTTTGTTGCATCTCTGAGCGGCCGATTACCCGCAGCCTCTCTTCAGCCACTTCCTGTCTACATGCATGCACTCCAGCAGAGGACTTCATGGTTATGCATATAATTGGTTGTTTACTTTTCACATGTCATCTCTTTTACATGTTTGCCCAAGAGAATGTTTAGTCCTTAGTTTACATGTAACATTTTCCTGTTTGTGTTGAATGTACATTTAGGTTAATCTACATTTTCATTGTCACACCTTGTAATAGGTTTTCATCAACCATCTCAATTTCTGAGTTCTCTTATGCTTTCAGAAACTAATGAATTAAGGAAGCCTTGTATGACTCAGACTTAGTAATTTGCCAATTTAACTACGTTACCATGCGGCTGTTTTGACTCGGTGACTTCCTCTGCCATCTAGCCCATGCACAACAAAGTTTGTACCTCATAAATTCTTCATGGGCTGTATGGTTCCTCAAAGAGCTAACTCTAATTGGTTCCACATGACAGCATCGCTTCCATGGTGAGTCATGCAGCAACGAACCCTAACAGGCTCCCACAATCTGATGTTCATGCCGCCCTGGTGTGCACCAGCCTCATTAACTAGTGGAGGCAAAGCTGATATATGCAACACGGTTTAGTGATATTGTGGCACATGTAAGGTGAAGAGAGAAAATTTTATGTGTTCTATATAACAGTTCAGCCAAAATCAATTATCAAGGTTGAAAATCTTCCCTCTCTTTTGGAATTCTCAGAAATAATAGACTGAGGAGAGCTGTAAACTTAAAGCCTAACTCCAGTCAATTTAATAATTTATTGTTTTGGTTAAAGAGGGGAAGAGGTGAAACATTCTGCTAAGTCTTTGTTTTTTTTCTGTGTCCCCATTAACAGGAATTTCCCTCACTTCCTTACCCTGTGATGCCCATACAGGAAATGGGGGTTTGATTGTCAAAGGCCAGGAAGGTAAAGGCATAAAAAAACAACCCTTCCCTTTACTAAAAATGTGTTTATTTTTCTGCCAATGTCACTGAAATGTATCCAAATGATGGCAAAGAAAACAGAGGCTTTAACCTTCTTTAATGCTCAGTCCAAAAACCTTCTGGGGAAGCTGAGCAACAGCATAAGTTGAATGGAGTTGCTCATAAATGGCTGGTTGCTGGACAACCTAAGCACAGAGAGATGTCAAATATTGTGCTATGCATTTATCAAGGTGCATGTGTTATATGGCTGTTTAATGTTCATAGAGTAATAATAATTATGTGGTGAAATTTAAGCTATAAACTTAAATCTTAAGTTTACCATAATCTATCCCCCCAAACATCAATCCAACCCCTCACCTTAAACCTGAGCTTCACGCTAACCCTCCACTAAAACTCTAGGTAACCATTTGCTCTAATGCACATGATTGGTTGGTTGATGTAATCTCATATTTACTGGGTTAAGTAAATAATTACTATTATTTATTATATGAATTACTATTATTATTATTTGGTAATCCCCTACTGGCCTTTCCCAGTCCCCCACATGTCAGTCAAGCCGATATTGAAACAGTTAAAAAATTAGTACCTGTGTATTGTCTCTCCTGAGCAGGTCAAACTGGCCATTTGTAAACTGGGAGTTTCTCTTAGTTTGCTTTGTGCAATTAGTGCTGTTAGTCATCATGATCTATTGAAGAGAATTGGCAAAAAACTGTATCCAAACTCTTTTAAAAGTGCATTCTTGTGTCAAGTTTTTGTTTTGCAGTTTTGGATAGAGTCTGGAATGTTTGGAACCTAGCCTGTCTGTGTCCTAGTAGGTAGGTTTCCCTTACTTTCTCTCCCAAGACACAACAGTAAATAAATGGAAATCTCTACAAAGTCAAGGTAGATCTCATCTTAGATAGTTGTCACCTGAACAGATGTCCTTATTAGAAGATTTCTCCTAATAAGATGTTCCCCATTTCCAGTGACATTTTTGGTGATTATGGTCACTAAGAAAGGTTGAGTATCCACAGCAGGGACAAAAGACAGCTACAAAACCTTGACAGACACAAACCCTTCCCTATTCTATTTTCAACAAAAAAAATGTGTTTAGCTACAGATACATTCAAAGTAAAGAAGGTAAAAGCTAAGTCTACTTGTATTAGGCAACCTTTCTTTATACATTTAACTGACAGGTGTGGCATCTCTTCACTCCACTCTAACTAGCTGAATCTGTGTCTCTTTCTTCTGTACTATTGGGACTTGCCTTATATGCTTGTGGTTAGGGACCTGAGCAGCTTCTTCTGTGTAAATCATATTTAGAAACTTCAAAAGCTCCTCATTTTTAAACAGCCTGAGTTTCCATTCCAGACCATTCCAGAGTAATGTATAGTTTGTGTGTATGTAAACTATACTTACAGAAAGTAAACGTACGTAATATATTGAAACCAAAATATATAAAGAAAACCTTAACTGCTAGCAAGTATGAAAAACATTATATACTCCACTTAGACATTCAGAAAAGCATCTGATAATTCTATGTATGTAAAAACTCCAAAAAGGAATTTCCAGCCTCTGAAAGCTTGGATACAGGCAGGATTAGCAGGGGGATGACTTCGTCAGTGCTTCAGCTTTGTCCAATGAGCAGGCTTTGGAATGGAACATGAGCAGGGTATATTGCTAATATGCAATAGAAAAGTTGGGAATGCACCTTAAGATATATCTTGCTTAGCCCCATGGGTTGATAAGAGAAATCACTTGATTCCCCCATCCACACTAAAGAGTGTGGATGGAGGATTGTCCCCTACTGACTATTGTATGTGCCCTGTGCTGTCAGAAAACCTGAACAGTAACTGCAGCTGGTTGGCTACAGTCTCTGTTCAACCGACAATTTTCAACTTTCTCATTAGACAAACGTAGTTGATAAATTAAGGAGAAGGATGATTTTTGATCTGTGTATGGATAGCTTAAAGTGTATTTCCATTTTTGCAGCTAAATTGTGGTAACACCTACTTTATATTTGTTTTATGTCTCCATTCACATAGCATAACTTGAATTTTTTTAACATTTCTGCCTACATTTTTAAGTGTTTTTTACTTGTTTTAAATACTACCTTGTTTACTCTAATTAACCCTGTATGTACACTGGCCGATCTCTTTATCAGTTGTAAACTAGATTTGAACAATGCCTGTCCTAACAAAGGGTTGAAGATCTTGAAGCATTGCATATTAATGAGAGGAAGCTCAGTCTGTCCCTTGGTTTGTCACTCTACTTTTACTTTCCAACTGTTCAAAGTAGGCTGGAATCTGCACGAAGGCCTTTATCAAACAAATATCTAAACGGTAAGAAATCGTTTAAAAAACATATTTTATGTACGCTGTGTGAATGGGAACACACAACAAACATATAGAAGTTTTCTCAAATTTAGTGATAAAATGTTTTTTGCTACAACCCCTATTTTCCAAATTGCTATCAGCTGCTGTGCTATAAGTTTACTATGTCACCAAAAATAATGTTCAATAGTGCACTGCACTTTCACTAATCAACTTACAAAAAATGTATCAAGTGCTTCAATAATAAATTCATATAACCATTAGTACCAATCATTCATCATAAAGTGAAGTGGCTTAATACATAAATAAGTAAAAAAGATAAATAAATCAGTCCATCAATCCTATATACAGAGTTCAGTCATTAGTCTTCATTAGTCGCTCATAGAAGAAGTCTTGGTGAAGAAACACGTCGACAGGCGGGGTTTATGCTGACGTCTACACGCACCGAAGCTTGTGCTTGCTGTCATCACACTGGAGAGAGCTGTACAGCGGTTGGAGCACAATATAATTTACTGCATGTTACTTTTACTTTTTTTAATAAACCTGTTTTTAACTTTATTATACTTTGAGTCTATACTATGATTTTTCCTGAGTTTATGGATGCATACGAGAGTTCCTAATAGGAGGAACCAGTTGTGGAAGAGGAACCCTTGGAGAATGGAGACTGAAAGGAGTGAATTTTAGACCGTGGGAAGGAGAGAAGGAGTGAAGTGTTATCTTATGAAGCTTTATGTGACCATCTATCATTTTGGTGGTCGATATGATCTGCTGAGTGAGGAGAGATTCTTGAGTATTTGGTGGTTACAGAAAGGGAGCGCATGATTACATATATGGTTGATAGAAGTTTGGCACATTGTGGAATATCACCGAACACTGGGAAAAAGGAGGAAGACTAACAAATGAACTCTGAATATAGGATCGATGGACTGATTTATTTATCTTTTATTTATTTATGTATCAAGTCACTTCACTTTATGATTGGTATTAATAGTTATAGGAATTTATTATTGCATTTTCTGTAAGTTGATTAGTGAAAGCGCAGTGTATTGTTGAATATTGTTTTCTCACATTTGACTGCAAAAGTAGAAATACCCTTTAAGGTCACTCTCCTAGGGTATGTCTTGTATCAATGATGTCTGAGCTATAAGAGTTATAGAACAGAATTACAAACCTTTTACCAGGTAAAACAATAACACATATTTTGACTTTATATTTAGATGTTTGATCAAGGCTTAGGTTGTGTAATTTGGAGGTCCAGAATCCAGATACCTTAATCTATTTCCAAAGTAAATAAACAGATCATTTTATTTAACAGCCAGTGCGAATTACAAGTTGAAAATGAGATAATTACTGTTTTACAGACTTTCGTGTTAGCTATTTTCTATCATTGTAATCCTGTTTATTAGTATCTCGCTTATGAAATGACTGTTTTGCTTGCTGAACGTAAATGAGTCAAAAAAAAAAAAACAGGCAGATGTCATAAGGCCAGTAAGCAGGTGGGCTGAAACTTCTGTACCAATTCAAACTGGCACCGCATCAAACCTGATGGGTATAACCTTTAATTCACTGCTCCTCTGGCACCAGATCCAGTGCCATCTGCTCCTCTCCGCTAAGCTGTGCTTGTTTCTGTTCAGGGAAGATGCCAACAACACAGACTGTCTCCTACATGTGCAGAGAAATCATCAGTGTATCTAGATTTCCGAGATGCATATGGTGGCATCTGCAAATCCACACCGTCAGCAACACAACCACAACCCTGCACATTTTAAGAATGGAAAGACAACTGTGAGCTTCTAATTTAGGCTGCTAAGCATGACAAATATTTTATCTTCCTTATAGGTTTAATTGCGACAAATATGCTATTTCTAGTGCACAAAGTGCTTGGCGGGAGGGGGTCTTATTAAAAAAGGAAGAAAAAAAAAGCTGTGCTGATTTATTATGGGCTGTCTAAACATGCTAAAAGGAATCTTTGTTTTTTTTCACCTTTTCAGAAGAGTGTATACATGTGATCAGCTTAATGTAAACAATCTTAATGTTTCTGTTTTTAGTTTGTAATTATGTGTAACATGGAGAAGCACAGTAAAACCTTCATAAAAGAGAAGGTATCTGAAAGTCGCACTTCCATCAGATACAGCCTAACATTATGGAGACATTTATTCCAAACTGCATTTATTGCATATAGCTTTATTGGGCTAGTTGGCTATCATCAGTGCAAACTATGGAAACCATAGCTACTATAGCTATATCTTATGGATCAACACAACAGTACAATGAGACTATTATGGTAAGGTGGGCTGAAACTTAATTGGTGTAAAACACAATAGAGTCTTCTCAGAATGGAAAGTATTGCAAGATGCACTTCCATCAGATACAACCTAATATTATAGAGGCATTTAGGCTAGTTGGCCATCATCAGTGCAGAGTATGGAAACCATAGCTGCTCTTGGGTATGTGTTACGGATCAACACAATGGTACAATCAGACTATTATGGTAAGGTGGGCTAAAAGGAACCAAAAAGCCCAAACTTAATTGGTGTAATACACAATAAAGCCTTCCTAAAACAGAAAGTATTTACAGGTCTCACTTCCATCTGGATGGAGCCATGTAAATCATTCTTTTATGTCACTGTGGCCAACAATATATGCAGAACCGATGGTTTATAGACATATACAGGCAAGTATTATCAAGTCATGTATTCCAAACTGCACCCAGCTGTTTTAGGTTAGCTGGCCATCATCAGAGCAGGCCATGGGAACCATAGCTATTATGGGGTATGTCTTATGAACCAACATAACAGTATAATCAGCATCATGGTAAGGTGGGCTAAAATGAATCAAAAGTCCCCACTTAATTGGTGTAAAACCTAGTAGAGCCTTCTTAAAATAGAAGGCATTTTCAGGTTTCATTTTCATCACAGACTTCAAAAATAAGGGATTTATATCTCATTCTAAGATAGTAGTCGGACCCATGTAAATCTTTCTTATACAGGTGAAACTCGAATAATTAGAATATCGTGCAAAAGTAATTGCAGTAAGTGCTGCAAAAGGGGCCAAAACCAAGTACTGAGTACATATGCATGCTTGTACTTTTCAGAGGTCCGATATTGTTCTATGTACAATCCTTGTTTTATTGATTGCATGTAATAATCTACTTTTTTGAGGTTGTGGATTTGGGGTTCTTGGGGTTTTCATGAGCTGTAAGCCATAATCATCACAATTATGACAAATCACGGCTTGAATTATCTTGCTTTGCATGTAATGAGTCTATCTCATATATTAGTTTCACCTTTTAAGTTGCATCAGTAAAATAAATTAACTTTGCACGATATTCTAATTATTCGAGTTTCACCTGTATATCACTGTGACCAATTGTATACCTAGAACTGCTGTTTTATAGATTAATATTATAGAGTCATTTACCCCAAGCTGCATACAATTGTTTTAGGCTAGGTGGTCATCATTAGTACAGTGTATGGAAGCCATGGCTGGGGTAGATCTTATTACTTCACACTTCACACTTAATTAGTGTGAAACAGAAGGTATTTGCATCTCTCACTTTCATCACCATTTCGCAAAAAAGCAAATACCTTCTGATTAGGAAGGCTCTACTGTGTTTTGCAGTGATTCAATGGTTAAATGGGGGGGGGGGGGGGGTTTTGAGTCCTTTTAGCTTACCTTGCCATAACCTGCCAACATGTACCATTGTGTCTTACACAGAGGCAACCACATTTGTTTTTAATATATGCAAGATGTGCCTAATGCTTATCAGTAGTCCACAGTAATGGTGCTCTACTGTGGTTCATTCTCAGAGCATAAGTCTGGGGAACCAAAAATAGTGTAATCTAAGCCCAATTTAGGAACTGCCTCTGATGACTAGGGAAAACAGCATTTCTGACCATATAAAGAATTTATTGCACACAGAGATTTTCCAACTTGTTGAACAGCCCCGTACTAGCAAGGAAAGAGTGCTCCCTTTTCTGCAGCAAAAAAGAAAACATGGTTGTTACCACATTTTTAACTATTTGAAAGCAATATAGCGTGGTGATTCAATTGCAACTGTTTTTTATGTACAGGTAGCTACAAAAAAGAAAATGTAAGTTCTTTTTTTCTATCAAAATGTATGATGTCTTTTAGCCTGTGTTGTGCTCCAGGAACATCTGCAAGACAGTACATCTCTACAGGATGCAATGCAGTTAAGCAATACATCCTGGTAGCCTTAATCTATGATTGTAGAATGAGGGAGCAATAGCACAATAATGAGGTCACCCCTGTGCCTTACCTTCTTGTAAACATATTCCTGACTGTACTGTGCAAAGTAATAGAGCCCTGATTGCTTCAGAGCGCATGGGTCATACCATAAGATACATTAAAGGAGGCTGATACCAAATAGATTTGGGTACATATACAATTTCCATGGAAAATGTATTTATTGTTTCTTTTTTTTAAATGAATACATAACTGGATTGAATTGTACAGTATATTATTTTTGCCCGAGGTTCAGCTTTGAAGCAAACCTGCTTTTTTCACATTCAGGGCAAACAAACAGGTTTGCTTTAATACTGCCCTTCCAAGCGGCATATAATTACCTTCCTTCAATCTCCAGCAGAAGGAGCTGAACAAAAAACCTGGTTTGGAGGACATTTGACTAACTCCACATGACAGCACTGGGCTAATCAGACCCCTCACAGGGAGACCATAGCCCTGTGAAAACTACAATTCCGGGGGCGTGGCCAAACAGTTCATAAATTGAATGACGAGGACCTCAGACATAAGATTAGTGCATAAGCACCTATTGAATGGCAACCTTCCCACGTCCTGCCTACAGGTTTGACAGACCACACTATTCTTGTTCGATTAATGAGTTTGTTACTGTAATAAAGTGGAATATTGCACAGATTTTTCTATATATTATTGTACTCACTGTATGCATTATGCCAAAAGTGCCAAAACTTTGATTGGCTGCAGTCAAGGTGGTGTGTTTAAACACCACCTTTGACTGAGTGACCTTTGCTCTTACTAAGGAGAGAGACAGAGATCAGTGTTTTAGTCAGTTTTAGGGTTAGGTAAGATAAATAAATAAACATTTGTTAGTAATTTACTTGTTTGTAGGTCAGTTATGTAAGTTGGTAGTAAGTTAAAAAAAAATTGTGTGTTTGGTAACTTGTTGGCAATTTAGTCTGTAGGTCAGTTAGTTACATAGGTAGTACGTTATAAAAAAAATTGTGTTATTAATTTAGTCTGTAGGTTAGGTTGATAGGTAGTGTGTTGCTAAATTATGCACAACAAGTTTAGTTTGGAGGAGGCATATGACATCTTAACACGGCACTGACACTGCATTGTTTTTTTATGCAGGTCAGTATACTGACACTTCCAGTGACATGTCATTGCTGCTGCACTTTTTCCACTAAAGTGACAGCAGCCACTGGCATTCCGTAAGTCACACACATGAAGTACAAAGTACAATATATCCCCTCAAAGCACGCTCGGTATGGGATAACGTTTTATCAGCTTTGCGGGATTAAAAGTGGCTATAACTTTGCCTTCTGGGTATATGAGGGGAAAGATTGTCACCTGGACCACCCCAGCTGTCCTCGATGTTAAGAACCGGCGCTGGAGTAGGAAGCGGCGAGGAGAAGTGAGTCTATGACACACTGCTCTGGGCGGAGCTCCAGGTGGAGTCCTCTGGGCAGTCGCCAGCCAACTACATTAGACCCCACCTGGAGCTCCGCCTACAGCAGTGACGCGACGCTCCTCTAGCCTGCCCAGAGGACCCCAGCCACCACGGAAGGTGACAAAAAAAAAACTGTGCAAGCTTCGGCGCTAGGCATCGGGGCATTTTGACAAGTACAGGTACTTGTCAAAATGCCCTGTATCGGGCCCGATTCCGATGCTAGCATCGGTATCGGGAAATCTCTAATATGGACCTTAGATTGTAAGCTCATTGAGGGCAGAGACTGATGTGAATGTGCGCTGTGTAAATTGGCGGCACTATATAAATATCAATAATAAATAAATAATCTATCTTGTTTCCATTGGATTATGCAGAAGGAACATTCCTTACGGTACTGTAATTGCAGCGCAATCTTTTCTTTTTTTTCTTTCAGTTTCACTCCTGTTGTTGTTGTTGTTTTTTCATTGCTTTATTTAATAGAATTTTGTTCTGCTTACCATTTTACACTTTTAACCTCTTGCCGTCCGCCCGTAGTAAAAAAACGGACGGACGGCACTGCAGCATGTAGAAAAACCAGTAATTTCCACAATAGAAATGTGAAAGAGCTGCCTAAGTCTGGTATAGTGAAATACATGAATTTGCTGGCTGTTTAATCAACTGCCCCAAAACCAAAAAAAAGGCAGTCAAGAGTACAAATTGTTCATTATAGATTGCCTTTATATCAGATGAATCCAATCTAAAGAAAAAAAAATACTCAATAAAAACAAGAGCAGTGATAATGTGCAAAGTGCAGCAAAGAATAACAACCAATCAGATTTTAGTTTGCTGAAGTTGTTTCAGCAGTTGTAGGAGGGTGAATTCCAGTTGCCTACCATAGCTTATTATGTAAACCCAAGTGAAATAAAAAAAACTGTAATTAATGCACAAAACACACATTTCTATACGCAGTCTTGGATAACTTAAAGTAGATATAAACCTAATCACTAAAATTTCACATACGTTTTACAATATTTGTTTAAAGAACTCCAGTCAATCTAAAAATGATTTCTTGCAGTGCAGGCGTAGCTTGTTTTGGTCTAGGGGCTAAAATAAAGAAAATATACTCACCTGATCCTCGATCCCACTTGGCTGCTAGACTGGTCCCTGCCTCCTCTCCCCTAGGCTCCGACGGTCCAAGGAACCATGATGTCATCATGTCTAGTGCAGCTACATTAGATGTGAGGACACCAAGGGATGTTGCCACCAGCAGAACGGAGGGGGAGAGAGGTGAGTGCTCACCACTGCAGTACCAAGGATCAGGTGAGTATATTTTCTTTATTTTAGCCCCTAGACCAGAACAAGCAGTTGGGGTAACTCCACTGTAAGAATTCATTTTTTAGATTGACTGGAGTTCCTAATTTAAAAACATTATTTTAGTCGTTTTATATCTGCAGTTTCCATAAAAATAATAGTTGGTGATCCTGCCATAAATGTCCTTCCTGTTATTTTGCCACATTGTTTATTCCTTGTTTTCCAATTGGTATTCTGTGTTGCCATCCTGTCACATGCACCTATGGTGGAGAGCAGCGGTCTCAAAGTACCGACCCGCGGGCCACTTGCGGCCCGCAAGCTGGTACTATGTGGCTGGATGCAGACCGCAGAGCCGCTCGTCCCGCCACTGAGATCTTTACGGCTGGAGCTCAGTTCTGAGCTCCGGCCGAAAGAAGGGATGGATTAGTGAGGTCTGCAGCAGACCTCACTAATCACCACTAGAGCACCAGGGATCATCAATCTGCCTCCTCACAACCTCCTCCCTGCAAAAGGGTAAGCAGGAGAGGGCTCTGTATTTTATTTTTATTTTATATGTGGATGTGCGGTGTTTAGGTGCAATTAGGAATTCCTGCATCAGGAATGCCTAATCTGGCGTTTACAAATGACAGCTATTACCTATATTACCTTTTCTGAAAACATGATAGTTGTGTATGTTACACAGCATTTTAGCAAACTAAACGTCATCTAGTTTATGTTTACATCTACTTTAACAAAAACATTGAAATGTTTTTTTCCTAAGGCCATTTGCATATCATTTCCCTGTTGGTGATTTTCGTACAGTATATATTTGTTTGTATGTGTGAGAATTCCATATTTCTGTACCTTTATCAAAGCTGCAGTTAATAATATTTCATGTTTGGACCAAGCCATTTTATTTTTCCTTAGAACTTCATAACTCACAATGTTATCATTGTCTAGTTGAAGTCTTCTGGGTGTTTGCAGTTAATCCCAACTTCACAGGATGCCCTATAATACTCCTATTAGACATTATTGGCATGTTCTACTTCCTTGTGATGCCATTTTCAAGTAGAAAGTCTTGCCAGTGGCACAGTAGTTTCATTACGAGAGGTTGGTATCATAACTGCCGAGACACCTAGTGAATCTAGCTGTGACTGCACAACCTCAAGTCAGACTGCTGACTTTAAAGATAAGAGCCTGTTTATGTAGTGGTGAAGTCAAAACTCTTCTAATTTTCCTGGTTCTTAACAATTTTTCCCCTTTAACTCCTTTATATTAAGCTAAAACTGTTTGTTTTGTTGGTATTTAATAGTGTTAATATTACAGGATATTAATTTCCTTAATGTCATTTGCTTTCTAAATATAATCATTTTTCTAAATATATTATGGACAGCTAAATCCAAATTACAATTTGAGAGCACAATGTAATTTTATAAATCCATATGTAAAAGTTTGTTTTAGAGGATAGCATCGTGAAATGGTTTGGTGTTTCTTTAAATGACATTCTGAGTTGCTATCCTTTTTCCACAAGCTAACATGCTGGCACTGGATCAGGCCATCTATATGGAACCGCCTAGAATTATTGTTGGTCTTAAAGATTACTTTTTATTAAGTCTGATAGTGTTTTTTGGCAGACGCTAGCTCCTGTTTTAACCTCAATAGCTCAAGAGGTGAGGTGTCCATATATAACAGATCCTGATTCTGCTTCCCATACCTGGGGGGCTTGTTCCTTTAGGATGAATAACACTGTTGCATTTTCAATGATAGAGGAATCCAATATTGGACTGCTTTGTAAACTGCAGATGAGCAAACTTAAAGTGCACAGATCCTAAGAGTTATAAGAAACTGGTTGATGATTGAACTTGTCAGCATATTTCATAAAAAAATATAAGTTTTGGACAGCCTAACCTTTTAAAACATGACATTTCCACAGTACATAAAGCTATCATTGGAAGAACTAAGTGCAGGGTCTACCTCTCTTAAACTATACCTTCACAGCACTTCATTTTGCTTTTACTAGAGTGCAGGTACATTTAAATGTGTTGATATTCTGACATATATAACATTTTCAAAAACCTTTAACATTATATACATAACTGCCTGCTTTAAAATTTTTAAATGTACAGGAATATCTATAGTACACCAGCTCCCATCAGCAAAAGGTTAACAGATTCCCATAAAAAAGAATGTTCTTTAACTCAAGAATCTGCCTGTGTGAATCAAGCTTGGCATTCCATCAAAGTGAATTGATAACTCAGAACCCTCTGGAATGCTCCCACATGTATTTCAATTCTGTATAGAAGTGTTGCTTGAAAGTGTCTTTGACAAGATTTGGCACAGGATGCAAAGTCAGATTACATTTTTTTTTAAAATAAAACCAAAGCTTTTTAATCCGTCTGTTATAGGTGAATATATTAAATGAAGACATTAAATTGAGTTTTAATGAAGATGAATACATTAGTTCTAATTAGTGGTGGTGTATTTAAGTCCGTAGACAGAGCAGTGGACAGAGCTTGGTAATCACATTATGGCATCCACTAGTAGACACACTCCAGAGATCAGAGCCTGAATATAACACACTACATACCCCTACTTATTATTAATCTTACAAATCAGTGATCCCTAATGTACTATCAACCAAGATAAATAATCATGCACATGAGTTAAGCTTTGATAAGGCAGTACATTAAATCTAATATGCCTTAACAAAATCATAAGAATCTTGTAAGGTATGTACAGCTATATACACATGGAAATTATGTTAATGCCTTAAAGTGTATTAACACTTTTGCAATCAAATCTGAAAAAAAAAACCTCTAAATGTTTGTTATTAGACTGGTACATTCTGGCAAAAAGCAGCAAATTAAGAAATTCGGATGCATTTGAACTTCTGAATGGGAAAAATAACAAATTTGAACGTGTACGTTTGTTCTCTCTGGAGAAGAGGCGACTAAGGGGGGACATGATCACCATGTATAAATACATAAATGGTCAATATAAAGAGCTTGGTGCCAAATTATTGACGTTAACGTCATTGCAAAGGACAAGGGGGCGTCTGGAGGAAAAGAGGTTTAACCTGTGCATACAAAAAGGATTCTTCACAGCTAGAGCTGTGAAAATGTGGAATAGACTCCACCAGGAGCTAGTTCTAGCTAGCTTGGTAAATTGTTTAAAAAAATATCTGGATGTATTCCTAAATGCACAGAATATTACTGGATATTGAGTTATTATAGGTATATTAGGCATCAGAGATTGTTGATCCAGGGAATATCCGATTGCCTTATGGGATCAGTAAGGAATTTTTTTTCTCCTGTTGGAGCAAATTGACCCATGCTTTATAGGGTTTTTTTGACTTCCTCTGGATCAACAGGGGGTAATTGTGGGCATAGTGTTCTGTTTAGGCTTTTCTTCTTCTTCTTTTTTTTTCTCTATAGGTTGAACTCGATGGACTTTTTTCAACGTGACTAACTATGTAACTATGTAACTATGTGTATGAATTCTTGATAGCGAAAATCCGAATGCATCTGAATTTTGTCCAAATGTAATTCGGAATGAACTGATGTTGTTAGACGTGAGAATTGAAAAAATAAATAGTGTGGGTTCTGTCCCCCTATTCATACCTGACCTAGTAGGAATTTTAGGGGGCACCCAATGCCAATAAAAAAACAGTGTGGGGTCCCTCCAATTCCTACCAGATGCTTTAGTAGGACTGGTAGGAACTTTAGGAGAGAACCTATGCCAATAAAAAAAACAGCAAGGGGTCCTCCCGCAATCCATACTAGACCCTTGATCTAAACAGCAGCTTGGCAGAGCAGGAAAGGGGGGACAATCATGCAGCCCCCCCTCCTGCAGGATACCAGGCCTCTTCCCCACAACCCTGGCTCGATGGTTGTGGGGGTCTGCGGTCAGGGAGGCTTATCTGAATCTGAATTTCATAGAGGGGGCACCCAGATGCTGCCCTCCCTTGCGAATGAGTAAGGGGTGGTAGTTGCTACAACTACTTTTTCCCCAAATAAACATTAGGATAGTAAAAGACACACCACATCAGTTTGACAAGTTCTTTATTAATTAAAAAAAAACACCCCATATTTTCAACAATTTCTTTTTTTTATAACACCCCAAAAAGAAAATGTCCCATGATGTAAACCCATCATCAATCACGTCATCCAGAGATATAGATCCTCATCAATCCCAATGTTCGCTGCCCGCCGACCCAACGAAAGATGTGTACTGGTACTAATCATCCCGTGTTTGCATCCTAAAATCGTATGGTAGAAACAATCTTTTAAAGATAATTTTTTTTAAATTCTGAGTTGCCACCAGAATAGAAATAGAGGAAAAATCTTCCAATGGAGACACATGTTCCCCTGACAGCTGTCTAAAAGGGGATTTCCTGCACAGTGAAAATATACCATCCCACTTCCTGTTGTGTTTACTGGACAGAAAGTGAATAGGAATCTCTTTAATTGGACAAAGATGTGAAGAAAAAACCGACAGTGGTTTTAATACTCTTTCTTCTCCCTCCTATCCAAAATGTAAACAAAACTTTGACTTACTTTAACATCAATGCATTGCACCATGTGGAAAATGCATTCAGCAATAACCATGTTACTATTTTCTTTTGAAATGTTTTTAATAACCTTTACCTTGAAAGTGGAATGCTGAAATGTGTAGTTCCCTAGTAACTGGAAAGCCAAGGTAACCCGTGACTGCCCTATAGTATTATGCTGAAAAATATCCCAGTATAAAACTGCTGCATGCAAAAAAGTGTAAAAGAAAACAATACATTAAGAATGTAGTGAAACCACTCAAACCCAGGCAATTCTTATTGAAATGATTCTTCATTGTGTCATTGCCATGGGCACATTCTGACCCTGCAAGAGAAAACACCTCTAAACTAAAAAACACAAGGTTTCTTCTCTTGCTGCCTGGGGAATGTTCAGAAAATGGTTGCATAAAGGCAGCTGTCAATCAGAACAATTGATTCTGCCTTGTGGCAATCCAGCCTCTTCACATTTTTCCAGATGTTTGTGATCATGAACTTTATGGTCCAACACTCTTTTATCCAGCAAAACACAAAGGAGATTTTCCGGCACCATCCTATTGGCAAGGGAAATAAGATCTAGGATGGAATGTTAATGCTGGAATAAAACTCTAGTTTTGGATTTAAAACTGTTATTTGGGTTACTATTTGAGCTTAACATTTTAATATTGTCATCTCCATAGATGGAGTCCGATATCATTTTCAGTGTATCGTTTTGAAGAATGTCATCAGTTTTGAAGAATGTCATCAATTAAAATAAAGAGCAAAGATCAAATATGTATATTGAAGGGACAGAAAATAATCTGTTTAAAGACCAAACATAACCTTTAACTCAGTAGAAACAGTAGTAGTTATAGTATAAATAACATACCTTATACAAAAGATATACCTTTATTAAATAAAATGCATAAGAAAGAATCTAAATCACCTGGAGCAGAAAATCACTAGAAAAATACTCCTCAATTACTGACTGCACTGATTTGTGTCAGATTAACAAACTTTATTCACTTTTGCAGCATTTCAAACACAGTATTATCCCCAAATGATCTTATAATTTCAACTTTTCAATTGAAAATATGGATGTATGAGCACCATGACTTTTCTGGAGGTTCCAAAACAGTGTAACTAACCAAATAGGTACTAAATTGCCCCATTCATAGCATACTTCTCTAAAGAACAAGGGGGTTAGGGCTTTTCCCCATAGTTCTCCTTAGGGTAACGGGAGGACACAAACTAGCGTCCTCCCGTCACCCTAGGCTCAGTATACGCGAGCTACAGCTTGCGGTGTACTGAGACGCCGCAACTGAAGCGGATCCCGACAATTATGTCTGGTTCCGCCCAGCTGCGTGAGTGACAGCTGGCTCTGCCTATCTAAACGCAGAGCCAGCTGTACCCGCCCCCTCCCCCGTCTGTTCCCCCAGTCAGTGCTGGAGGATCGGAGGGGGGAATCCAGCCCCTCCCCTGTCATGGCAGAGAGCCGTGACAGGATCGAGAAGTGAGCGAACGCCGGTATGTGTTCGCTCACTTCCCGATCTACTGAGCCGACCTGTGACAGTCTCATTGTCACAGGTTGGCTAGAACTATGAGGATGAGTGAAAAGCACTCACCTCATAGTCCTCCTTTAAAAAGAAAACATATAGTAAAAATCTTTACCTCCATCACAAATCCAAAAATACAGGAGGTTTGCTTCTTAATTAAAGATATTAGGCTTAGACATGAAATATCTTCCTGAAAGCCCCAGTGGCCAAATGTGCATCCAAAACTGATTATGTATAGCACTGAAGCAGCTAAAAATATACAACCAATTTTTCAACTTGCCTACGATTGTAGTAGTTCTTCTTTCGGTACAGGAGATAAGGCACTGCACTCCAAAGGGTCAGTGTGAGGGTTACAGGGAGAAGTAGTGTGAGGGTTACAGGGAGGATTAGAGTGAGGGTTACAGGGAGGGTCAGTGTGAGGGTTACAGGGAGAAGTAGTGTGAGGGTTACAGGGAGGATTAGAGTGAAGGTTAGTGTGAGGGTTAGTTTTAGGGGTCAGCGTTAGTGTTTAAGGGAGAGTTATTGTGTGAGGGTTACACGGAGAGTTAGTGTGAGGGTTACAGGGTTACAGGGAGGGTTAATGTGAGGGCTACAGTGAAGGTTAATGTAAGGGTTAGTGTGATGGTTACAGGGAGGGTTAATGTAAGGGTTAGTGTGAGGGTTACAGGGAGGGTTAGTGTTGGGGTTACAGGGAGGATTAGTGATAGGGTTACAGGGAGTATTAGTGATAGGGTTACAAGGAGACTTAGTGTGCGGGTTGGTGATAAGGTTACAGGGAGGGTTAGAGTGTGATTTAAAAGGAAGGTTAGTGTTACCATTACAGGGAGGGGCGGTGGTAAGGTTACAGTGAGGGCAACTGTGAGTATCAGTAAGGGTAACAGGGGTTAGTGTCAGTGCTACAAGAAAGGAATGTTCGAGGTGCATTTTAGGGTATACAATCAGGAGGGTTCGATTAAGGGTTACAGGGAGGGTTATTGCTAGGGTTACAATCATTAAAAAAAAACACAAGCACATGAAAACCTCATGCGGTTAGGTTCCTGCCTGGGATTCAAACCAAAGACCCCTAATGCTGCAAGTACTAACTACTAAGCCACTGTGCTGTCCATAAGTATCCAATAGCAAGCATTCCTTCTATCAAGCATGAAGTCAACTAAACCTTTTCCCAATCAATTTGTCCATGGTATGGCTCACAAAGATTATAAAGGGGCTTTTGCTTCCTAAGAAGATATGTAAGGTGAGTGGTCCTTCACCACTGCATAAACTGCAGGTGCTGGTCTGGCTCATTGCACTCCAGCAAATCCGAAAGGAAAGAAAAAAACTGAAGAAATAAATCAAATCACTGCACTCCAGCCTGTAGAAACTTTTTTTAATAAGCAGCAGGGGTCACCTACGGAAGAGCCCTATTGCTTTTTAATAAACAACAAAAGTTGCTTCAACCTAGAGTATGGTGATCCATTTTCTTTCTGACTCTATTGCTTCCTGAATGGTCTTTTAAAGCTTGTGCAATATGGTTGAAAATGCCAAGATCAAAATCCAAATTCCAACAAGCACTTGAAGTCACTTTTCAGAAAAAGTTTTAGGTTAAAAAAATAGCTTTGTTGTGTGTGCATCATGATCCTCCTTTTAGCTGTCCTTCTTTATTTTCTTAGTGTTAGGGTTATAGAGAGGGTTAGTGTAAGGGTGACAGGAAGGTTCATGCTAAGGTTACAGGGGGGATTAGTGTGAAGGGGTCCTTAGGGAGCTCTGTGCGGAAATCTACCAGCATCAATTAACCTTGGATGACAGATAACATGATCAATGATATCAGGTGAATGAGTGTCATTTCGGCAACATAGGACAGACTAATGTGCATAATGCGCTTTTATGCAGATGTGCTCTTATGCAATACGTATTCTTAAAAACCTTTCTCCTTCAGATTCGGAGAGCCCCCTAGATCGGCTACTTTTGAAAACGAACCCAAATAAGGGTGCAATAGTTAGTGTTAATAGGTGCTATCGGTTAGATCTGGATCATGTGGCTCCACAGGCATCTCAAGTGGACTAATTACTTTTCGAATATATCTACTATTGAGATTGTTTAAGCTTTTAATAGAGCATGGAATACAATTACTGCATCTACCTTTAAAAGAATGGTATTAAGGGTCTATCATGGAGCCCATATCTCTCTGCATATGTCTCATTTGATGGGCCTTAGTTGCTCCCCTAGGTGTCTGAAGTGTGTGCAGGAATCAGCAGACTTATACCATGCTTTTTGGAGCTGCCCTAAGATAAAGTCCTTTTGGAATGATATTGCCCAGAATTCTTGGCAAAACTTGGTCAATTACTTACTTCTGTCTGCAGCTTTGGCGATCTTTGGAATTCTAGATCGGCATGGAGTGAGAATCACTCCTGGATGCAGAAAGCTATTGTCTATTATACCTTTGGTGGAGAAGAAAATGATATAGCATCAATGGATATATTCTGAACCACCTTTTCTGACCCTTTTTTTGAGTAAGCTGATGTTTGTATTACAAAATTATGGACTGAGACAATGCTTAGTAAGAATATGCAGACTCAAAAGTTCTCTGATGTATGGGAATCATTTATTAACTCATTACCAATTATTACACAATGAAATACGGTATTTTGACACCGTGGTATACCAAGAGGATGATTTCCAATGATCCCCCAATAATTACAGCTGAATAGAAGGAGAGGGTTTTTTTTTTTCGTTTTGTTTTATTTTTTTATTCCTTTTGAGGTTGGTCGCTGCAAAAACCTCATTCTTTTTCTTTTTTCAGTTTCTTTCGCTTCTGCTACTGTATTTCAGTGATGCACAGTACCTCGGGTTCCGGGTGAGGCATTCAATAGCCTCGCCACCAGCACGTCTTGCCCCCCCAGCCGGATGAAGCCCCGCCCCCCACTCACCAAAGCCCCACCCCCAACCTGGTCACCAAGCTAGTGTGCAGGAGGGAGGGAGGAAGAAGGGAGGAGCCTCCATGCCCCTCACTTGCTCGTCAGTGCTGAGGCATCGAGATAGATGGCCTTAGTGTTTTTTCCCCCTTTTCTTGATTGGACAGCTTGGACCAATGGCGCTTTGCCATTGGTCCAAGCCATCCACAGAGCTCACGCCTCTAACATAGAGTAGAGGCTGTGACAGCTCTTTCCTCACTAGTTAGGCTACACAAGCAGTGGGGATGCCCGCTGCTGTGTAACCTAACTACCTGTCAAAAACTGGATGCATGTAATAAACAGGCAGATCTCCGTCCATGACAGGTTACACAGCGGGGAGGCTTTCCCTGCTGTGTAACCTGATAGAAGCCGATCTGAATGGAGAAAACTATGTCAGCTTCAGATTTGAGGCTGACAGCTTTTTCCTCCATAATACTAGGGGAGGCTCTGCCTCACCTGCCCCCCCTGACCGCACGTCCCTGCTGTATTTATTTGTGCAGTAAATTTGGAATGTAGATGTCCTGTTGTATACTCTAGATCAGTGGTTCTCATCCTGTGTAACCTCAGGACCCACATTTGTCCTTGGTCATTAAGTCGCGACCCAAGTCACACTGCAATGGAACACATGGCATTGCAGTAACGGGTGCTCGGGTGCAGGCGATCGAACTGTGGCTGGGCGGTGCATTTGGGGTGTTATTTGAATTAATGGTAACGCAACGCACCTTCCACATCAGAACACGCAGTAGGTGCAATTGCACGGTACAGTGCATTAATCGCATGGGACTGTGCGATTAACGCATTGTACATGTGTGAACGGACCCTCAAAAGCACTGACAGACACACACAACTGCAGACACAATCTCACAGAAATTCTCACACACACATACTCCCAACAAAATTATAATTGTTTTTGGGGGTTTTTTAAGATCCACCCAGTCTCCCTTACTTATGAGAACTGGAGTGGATCCTCAGCCTGGGGTCCAGTGTGGGCTACTGTGCTGTGATGGAGCTCCATCCATATGTGCATTGCAGGTACAGCTCTCTTGCGCACCCTGTAGAGGTGCCGGGAGCCAGAATGTGACATCACTCCGGTCCAGGCACCTCTACAAGGCCCATGTGGGAGCTGTAAACAATTCACATATGGATGGAGCTCCCTTATGGCCATACTTTCACCCCATCCCACATCAAGCTGACACACAGGGCCGGGCAGCATATTTTGAATGGCTACTCGGTGTGAGAACTTACAGTGCTGTGCTAGGGGGAGGTTGAGGAGTCTCTCGCCCTTGAAAAGTGGAAGGCATGTGGCGACCCACTGAACATGGGGTCATGACCCACTTTTGGGTCACGACCCAACAGTTGAGAACCAAGGCTCTAGATGTTATTTTTGTTAATATGTTTTGGTTTTATATTGTTGGTCAATACTAATATTAAAAAAATAAAGAAAGACTAATGTCATTGATAACGTTATGAGTGTCAGTACTAGAAGGAGAAATATCAGGGCTGCCTATGAAGGGATGAGCCAATTGTGCCCATGTAATTGTGTCAGACGGTAATATTTAGACAATGGCAGACAGTAACATTAGAAGTAGCTATAGTACAGGAAAACTGGTAGATTTATATGTAGTGAATTTTAATATCAGGAAAAGAAGGAACTGGACTGTCATCACCGTATTTATACTTTGTTATACTATATTATATTATTATAGATTGTGTTTGGTTATCTTTGCTTATTTATGCGGAAAGTCTTGATTGCATTATCAAAATGATTTTTTAATGCGGAATTATAACTAGGACAGTAAGTTGCTATGGAAACACGTTATATTAAACACATTTTTAATAGGACAAATGGACTTTATTTAACATTTCAGCTTCTTACACTTTGTAACAAAGATCATTAATATAACATGCGGCTTTCATTAGCTGCATATTACCAGTTGCATTGTCTACGTTATGAATGTTCAAAAAGGGTATAAACTACTTTCTACATTGAGGTTAGGCAGAAACTACAATTGTGTCACACCATTCTGTTTACAATTATAAAATCTGCTAAAAATGAATTCAACTATTTGGAATACATATATAAGGGTTTTGCTTCATGGTTCTAAACCTTGCACATGCTTAAAAAGTGAATAAAGATGTGACAGGCAGAGTATGTCATGCAGAGGCTTGACATCACTGGTTTCCAGGAGCAAAGCAGGAGGCCGGCCAGTGATAGGATGTCATCCAGCCAGTGCGAGGGTGAACATGTTCCGGCCAAGTAGCTAAAAGCTTAGCAACCTGGGATGCCCTGGCCGCAAAGGGGGGCAGCAGGCAGACTGTGCAAACCTTGCTGCCCCCCCCCCCCCATGGGACCCAAACAGATGAGGCAACAGTCTCAGGCAGCCTCATTATAGAGACTGCCCTGGTAGTTGGTAAACAACTTTAATAAGCAAACAGCTAAATATACACTTAAACATACATTTATTTACTGTTTTAACTGCAAAAGGACTTGTAATTCTGTTCAGTCAGTCTTCTGATTTACACACCTCTGTTGAACTGTATAACCAGGTAGGTGACAGATAATAAATCAGCATCTTTGCCTCTGTCAAATGAGCAGAGGATGTCCCAGGAGGCAGCAGTGAGCTGCTCATCCAAATGACTTCCTTAGTTCAAATGAGTATTGGAAACATATCCCAGCATTTATACTCGTCTTCTTGCTGATTGCTGACCTGCAGAGGTCAACCTCTTATGTTGAAGTGTTCTGATGTGTTTAGCCTTCCAAAGCACATGTACATCAGACCACCACACAATCAGTCATCCTCAAAGATACCCTATCATTTCTACAAAAATCGTTCCATAAGATTATATGGCATTTAACAGAATTTATGCATCTTTACCTGCAAACGCTTCTCTTGTGTAGATATCCAAAAGCACTAAGACAGCTACTGGGCTCCATCGAACTCAAAACTGTCACTCAAGTGACACTACATAGTATTTCCCTCTGTTCCTCTACATAGAAGATTGTATATGTTTATGTAGGGAGATAAAGAGAGGGTCGGAGTAACTAGACCAGCACAGAAAGTAAATAGTAACTCCCAGAAGAGGAGAGGGCTATGACATGCAAGGAGGGAGGAGGCTGAGCTCGGGGACTAACTCTTCTCTTTTTTAAGTTGGTGGCAGGGCCCCTTTAAGGATATGTGTCATTAAATGGTAAAAGCTACAGATATTTTTTCTGAAATAGCTCCTCAAAGGTGAACATATGGGAAAATCAAGTAAATGAAATAACATTTTGGCAGGTAAGTGCACAAATGTCAAATGATATACTGTGTATATATTTTTTTCAATTTATGCTATCACAGCTGAGAAATAGAATCTGTTCATTTTTGCAAATGGTGACTTGCTGCCAAGTCATTAACTTGGTTGTTCCCTGACTTCCCAGCTGCTCTCCCCTAGAATGTGGTGTGGCAAGGTGTCTTTGTGAAGCCTTGCAACACTTGCAAGGTTTCCCAGAGATAATTCAAGAGAATTCAGGAGTGTATTTATGTACCCAACTTTTGACAATAGGAGAGAACTTCAACAATGCAGACATATGCAAAATCTAGGTAAGACTAACAGCCAGCAATTTCCACTTTCTCCCTGCTGAAACAAGATGGCTTCCTCCATTACTGCTTTGTAATAGACACTGGAAAAAAAGAGCTTTTGAACCAAATGAAGATAAAACTGGTATTTGTGCGATGTATACCTTTGCTACATGGATCTCAAAACTGGCCAAAAGATTTGCTTCAATGTATCTCCCAAGATCAAAAAGCTGGTTAAGACTAAAAGCCAGCAATCTCTGCCTTCTCCTGTCTGATGGTTGCCTCCATTACTGCTTTCTAATAAGCAATGTGAGACAAATATTGGAACCTAATGAAAATAGAACTGTTATTTGTGCTGCATATACCTATAAATATAATGGCTACATGGATCTCGAACTGGCCACAGGTGTGCTTCAGTGCGTCTCACAAGATCAAAATCTTTGACCAGAAAACAGATTCAATTTAAAATGTGCTAATTTTCAGAAAGAGAAAAATCTGTGCTAAAATACAGTAATGCACGCTTTAGTTATATGCTTGCACCACTCCAATGAAACATCTTTTGTATTTCTAATTAACAAACACAAAATCACATCATTTTTGTAAGTCACTTTCAATCCTCTGAAACCCGTGTTTACAGATTTGCTAATACAGTATCCCATTCAAAAGAAAATCCTTTCTTCCTCTTCTTTGTACCCTTGACTGTGTTTGCCTTATTATAGAGGAAAATGTGTCCTTTATTCCACCCTTTTCTCAGACCTTGACATGCAGCCTTGACCGTAGACCTTCCTATTTCTAGTAATTACCAGAGCAATGTTCATAAACTGTATTACACATCTTCTCTATGGCCTTTAACTTGTCTCTTATTACTTTCCTGAATTATTTAAGTGTGCTACTGTATTCATTGCTACGTAAAAAGAATTTCTATTCACAAGCATCTATTTTTCCAAATTCTTTTTATCTTACGTTGGACCTTGCAGTACAATGCAAGGTCTGTTCAAATAATACATGTCCCCTTCCCCTTTGTAAATCACCTATTGCAAGTAGGTGTAAAATGTACCTGAAAAAAATAGATTTATACTTACCTTACCTGGCTTCTGCATCTCTAAGTGTGACGCCACCATCCTTCCAGGAAGATTCACGGAGAATTCGGAGTAGGCATAATCTCGTGAGAAGACACTCCAGTCCATTGCAAGAGTATCTTCTCAGAAGGTTTCAGCTGCTCTGCATTCCCCAGGACCTAGTCAGAATGTGGTGTCATAGTTGTCTTGGAACTGCTGGTGGATGATAAAACCCTATTTTTCTCTTTACAGATCTACTTATAGTAGCTGATTTGTGAAGGGGGAGGGTGTCTGGACAGTGTAAGCAGACCATGGATTTTCAGTGTGCTATTCTTTTGATTGCTGCTTCTGCAGGTAAAATTTGCACCTCCTTATATTTTCACACTTCCTTTTTGGGGGTACCTGAGTGGAGTTAGTCTCCTTCAGCACAGGGCTTTTGTTTTGGGTAGAAACCCCATGCTATTTTTTTGTGTGATTTCTCAAAACAATGGACATTACTGGTAGGCATTAATTAATACATTGTGGCGGCTATACTACTTGACCTACTTTTGTCATTTACATATCACTGTTTGTATATTACACCATACACTGTTTGTATATTACACATCGCTGTATGTATATTTTCTTGGCCCTGATGCCTAAAGGTCTGGTTGTGGATTTGGTGTATCCACTTGTATGTCTTTACCTAGGCTGTAGTCCTAACCTGCTCCATGAAAGCAGTGAAATGTATGTTTTGTACTATTACAGTATATACAATATCACCATCGTCAGTGTCAGAGAAAGGTGGCACGTCTTCGTTCTGCACATTTCCGTGTGCATGCACAAACATGTGTGCCATTCCGGTGGAAGGATTGGACAAATTTGTGAGACTGCGCGCAAATGTGTGCGCACTGCACTGCGCACGCACGCTTGTTCACGTGCAGCCATTTGAACGTTGGCACCAGATGGACTATTTAAGGAGGAGCTCTGTACCTTTCCTTTGTACCCTGCTTCCTGTGTTCCTGATCCTGTTATTCCTGATATTGGCCTGGATTGTTCTTGTGTTCTGCTGATTGTTGCCTGCCCCTCACCTCGGCTTGTTCTGGACCTTCCATCTGCATACTGATTCTGCATTGCTTTGCCTGCACGTTACTGACCCGTCCTGCTCCTGACCCTGCCTCTCTCTGCTGATTCTGTACCTTGCGGCCCATCTGATCATGACCCAGCTTGTTCCTGAATTCGGCTCTGCTCTGCACCAGTGCCAGCTTCACCAATTCCTAACATCATCTCCCAGGAAGTGACCGACATCCTTCAGACTGGTCCATCTCCATCTCCAGGTGTATCTACCTCATCAGGCACTCCTGCCCCTCTTCCATTCCTACACCCTCTGTCCACAATTACCAGGGGTGTTGGGACAAGAGAAGCAAGCTCTCGTCATCTCAGGCTCTTACCAGGTGCATAGTTTAAAGAAGTCCAATACGTAAATTGCACTTCAGAAGGGCCTTTGTGTCAAAACCTGGTGTGCAGCTCCTGATGGAATCAAACCGGAGTGTCTTGTATGTGTACTAGAAAACAAAAAGAGAGAACTGGAGCACCACAACCTAGCGCAATAGGGTTGGTTTGGAAGGGACAAATTAACACATAATATATGCACTCACATGTGGCGGGGCTAAAAGCGAGCTTGGCAATTTAAAACCAAATAAATTAGCGTGGCGTCAGGTGGACAATCCTGGAGGGACTATGCTGGTCAATGAGGTGGAGATAGGGATGCAGAAACCAAATGACCAGTTAAGAAATAAAAATAGCATTGTGTTATAATGATACTACAACGGAAGAAAAAAGACAAATGCGCTCACCCCTTGGCTTGAAAAAGTAGTAACTTACTTAAAAACACGTTGCCTCCTTCAACAGGTACTGGGTGACGGGATTTCGCCAATCCCCCAGTCCACTCCCATCTCTCCTCCCTGCTGTTCTGATCCTCTACACCTCTCCAGATCCTCACCAACCCCCGATTTCTTCTCCCCTTCACCATTGGCTCACACCGTTGTGTTCAGTGGCCGCCCCTCCTCCCCACCACAGTAGCAGTGTTACACTGAGGCCAAGCGTTGCTCCACCACCTGCAGCAGCATTCTCCTAAGACAATCAGAACCTCACATCAGCCACATCTTGTCCAGCACCTCATCTGTCCAGTCAACATGTGCACAGCCTTCCATCAGCTTAGAATGGCCCTTGGCTCTCTGAAAGCATCAATGATCATCCACCACAGCCCTTCCATAGCACCATTTGCAGAGAGATCAGCATCCCTGGTTACCTGCTAACCAGAGACACTGATTTCCAAACAGCTAACTCTCCCTGGTGCCCCGGGAGTCTCCTGCTCCCGGCCGCCAAGGAGAGAAACACTGCTGTTTCTTTTTTTCTTTATTCTGACACAGAGCGATGTCAGAATAGGAAAAAAAAAATTGCCATTGAAATACATTGCTACATTAGTATTGGTTATTTCAATTTTCAATAGCCAATAGTAAACTAGCATTGTACCCGCCCTCTGCTGCAGTTCTCCATCAGATCCATCAGCAGAGGGCGGGTACATTGTACAAATTGAAATAGCCAATAGTAATGTACCAATGTATTTTAATGTGAACATTTCATTTTTTTTTCTATTCTGACATCGCTCCGTGTCAGAATAAAGAAAAAAATACACAGCAGTGTTTCTCTCCTTGGCGGCCGGGAGCGGGAGGCGCCCAGAGCACCCGGGAGAGTTTTTTTTT
>NW_017306311.1:342829-345050 GCF_000935625.1 Nanorana parkeri | reverse complement strand
GGAGTCGAACTCCTCCTGCACTTCGGGTCGGCCGAACATGCTGAGCATGTTCGGCCGACCCGAAGCCATGTGAAGCAAGCCGATGTGCGGCTGAAATCAGCCGTACCAGCCTGAAGTGAATAGCCGAACAGTGTTCGGCTCACTTAACTTCATGTCGGTCATTCACTCGGCTGCCTACGGCAGCTTAGTGAATAGACCCCTATGTGTTAATTTGTCCCTTCCAGTTCTTTCTTTTTGTTTTCTTACCAGTTACATGACACTCAGCTTACCCAAGGTAAGATCTGCGAGCTTGCAAATTATAACTTACATTACTTGGCAATAAAGCATCTAATGACCTTGCAGTCCTGTCCTAGTGCTTGGATTGCATTTGTTGTTTAATCCTCCTTTATGTCAGACTGGGCAGGTGGAATGATCTATTGTTACAGATGGATGGTTCTCACAGGCTGAGTGGAAAGCAATCGCCGACTCATGAGCAGCTGAGCTAGTGAGCCAGTGCCATTAATAGATGTATTACTATAAAACAACTTTGCAGTGTATGTATATTTTTTGCTTTGCTTTGCCTTTGAGAGTAAATGTTTTGCAGTTTAAACAGTTCGATCAGTCTCTCTCTTTGACTGAAAGGCATATTCTGAAAATCTAAGCTTTAGTAAACATTTCAGATTTTGTTGAAGCAAGCCAAGGGCCACTGTCTGAAACAACAAGCATTTCTGGAATTCCATGTCTATGTTCTATTACAAAATCTGTAAAAGGTCAAAACCAGAGCATAGTTTGCATTGCCTAGCAGAGGAAGAGCTCATGCAACCTTTTTTTTTTCTGGTCATAAGGATACAGTATTCCATTTAAGATCATAGGTTGTCTTGGTTTAGAAGCTTAATGCTGCAAGCAAGTGGACATTTGAGTATACTATGATAAAAAAAAATTCAACTGGCTGCTGAGTGGCTAGGAGAAGAAAGATTAAGCTGGCAAAGCAAAGGAATTGCAGATGTTTCTGGCCTCTGCTGTGTGCAGCCCAACCACAGCATCAATATAAAAGAACAGAACAAAATACAAAATATAAATACATATTAAAATAAAACAAAATCTGCTATGGTGGGGCAACCCAGAACAGGAAAGTCCCACTTGATTATATAGGGGAGGGGTTACAGCGCAAAGAAATTTGACAAAGTGGGGCTCTGAACTTGGAGGTTTTTGTACTGAAGCTTTTTTCTGTAACTTCAGAGGGCAGTTGATGCCTGCTTCCATCTGGAGCTGCACTATCCAGCCAGTGTATTATATTTGTGGCTATTGTGCCTTAAAGAATACATTCTAATTTTCCAGGAGGTTTGGACATTGGCAAACAAAAACAGCTAGCCCTCATATAACCACGCCTCCAACCGACACCCCTCAGTTTTTTGCTAATCTTTTAAAAGACATACACGACAGTCCATCGGTTACCCGAACCCAGACTTTTTCCCCATTGCTAGGTGCGATTTCCATAAGGTATTGATGCCTGTGATTTGGAGCCTGGTACCACTATTACCATAGGGTAACCCTCTTCAGGGTTTATATGTACAGTATTTTTTATAAAATGTTTATTGCTTTGGAGGTGCCCCGCTCCCATGACAATAGCTTGCCTATTAGACCTGAATATAGACGTCAGTGGGGTTTGCTGCTCAGGGGTCACAGACTTTAAGTAGGATTCGAAGAACCTGTGAATCAAGCCTGGGCAATTTTGCTCATACCTAGCTGTGAGGTCTTGAAGTCTCATTTTCTTATCTCAATGAATAGGCTGGGAATAATTAATTAACTTGATTCTCAATTGCTTGAATAGTAGTGCCTTTGCATTTAAGTGGCAGGCTGCTCAGAGTATTAACAACTGGAAACATGTCCCAGTCTTGTAAGTGATAACAATGTTGTATGTTGGTAGGTTTTCCATTATCGGTTTTAACCAAGCTGGGGCAAGGGCAAGAGTCTTTTTCAGGGTTATTTCCGAGGTTTTGTAACCTGATTTCACAGTTACTAAAGGCCTAAAAATACATTCAGGTACCTTAACTGTTAACAATAATGTATCTTATTTGTGTATCACTCGGCTGTAGATCCTCAAATCATCTCTGAATTGGTGCTAACACTGTCCTTCCTTCTGGAGGGTGGCTACTTTTGTTCCCCATGTTCCCCATGTGTGTTGCAAAGTAGCCACCACTCCAAGCTTGTTCCTGTGATGGACTACAATCATGTAGCCCCC
>NW_017306311.1:340530-342807 GCF_000935625.1 Nanorana parkeri | reverse complement strand
TCAGTCCCCCCCCCCCCCCCCCCAATCATTTCCAGACCTTTTTCCTTGAAGATGGTCTGGTATGGATTTTAATGGTGAACCCCACCCAGCCAACATTAAAACAAAGCATAGGTCACCCCTAAAATCCATACCAGACTCTTATCCTGGATGAGGAACCCTACACAAAAACACAGTGTTTGGTCCCCCCTAAAATCCATACCAGAACCTTATCCAAGCATGCAGCCTTGGAGGTCAACACAGTGTGGCTTTCTCACGACATGTCATGGACAGGTTAGTATAAGACTTTAAGAAGAGGGGAGTCATTTAAAGGATAACATGATAAAAGTTAAACTTTCACATAAGAGGTTTCAGAATTGTTATGAATGCAATATAAATATAAAAAAGCAACTGTGGCTACATTGTATGCAATCATGGGTGTAGCGCTGTTTCTGGACTCAGCTCTAAAAAATGTTGCTATTTGTGTGTTTCCTTGTTTCCAAACTGGAAGTAGTCTTGTGTGTATATGGTAGGGATCAGTGATGAACCAATATTAGAAGGTTTATTGGACCTGAAGGGGCTTAAATTACAAGTTCATGTAGTGAACTACTAAATGGATCCTTTGAGCCCCTAGTCCAGTTGAAGAACCCATGGTCTGTTATGGTCAGCAAATGAGCATAATGCAGAGTGGATCCCATTTATTTATAATGGGTGATATTTCCTGCCGCCCATTATTTAATTTGCCTAATACCTTTTAGGTTCTTAATTTATTTTTGTACAATCTGTGAAAAAAACACCTTTTTGTATTTCAAATGTATTTTTCTTAACACAGTTGTATCAGCTATCTCATAGAGATTTATGGACTTTTCTGATATTAGGTTATTCATCCATCTTTCTAGAGAGGTGAATTACTGAACATCTGAATATAAATCTGATTTCAAACCTGTTAGAATTTTCAGTCTGAATTTTTATTCAGGACTTTGGGAAGATAATATAAATGCTCTGTTTCATAATTTAATATTGCTATGGGTCCATATATTTTGTATATACCATGGTGATGTGCTTATCAACACTGAATGCTTATGGAAAATTCAGCCTGAAGAAGTGGAACCAATGCTCCCTAGCAGTGCACATTTTTCACAGTCTTCTCCCATTAAAAGAAACTATTGGCCACTTTAATCTACATCTCCCTAGTACAGAATATGATAAATTGTCAATAAATACTGTGACTGCTTATTCCCAGGATCCTGTTACTGAATACTCAGTTTATCTGAAAATATTACCATATTTTACCATACCATAACCATAGGAAAAACTGCTCTGGGGATTACTGGGGTTAAAATACCATTATTACCTGTTTATTTGACTAATTATACTATTTTGCATCTTCGTTTTAGAACAAAATATAAACATCAATATTAAATTAAAAAATGTTTAACAAACTTATAAAACTATGGTAGTACAGCTTTTTAGTTAATTGGATAAATATGTATTTTTATAGGATTCAAACCTTGTTAAAAGGAAATTAGCCTTAAAAAAACAAAAACAAAAAAAAAGGAAAAAATACAGAAATATATTTCTTGAATGCATTTTAAAGGTTTAACTCCTGAGTTTTGCGTCACTTTAATTTTATTTAGGTATACTCCGATCAGAATAAAAATTCAAAGAAGACATAGCACACTTGCCCAAGGTTGTTTCATCTTGACCTACCTACTGTGCAAAATGCCCTAGCCACTAATCACCTTGTGCTCTGGGAACTCAAAAGACTGCTAAGGATTCCAAACCACCTGAGTATCCCAGCAATCTTAATAAATGCACCCCATCAAGAACTGAGAAATCAATGATGAAAGGCTTTATTCATTTCCCACGTAGTAAATTCTAATGGAGGTACCATTAATACACAATATTTGAGAAGGAGCCACTACTATATAAAATGTGTATGTATAAATATTGTGAGTCTTATCAAATTTACATTTAGTTCAATAAAAAGTTGCAAAGCTGTTGTAATTGGTCACTGACGCTTTCCACATGGCACCGATTCAGCACCAACTGGGTTTAGCAAAATTCACCATCCAAAGCAAACATCCTACTGTCTTCACATCTTTAGTAAACATACTTGATCACTATTAATGCATTTACTAATTTTTAAAGTAAAAAATTGAGAGAGTTTACCCCATGTGTGGTGCTTGTCAGAAGTAGGGGGAAAATGCAGGGGGGAGAGGCAGTACTTGGTGGGTACACGGGTTATCACTTGTGGTGTCGTAGGTGTAGATGATGAAGGGGGGGGGGGGGTTGGGGGGG
>NW_017306311.1:323298-340434 GCF_000935625.1 Nanorana parkeri | reverse complement strand
GCGTGGATGTGCGGCTTCCGTTCTGTCTGGACCGGGGTGTCCAACAAGTTTGCTGTAGGGAAACAAAAAATTGGAGACGGAAGCGCCACTACCTGGCGCAATAAATGTGGTAGAGCAGGGTGTAATCGTTGCTGATGTACTCATCTAAGCCTGGGTGAGCATTCGTTTGCTGGGGAAGCCTGTAGTGCGAGTGTTCACCCACCACTGCATACCTCACCCCCTCGCTTTTGTGTCTCCATCTGCCTTATTGGGTTTAATCGCTACGCCACCCTGGAAAAGAGGGACCACTCCCACCACTACTCCACTCCATCCGCTTCACCACAACCCGACGATTACAAGCGAATGCTCACCCAGCCTTAGGTGAGTACATCACCAACGCTTACACCCTGCTCTACCACATTTATTGCGCTAGGTAGTGGCGCTTCCGTCTCCAATTTTTTGTTTCCTACTAATTTTTAAAGTAAATGTTTCCAAGTAATAATTTTTGTAGGTAATTATAGATCACTACTGAATTGCAAATTTCACACAGTACGATGGCACCATTTTTTTCAAATCCAATAGAAGACTGCCACCTAATGGCCAGTTATTCAGTTAATGAACATGAAGTTGATAGTCAAGATATATCGTTTTCTAAACCTTGCCTACAGGTAAGAATAAGGAATCTAAAACATGCTTTTTTAATTGTCTCTTTAATATACGGCATGATTTTGCATTACTTGTTTCCGAATTATAAAAACATAAGAATTAATAGGCATCCAGTTTTATTTTTTTTTTAGAATAATTGGTTGCTCTTTAAATGTCATCATCTGAAACAGATGCACGTACGCTGTAAATAATATCTCATATCCCAACAGTGAAAAGTATACATCACTGATGACTCCACTTATTGGAGCTATATATGACAAACATGAATAATTATAATACCTTTCAGCCTTAGCCTTATAGTGAACATTCTCATTAACACGTACATTGATCATTCCATATGCACATTTTCTTTCCCTGTTGTTAATTGGCTGCTATGTGCAGACACATGTAGCTAGATATATTTATAACCTGGGATACTTCACAAAGTCATATTCAACTGAATATAGGTGTAGCTTGTAAATAGGTGCATGTCTGCATGTGTGTGTGGTCTTTGGTTTTAAAGATTGTTGTAATGCTGGAAAATGCTAAAAGTGAGCAGTACATACTGAGCATGGTGCCAATTTCTGTTTTTGTTTCTGCTTACCCTTTGGTAGAAGGGTTATTTTCAGCCGGAGTAGCAGTGTCTGCTCTTGTTCTTGTTAACCAGAAACCACCTACTCCAAAATTCCTCAAAAGACAGTGGTGCATGCAGTTTTTAGAGGAACTTACAACATGGGTGATACAACAGGGGCAAACAGTCTAACTCTGTGTACAATAACAGGGGATGTTGGTATAGAATGTAGAGGAAGCCACAGTGGCGCATCCCCCCTCAGGCCTGTGGACATTTTCCTGACCTTATTAGCCATTTCTGGTGTTTGCCAAACAGATTGCACATATGCAAGCTATATTAATAGACTTGTATAACCTGCACACCTCAGTACACCCTGTCTGGCATGCTATAGCCTCTCCTTGAGGAAGGACTCAGCTCGGGCATCCCACCAATGACCCAGTACTGATAGATATGTTAGGTTGATGGCCCTGAGAAGAGATCCTTCACCATTCAGACATTAGTTAGAGTGGGACCAGCAGTCATTCACATGCACTGGGAATTATATATCTGCTCCCTGCTCGTACTTGTGATTACAGCATCTTACAGAGGTTTTCCAACATCAATTCATTTGTGGCTCTAATATGTCCTACAACTCATGGTAGCATCCACAAAGAAAGCTTTGTTTATCATGCCCACCAATTAATAAGTGCACCACAGCACACCTTTTGTGGTAAACTTACTTTAGCCCAGACAAGTCTGTCCCTACCATGTAAAGGCTAGTTGGTTGTGCTGTCCTTCTGGCCAAAGGTTCCCAGTTCTGCCTTGCCTTTGCTCCATAGATGTGACAACCCTGGCCTGGTGTTATCTAAAGAACCTAGCAACAGCCATCTGACACTTCTGCTACACATAAAAGGAAGGTTTGCCTTACAGCAGCTGATGCAATCTAGCTGCCGATGCCTTTTCCATAGATATTTCCAATAGATCTCCTTTATAGAGTAAGTCCAACAATAAGAAATATCAACTCTTTGGCAGCACAACTACAGATCTTGGAGAACCAGGTCTTGGAATAGACAGCATGTGTAATTAACACATCACACTTACCTCCCACTGTCCTAATCATTGATAAAAAATATATATATAATGGTATTTATAAAATTAAAATATAAATGGTATTTGACCTTTTGCTAATTGTTTTGTTAATTTGTCTTCAGTTCTTAAGTCCAGAACTTAGTAACCACCAAAGAAACTGCTTAAAGTTTATATTGCCTGGATAGGTTTTCTGTGGATGCTCCCATTTACTACCACAACCCAAAGGCATACTGGTTGCCTCTACTCAAAATTGGCCCTACAGTATGTGTATGTTTGTGTTAGTGTGGTGGAACATCAGATTAGCTCCATCATGGAACATGGGCTAATGTGAATGGTTCAGTGTTACATGGAAAGCACTACAATAGGTGTTAGCATCGAAGTGGCCCTGAACTCCTTACTAAAGGCAGTGCACTTTCTGTTGTGTAAGGTAGGCGTGACTACGTACTTCCATGCCTGCAGAATTATAGCTGTATTTCTGCAGTTTCGATCACCTAAGACCTGCCACCACAGCTGCCTGTGACAGCTAATCTCAGAAGATTTGGAGTGAGATATGATGACATCACTACTGTGCTGTTTGCTGGCGAAGAATTTGTATTGCATGCATCCCTGTTCTTCATTCATTTCTTTAAATATGTGCGGTCTGCCCCCTTACCTCCTGCTTCTAAAAAAATTCCCCACCAATCAGAAGATCACCAGTCATCAGGGGACAGCTCTGACTTGAGAAAGTAAACCCTTTTACTCTACCAAAATTGCTATTCCCACACAGAAACACAGTGGAGAACAAGACATGGTAAGTCAGTGGACAATGGGAAAAAGATCAGCCACATGGAGCCCACTGGCAATACGCGTAACTAGTCCTTTGTCCTTTGCTTGCCTTATTTGGGAAGAGCTTCTAGAGCACAGGTTCTCTTTCTTGAGTTACATAAATAAATCAACTAAAAACTCTCAAGACTTTCACAGCAATTAATGTGAATGTGTTTTATTAACTACACTGAATAATCAATGACATCTTCTAAACATATTTTTAAATCTCAAGTAGGTGGATTTTTTTCTTTGCTGTCCTTTAAGTGATGAGGTCCGGAGAAGTGTTGTGGAGGGTCTGGAAGATCTAAGTATTTTTCCTCCCAAAACAAAAGGGCGAGTCATACATGTGCACGTTAACGGAACACTGGGGAGATGTACCTCCAGAATGGAGCCAGACGGTGAATAAGGTACAAGGAATGTTCTTAAACCTCTGTACCAGCCCGTGACAAGGCCTGCACTCTGTCTTGAGCCTCGAGTTTTTCAAAAGCTTCAGGAACTTTAAAAAAATCAACCTGACAACTCTTGCACTGCTGGGATACACTCCTGTTTTAATTCAGCACAGATGTGATATTTAATGAAAGCATTATGGCTTAGCAGCTGCATGGAAGGCAGGGACATTTTAAAGAGAATAAATTATTTAAAACACTTCTTTGCATTGAACAATTATGCCTGACCTTTCCTGGGGTAAAATACTGGGATGGCTTCAGTGGGAGATTAAAATTTCACAGTTTAGTAAACCTCCAGTACTGGATAATCTAGGTGAAGCCTAAATTTAAATTGGGCGGAATGGTGAATTGTGAGAGCAGCTTAAAGCTTTGATGTACTGTATATGTTTTTTCCTCCTTATGGTAATTTCGTATAAACAGTACATGATTCTGAACTGCTTAAAGCAAACCTGTCATAGTGAAGAGCTGTGTGAACCAATATCCTAATGCAAGTGTAGACGATATAAACTGCCACTTCATACCCCCAATCTTTTCCTCCACACTTCCATAGCACCACAGAAGTCTTCCTCTGTCAGTATGTACAACCCCAATTCCCAAAAAGTTGGGACACTGTGTAAAATCTGCATAGAAAGAGTAAGCAATGCTTTGCAAATCTCATAAACTCGTATTTTATTCACAATAGAAAATATATCCAATGTTTAAACTGAGAAAATGGACCATTTTAAGAAAAAAATAAGGTGATTTTGAAAATGATGGCAGCAAGATGTCTAAAAAAAGTTGGGACTGGGCAACAAAAAGCTGGCAAAGTAAGTGGTACTAACAAGGAAGAGCAGGAAGAAAATTTAGCAATGAATTAGGTTAATTGGCAACAGGTCAGTAACATGATTGGGTATAAAAAGAGCATCTTAGAGAGTCAGAGTGTCTCAGAAGTAAAGATGGGCAGAGGTTTACCAATCTGGGAAAATCTGCATATAAAAATTGTCTAACAATTTTAAAATAATGTTCCCCAATGTAAAATTGCAACTTTAAATATATCATCATCTATAGTACATAATATCATCTAAAGCAGTGGTTTTCAGCCTGTGTAACCTCAGAACCCACATTTGTCCTCGGTCATTAAGTTGTGACCCAAGCACTGGAATGCACAGCATTGCGATACCATGCGTTCGGTGCGGGTGATTAAACTATGGGTGGGTGGTGCGTTTGGGGTGCCATTCAAATGAATGGCAATGCAACACACCTCCCACACCAGAATGCGCGGTGGGTGCGATTGCGTGGTAAAATGCGTCAATCGTGTGTGATTGAAGCACTGTACTAGTGTGAACGGGTCCTCAAAAACACTGACAGACACTTTTTTTAAGATCCATCCAGTCTCCCTATTGTACGAGACCTGGAGTGGACCCTAGGCCTGGGGTCCAACATGGGCTGCTGTGCTGTGAATGAGCTCCATCCATATGTGCATTGCTTGTACAGCTCCCTTGCGTGCCCTGTAGAGGTGCCGGGAGCCAGAACGGGAAGTCACTCCGTCCAGGCACCTCTACAGGACACATGAGAGAGCTGTAAGCAATGCTGTAAGCAAAGTGAAAGTCATGCGGTGACCCACTGAACATGGGGTCGCGAACCTCTTTTGGGTCACGACCACCAGTTGAGAACCAAGGATCTAAAGGTTCTCGAGAATTTGAAGAAAGCTTTGTGAGCAAGAGACAAGGCTGAAAAACAATATTTGAAGCCTGTGATCTTTAGGGCCTCAGGTGGCACTGCATTAAACACAGGCATGATTCTGTGATGGACATCACTGCAGGGGCTCAGGAATACTTCCAAAGGTCTGTGAACACAGTTTGCCGTGCCATCCAAAAATGGCAATTAAAGCTCTATCATGAAAAGAAAAAGCCATATCTGAACATGATCCAGAAACATAGCTGTCTTCTCTGGGCCAAAACTCATTTAAAATGGTCTGTTCCAAAGTGGAAAAAACTGTTCTGCGTGTAGGGAAAGGGTGCTTGGGAGCAGTAGTTCTGGGGGGGCGTCAGCAATAATAGGAACTCTCCTTGCAAGAATTTTACAAGCCATGTGATAATGTTATAAGGAACAATAAAAGTGACTTTTCATAACAGGGACAAGGCAAGGAAAAAAAATAATGCTGGGACATGTTCTAGAGGGAAAGAGGTGGTTACATTTGGGTAATGCTTAGACATACTTTGTAAAACAGTCCTTGGCTCTGCCAAAGCAGTTATTAAACTGAGGGTTGTGAATTTACTGAATAAATGGAAAACAGTGTGTGTGTGTCTGTGTGTGTGTGTTCCCTATTTTGTGCTAAATGCAAACTGCCTGAGAAAAAAAAAGAAAGACGGCCCATATCATCCCCTTTTTTTCACACACAGATAAATCATTTTTACACGTTATCACTTACTCATTCCTCATCTTGCGTCCCCGCAAGAGTTAACCGTGAAATGTTCTGGCAATATGTTTTTATTTAAAACATCTCCTTGTCTGAGTATTGCAGGGTGAACAGTTACGACAGATATTTCAGAGCTCTCAATTGATAGCAATCCTGGGCTATAATTTAGTCTTGACATCTGCCTGCTGAAGTATTGCACATATGTCATTTCAGTTAAAGGCTGTAGACTAGAAATGCAAATAACCTCCCCTCCTCTGCTGTGTTAGAAAAACATGAAATATATGTGCTGGAAACATCTGCACGCTTAGGTGTAGCAAAACGCAAGGTTTGCTTCTTTGTTATTTAAAATCCATTAGTGGCAGACAGCCTGCACCACGGCTTGCAGTGTGTCAGAGCTGTGTGGTGGAATATTAATTACCGCTCCTGTGAAGAGGTTTTATTTAATCTGATATCAATAAGCTCCATCTTGTGACACATAAAGAAGGACAAGGTGTGGCATTGGAAAATGGTTGGTGAGGACTGAGGGGCCCATTTTTGGATCATACATAATGTGGTATGCACTTTAAAATATAAAAATATTTTAACCTCAGAACACATCTAAACCCAAAAACAAACACGTTCTGTATATTACTTTTTTGTGTTTTTTTGGTTTAGATATAATTTAAAATGAAACATTTGCTTTTGCCATTTTAAAGGGTATCTAAGGTCAAAAACTAAAAATAAATCTGTATTTCTATATTGAATTTCCATAAGTTCTATCCCTCTCCTAATAACCATCCATCTAAAAGGTTGCAGAATTGCTTATTGAAGATGCCCATAGGATGTACTTCCTCAATGCACTGACACAATTTCATTCAGCCCTGTGAATATGCACTTCCTTGTGTCGACCTAAGCCTGCCGGGAATTCAACGTCTGAACTTCCCACAATGTGACATCATCATTGCTTCCTGAAAGCAATGCATGATGGGATATATAGTCTTGAGAAGTCAAAATTGCACCACATCAAGCAGCAGGGAAAGAGATACAAACACTGGGAATCCAGGAAGTGATGGGCCAGACGAAAGGCAGCACTCACGAAGGCCTCATTCACACTGATAAGAGCCGGCCCATACAGATCCGTGCGGCTTGCACGGCTGTATCGGGACACCCCTGGGAAGGACAGGTGCTGCGTGTGAATGTAGGCAGCAGCCTGTTCTTCTCTATTGGAGTACGCGACCATACGCCGCTGTACACTCACCCTAGCTGCACATCAGTGCGGGTGTCCGTACTCAGACAGGATGGATCCTGTCTGCGTCAGAGCACGGACACCAGCACACGCAGGGATGTGCAGCTCAGGTGAGCGTACGGTTGTGTACTCCCATAGAGAAGAGCAGGCTGCTGCATACAATCACATGCAGCACCTGTCCTTCCCGGGAGCTTCCCGATACGGCCGGCTCTTAGCAGTGTGAATGAGGCCTAAAAGAGATTTTTTTTCAAGGAAGCTTTGATTGCTTTATTAAAAACAACTCAAGTATGTATTCCTATTACAATGCTGAAGGTATAACATGAATTTGACTAGTGTCGCACATTCTACCCTAACAGTCACTTATCCTCAGTAGTAAGTTCCATGTCACACTTCAGATTTTGTAGCAGCTACAGAATGGCTTTCCTTAGCATTATTATTGCTATAAATAAATGTATTTCAGTCAATAAAGATTGCTGTTATAAAATAAATTCACCAGCTTCAATATCTACTAATGTTTTACAGTAAAACTGCTGATGGTACACTAGTATTGTGTAGTTACCTAGATAGTGTGGGAGTTGATTTACTAAAGGCAAATAGTATGTTCAAGGGAATTTTCCCTTTGCGGGAAACGTTTCCCCTTAGCTTGGTGAATGTGGTGAGATTTCACTTAGTAAAAAAACCCAATCATGTACAAGGAAAGAAACAAAACAGTAGTTTGCTTGCACATGATTGAGTGATAGAAGTCAGCAGAGCTTTGTCATATTCACTAGGCTAAAGGAAAATTCCCCTGCAAAGTGCAAATTCCCCTGCAAAGTGAACAGCCTATTTGCCTTTAGTCAATCAAGTACTCATGGAGTCAGCGATACAGTAGCAACTGTATGACTAGCCAGAAAAAAATAAAGCAAGGAGATCTGTAGCTGCTTTGTTTATGTCATTGGAAAATTAGGCAAACTTCCCTTTGCTATGTATGTAAACACTAAGAGGTCTATTTATCAATGTTTTCACCCAAGCTTCACCCATTTTTCTCATTGAATGTGATAGGGATCCCTAGCACCTTATTCAAATTACAAGATATTTAAATGTAGCCTCTACACAGTACTACTGCATGAAAACTGCATCTAAAATATCTAAAATTTAAAAAATGAATATTGGTGACAATATTCACATCACAACTGTGTAAAAATAATGACGTAATTCCTTCATTTATACTGCATAAAACATTAAAAAAGATTAAAATAATTGATGGCGGGTCATGTATTTTAAGTGAATTAAATGAAATTTCAGAGAAGAAAGATAAAATGACTTGTTATTGTATTTGTGTTACAAGGGTACGGCAAGCGGCACAACTCCAGCACGTTAAATGTACATTATTTCATGAATACTTTATTATGCATCATTAAAATGCATCAGGAGAGAATTGCAAAAGTTTGTTTTGATATAATCATGTTCTATAAAGCCTCATTCAGACATGTGCCATGGGAAAAGTCAAGTGTGATTTCACATCTGGTAAAAACATGTTATCATCTGTGTGCTGGTTTGTTAAAAAAAAAAAAACTTTGTCGCTCTAAGACCTGAAATACAAGCGGTTCTGTAGTTTAATCTCAGACCAGAGTAGAGTTACGGCTACTGAAGGCAAACATCCAGCAGCCGCAGCATAGAAATATCATAGGGAATCTTTTCAGACATTCAACAGCTTGTTTTGTGTTTAAACTCACCTTATTTAAATGGATAGTCTGCATTTCACCCTGGATTTATGAACACTAACCCCCAACTTCATTTTAGGAGGGCAATAAATCAAACATCTAACAAATGAATGTGACTTTTTTCTAGATAAAGCTGTCAAAAATTATCTTTGTTCTTTATTGCCTAAAAAGAAAAAAAAAATATGCACAGCCCTAAACACAAAATAGAAGTGAACATTCTATATTTATAACACAAGCTACTGACCAACAGCAGTGGTCCAAGAGGACACAAGGACCCATCAGGGAAGCTCATACAGGGGTTCCATATAGGCTATAAAGTTCAGTGTGGATACACTTGGATATTGAGAAGCACATTAGAGACTTTGCATCTGAGTAATTGAATTGGACAGTGTTGAGTTGTGATTTGTGCACATCAGTTTGTTCCTTGATATCTATATACAGTAAACTGCCCATTATCCAGCATTCAAGAAACCAAAACTCTAAAGCAACCAGAAAAAAAATGGAGGACATATGTTCACATTTTTTTTTTTGCCAGTTGGTTGATAGATATGTGCACACTAAAAAAAATTGTTCCCAATCCCCATGGGTACTGGATAACTGGGAGTTAACTGTATTTACAATTTAGTAGCTGTCATGTTACACGTGCACTGTGATTTGTCTGTAAATATTATTTGCTTTATCTGTCTCTGGTATTGTCTTCACCCCTTCCCATAGTTCAGTTTTCCTCTGGTAGATAGCTCCACCCTTCTTCATTATGTTCCAGCATCTCAGCCACATGTCCTTTGTTTAAGTGACATTAAAGGCTAAAGTCCAGCCCGGAGTGCTAAAGTAGGGACTTACCTTAATCCGATCATCATCTTCTTTCCTCTAGCTTTAAGCTGTCCCTCCAGGTCTGGTGCGGGCCTCCGATCCACCGCTGACTCCTCCGCCCTCCTCTTCTCTGATGTCCCACAGAGTCTGTGCTGGTGCGCAGTGCTCCATATACTTACCTTGTGTCTCTACTCGTCTCCCGGCCAAACATCTGAACTGAGCATGAGCCCGCCCCAAGATCCTTTGCGGCCGCCGAATACATTTTCAGATGTTTGGATGGGAGTGCGCGGTGGAGACACAAGGTAAGTATTAACCCTTTCAAAAAGTTCTTTTTTTGTTTATCGTTTTGCATATATCTACTGCTTGCTCGCCGTAGATATATGCATGATTATCTTCTTTTTTCCAGGAGTTTTCAGCTGTCCCTCCAGCATTGGTGCGGGTCTCCAATCCAGCGCTGACTCCTCTGCCTTCCTCTTCGCTCATGTCCCACATAGTCTGTGCGGGTGCACGCTGCTCCATAGACTTACCTTGTGTCTCTCCTCGTCTCCCGGCTGAACATCTGAACTGCGCATGTGCCCGCCCCAAGATCCTTTGTGGCCGCCCGAGAAATTTTCAGATGTTCGGTCGGGAGCTCACAGCGGAGACACTGGTAAGTATTAACCTTTTGAAAAAGTTTTTTCTTTTTTAATCGTTTTGCATATATCTACTGCTTGCTTGCAGTAGATATATGCAAAAACATGCAAGGGTTTAATAACCATTTAAGTGAATCACATTATGATCTTTTGACCTATCCTATGCTCTCTGTTGTAAAGATCTGCACAGTTTGGATTAAACTTCTCAATGATCTTCCAGGTGTCATCTGGATAGAGTCGACTGTCTGCCAGCACATCTGAGATGATGGAGTTATTGCCACCTAGCCACAACTGTAAGTTACAGAGATCACACTTTCAATGCTTAGACTGGAGAGGCAGAATAGCAGTAAAAGAACATTTGTGGATTGAAGGTGTATTGCACCACTTATAATAACTCTGTAGAATGTGATATTTCATTAATTGCTATATGTTTGTTTGATGATTCATTTGAAAATAAGTTTCATAGAAATAATTACCACTGTGGATACCCTATAGGGTCAGTTTTTGGGTAGAAGCAGTGGCGTAACAATCGCCATAGCGACCCAGGCGGCCGCTATGGGGCCCGGGACACAGGGGGGCCTGGCCAGATGCTGAGCAGCCGCCTGGATCGCTATGGCATCCTCTGCTGGTGGCTTTCACTGGCGGCTCTGAAGAAGAATGCCCTGCTGTTCAGATCACTGACCGTAATCTGTGCAGCAGCACGTTCGTCTCCAGAGCCGCGGCTGAGTCAATGAGAGCCAGCAGCGGCGGTGGAGGAGGCCGGACCCGGCAGGGAAGGAGGAGGCGGGGCCCGTGGTCAACAGCAGGGGAGGTGGCGGGGCCCGCTGACGGAGGAGGCGGGCCCGGCGACGGAGGAGGAGGCGGGGCCCATCAGCAAGCGTGGAGGAAGAGGAGGCGGACAGGTAAGGAGTGCGACTAGCCCTCCTGAGAGAGTCTATGGTGGGCTCTGCAGGGTCACCCTCAGGTGGGTTGTGTGGGATCTCAAGTGGGCTCTGCAAGAGATATAACTAGAAATCACAGGGCCCGATACAAAATTTTGCTATGGGGCCCTGTGATTTCTAGTTACGCCCCTGGTTAGAAGCCATTCTACCAAGATGTCTTTAGATTGAAGGAGGTAGACACAATAAGGACATACATACTCCATGCAGAAAGTGTCCTCACTGGAAATAGAAACTTAAAGGTGCCAATAAATTTAAACTGAAAAAAATTAAGATTTTTTTTGCAATGCAGCACATTACAATACATTTGCCGTGATGCACTGTAGTGTGAGTCATTTGGCGCCTACTATCTTGTGCATTGGGGTGCCATTTTAAATGAATGGCACCATATTGCACTGTGCCATGTGTTATGGTTGTGATAAAATGAAGAAGAAGGCCTAAAGGCCAACTATAGGCCAACCATACTCAATTCCTTAATATAAATATATAACTATACTTCAAATACCTTAATTTTAATGACATCCCTCTCATTGGTAAATAAACCCCATTGCACTTACTCTGGGAGTTCTGTGCCCATGTGTGTGTTCCTTGGGGAAGGGTGAGGAAGTGCATACTTCTTGGCTGAGAGGAAGAGGGAAGCCAAACACTGAGACACCCACCACCTCCATCACTACAGAACCCTTCCAATTTAGCAGCCATTTTCTAGAAGTCCAATATCTAAATGTATTCTTTATTTCTTTTACTTTAAAGTTAAAGTGACATTAAAGTCAAATCCCCCCCCCCCTCCCTTCCCAATCCTGCTGTAGGGACTTACCTTAAATTATGCCTCCTTATCCGATCTTCTTCTTCTTTCCTGTTCTTTTCAAATGTCACTCCAGCGCTGGTGCAGGTCTCCGATCAAGCGCTGACTCCTCTGTCCTCCTCTTCTCTGATGTCCCACGGAGTCTGTGCGGGTGCACGTTGCTCCATAGACTTACCTTGTGTCTCTCCTCATCTCCAGGCCGAACATCTGAACTGCGCATGTGCCGGCCCCAAGATCTTTTGCGGCCGCCTGAGACTCTTCAGATGTTCGGACGGGAGCACGCGTTACAGACACAGGTAGCTATTAACCCTTTTAAAAAGGTTTAAAAATATATATTTTTTGCATATATCTACTGCATGCTAGCAGTAGATATATGCAAAAACACGCGAGAGTTTAATAACGCTTTAGGTGTTTTATTTGCAATACAACACCACTTTTTATCACTCCTCACTTTTGACTTTTGAAACTTATACATATGCATATTCAAAATAATTTTATATATCAGGCTACGACTGACGGGCAAATTTAAAATTCCATTTTACTTCCTGTATTCTTTTTTTACACACAGTATAGGATAGGATATAGCATGGAAAGGATATATGCAGTCATGTGAAAACTTATCAATATGGAAATTGTTAATGTTTTCAACATATTTGAACAAGCAAACATTAGCAAGAGTTTGGAGAAGGCAGGAAAAGTGAACAATCTAAGACAACAAAGCTGAACTGAAAATGAGCTGAATTGGATAATTTTTCCAAAATGGCTATTTTGGCCCACTTCTCCTGCCTTCTCCAAACTCTTCACCCTTTTGTAAATAACCCTGTAGATCTTTATTCAAACAGTGTCTATAGATATAAAATACTTGAACTAAAACATAAAAAAATATTGGCATTTCAATCTTTTATAAAAAAAAAATCATAGATGTCATGGCGTGAAGGTAAGTACACTCATGGCATAAAAATCTAGTATCACATCGCGTAGCAGAAATGACTTCCCACCAGTCACTGACATAAAAATTTGTGACCACTTCCACATCCAAAATTCCTTCAGTTGCAAGCAAAGGCTTTTTCTTAACACATCTCTCATGTGTTGAATTTATTCATGCTCTTTTTGATTATAAATGTATGCACTTTGGGACCTAACTGTTGCAAGTGTTACCTGAATGCCAGCAATGACATTTTGGGGTTCTTGGAGACTTCTTTTAGCATCAAACGGCCAGCTCTTTGGTTGAGTTTGCTGGGCTGGCCAGTTCTGGAAAAAATAGCATTTTCCTTATGGTGGAATGATTGATTTCAATAATTTAGTGGTCTTTTTAAACACCTTGGCAGACTCATAGGTATCCGCAACTTTCTTTCCCGAGGGCCAAAGAGAACGCTATTGATCTTGGCATCATGATATTACACATGTCAACAGCAAAGAGCTATTCTTGATAAGTGGATTCTAATGCCATGATGTGGTGTTAAAAGTAAGGGTGTACTTACTTTTTTTAATTTGCTAAATCTGCATTTTTGTTAATTTATATCTTAAAGATGAATACACAATGTCAGTTTTATGTGTCATTTGCTTAAGTATATAACCTTTATCTCAAGGCACTTTTTGAATCAAGATCTAATGTTTGCCTGTTTTAAAAGTCAACAATTTCCATGGGGTGTACTTACTTTTTCACAATACTGTATACATACAATTTTTATTAATTAAAAAGGGAAGGTCAGCATACAGCTGCACCGCCAGGAAGAATTACTGCAGTGGATTTTCACGTTTGCTCATCTCTAGTTATTATTGCAATACTCCCACATTGAAAATACATGAAACCAGCTATTATGATTGGCAAGCAAATTCATGTAATAGAGCTCAGAGACAAATGGTATGATGACACTCCTATGTTTGGCTGTTTTCTTATTATATTGTTATTCAAAAGTGTAAATAGCTAATTGTTTCTTACATGAAAAGTAAAAGTTGAATTACAGAATAAATTATTGGCACGATGAAATGTATTTAGGTACAATCCAGTCATTAAAAATACAATTTGGCACTAATATATTGTTTGAAGCCTTGCCAGGGTGTGTTTCAGAAATTATGTATGATTACTTCTGCTAAATTTGTTCTCTGTAATAATTAAAAGACTATTTTGCATACTGAAAGAATTGAGTTAATTGATCTCAAACAGTTATTAAGTGATTTACATGCTTATCTTGGACCACCCACTATCTCCATACTCGACGCAATCATACACTATAGAGTGTATGTTTACAAGATGCGGGCTTGTATGGCACAGAAAAAAAAATTAAAAATAGCAATTTTCATTTCAAATTTAGCCAAAAAATATATTCAGTAATTTTTAAAATGGATTATAAAGGCTATTATATTGTCCATATTAGGGATGCACGGATACCAAGTACAGTACTCGGTACAAGTACACGTACATACTTTTCGAGCTCCAAGACCAGACTAGAGAAAAATTCAAAAGTTAGGAGGCAGCTGTCATTTGTAAGGAGCACACGGAACTCCTGGGATTTGTACATCTCTGTTTTAATGTAGGATTTTGTTTATATAATGTGGCAGTGTAAGCCAATGCCACGGTGTAGGATGGTGACTTTGGCACCCAGGACTCTCAGCCAGAGGGGCTGAGAGGGTCCAGAATGTAAAGCATGTTATAAGGAAGAACCTGGCTTTTCAGGTCCGTCCAGGTTTTCCTATTTGTAGCTGGGATCTGGAGCTCTGGAGATTTTGTAGAGCTCTGGGTGGGATGAGATCTCCAGTCCTGGGGCCAGGTGTTGCCAATGACCAGCCTGGGCTAATCAGGTGGCTGAAAGCAGCCTTATCAGGAAGCCAGCCCAGTGCTCAGGGGAGTGTTGGAGTTGTGTGTGTGCAGGGAGCACACAGACCAACTCGGTTGCGTGCTGGACGCACACGGAACAGCCAGGGGTGGCTGGGAGGGGTCAGGAAGGTCGGTGACCCCAGGGACCTGTCGGACGCACTGCTGGGAGAGCAGAGCGAGTGCCCACGAGGGGAGAGGTCAGGAAGGTCAGTGACCCTAGGACCTGCGGTACAGACTGCTAAGAGAGCAGAGTGAGGGCTCACGAGGGGTGAGTGTCTTGAAGCTGTGGAAAGCTACAGAGCCATATAAAGGACTGTCTTATGTTGCTGCTGCAAGCTATTTTGTGTTTGCCCTTTAATAAACTGCATTTTACTTGACTTACCTGGACTACAGTGGAGTGTCCTTGTTACAATAAGTATAAATAAAGGGATGCACCGATACCATTTTTGCGAGTACAAGTACTGATACATTTTTGTTTATTGTCATGTGACAGTTTTTCTAAAACAATATCGACTAATGATTTCAAGACAGTGGTGGAGCACCAGAGCCAGGTCTCAGCTGCAACCGCTGCTACCCTGGTAGTTCTGATGAAAATGCCAAGTATTGCCACTGGTACTCGAAAAGTATCGGCGCATCCCTAGTCCATATACTTTGCACAGAATGAAGTATATTGAAAACTATAATTTAATAAAATGCATCTTTCATTAACCTCATTGGTAAGCCATCATAGGTTCATGATGGATACATGTTTGTTGATGAATCAGAATGCAAATTACTCTCCAAGACTGACAAATCCCACTAACAAAGTGAAGATTCAGACTTTCTGCACCGGATGTAGGGATCTCACATTGGAGGGTCAGTCGAATTCAAAGACTGCTCCTCCTTTGTCATCCAGGTGCCTATGAAATAACAACTGCCTCCCTTTCCCTCCTCTTCCTTTCCTGCCCCCATTTCCCATCCTCCAATGTATTTCTTTATTTGCCATAAACTCAATAAAAGTTTACCTGCTAAAAAAAAAAAAAATCAAAATGTTTTGACCACTGCAGTGTGTGTCCAGCTGCGGAGATGAACTTTTATTTCCTGTATCAGGGACTGAGCAGCAAGCAAGAGTAGATCTTCAAAGGCGAGGGGATATCCTCTTAGACAGTTGTCATCAGAGCAGGTTTCCGCATTGGAAGGTTTCCCCTAACCTCTTGTTTCTGTGGCACCTAAAAAAATATGAATTGCCCTTTTCGTTCTGTACCAGGCAATGGTCATTGGGATCAATTGTGAGGTCACAGATGAAAGTAAATCTTAATTCAAGGACTTCAGGGTTCCAATGGCTAAATGGTTCTTTTGATGGCTCTAATGGAGTCTCTTCTCTTACTCAGGGAACTTACATGGTTTACTCTTCCCTTATCCAGCTAATTTGGGTTTTGGTCTCTATTTGATGCTACATCATCAGTCATCACTCCACCTTATGTGTAACCTAAGTCAGCTAAACTTTAGTGTGGCATTCTTGTTTAGAAACTCAAGAAGTAGTTTAATAAAGGAAATCTAAACTGATGCACAAATTACCTTCAAGTAGAACTCCAGGCATACATTTTAGTCCCACGGCAAGTGTTAACTGCTCATTTTGTCATATTTTTGCATGTAGGTGTACCTGATGCATGTTTGCGTTTGTATGTGTGTGTATGTGGGGGGGGGGGGGGGGATTTTTTTTATTTTAACAATTCCCCTATGTGATTGCACATATACAGTGACTGGTCCTCTTTATGGAGACATCAGGAGTCTATTAGACACCTAATGTTCCGTAGGTACACTCAAAGGAGCCGATGAAGCAAAGATTTGCTTCACCAGCTTCTTCTCCGGCAACAGCAGTTGGAGAATGATAGGGTGAAAGGCAGAAGTGATGTAATTCACATCACTTCCGCTTTCTGTGATCGGAGGGGAGATCAGCCGCTGAAAGTATGCTCATCTCCCTCCAATCTCAGAGCAGAGTCACGCCGTGCGGGTCCTTGCCCATGCAGAGGACAGTGGAGTCTGGGATAGCTGACAGCAGCGGCAGGGGACCGCACACTCCCACACAGCATACATACGAACGCTTATATGTAAGGCCATCACTGATTGGTTGAAATGTATGCAGTGCCCGTCTCCACTTATTTACGGCAACCCAGTTTTTAAGAACGTGCTGTCCATCTACATATATACAGCGGATGGACGGCAAGTGGTTAAAGACCTGTGCTGCCACCAACGTATGACATATGTCAGTGGCAGCAAAAGGGTTAACCACTACCGGGCCGGCCGTAGTAAAAAAA
>NW_017306311.1:296463-323164 GCF_000935625.1 Nanorana parkeri | reverse complement strand
AAGAGGACCTGTCACATATTTTGCTATCACATAGGGGGTTTTTATTAGCCTCGTATGTGATAGCAATAAAGTTTAGTTTTTTTGTTTTTTTTTAAAGGGAAAAAAATGTAAGTCCCCCCCCTCCCCCCCATAAAAAAGAATTTAAAAAAAATGTTAAGTCCCCACCCATACATACACGCATGCAAACATGCGTCGGGGCGCATACGTGCAAAAACGACGATTGCGCCCATTACGCCGCACATGTTACATATCGCCGCGAACGTCGCAGTGAGAGCAATAAGTCTAGGGCCATCAATCACTGATAACACTAAACTGATGAGCGGTAAAAGCTTTTAAAGTGTCGCCTATGGCCAATTTTGGGTATGGTAGTTTTCTGCGATGTCGCGGGTGCGCGCAATTTTAAAGGTTGACATGTTTGGTGTCTATTTATCCGACGTGACCCTGACTTTTATATTTTACCAAAAAACTGGGTAATAATAAATGTTTCCTAACATAATGTAAAAAAATACTTTTTTTTTTTCAAAATTTTCTTTAATTTTTCCTAATTATAGTAAAAAATTAAAACCCCAGTGGTGATTAAATACCACCAAAATAAAGCTCTATCTGTCCCCAAAAAATGTTATAAAATTCATTTCAGTACAGCGTTGCATGACGGAATAAATATCAGTCAAAGTACTGCAGCGCTGAACACTGAAAAATGGCCTGGCCAGGAAGGGGGTCTAAACACCTGGTCTTGAAGTGGTTAAAGTACATGTAAACCTTTCAGTGCAAAACAAAAAACCTGGTGATCCTGCCAGGAAATCAATGCTGTCCTATGTCCTGTGGATTCTGGGGTGCTCTCTCAAACAATGTTATCAGGAAGCATGTTAGAATTATAAAACACCTTCCCTTATGTTATGGAGATGAGGAGATTGGAAGGTGCCTTCCTAATACACTTCCTGTAGTAGGTGACAAGACTGCTTCTCTATACAGTGCAATTAGCACTGTCCCTCTACAACAGGAAGTCTGATACTACTGGTAGGATCACTAGGTGAAAATAAAGGGAAAAAATACTCCAATGCAACCACCACATCTAAAGACTGCAGTATATTAAATGCTTGGGAACAATTAAGTTCCCTGACTTTTTTTGTGCAATTGGGGACATTTCCCCTGACTTCTTGTCCCAGAGACACAACAGTAAGGCTGGGTTCACACCTAGGCGCATCGAATATGCACGTTTGTCGCGCGTTACGTGCCGCGTGTTTTACCGCGATTCGCGGTAAAATAAAACGCGCGACAGACGCGCGTTTCCGAGGGCTGTCTGGCTGTATCCCAATGGATACGCGCGGCAAATACGCCCCAAAGACGCTCCTGTACTTCTTTGGGCATAGGGCGTTTTGCAGCGCGGTGGGAACCATGCCCATAGGCAATCATTGGTTTTCACATGTTGAGCGTTTTACAGAGCGTTTTACAGAGCGTAGGAACTTAATCCCCCTGTCCCATTGCACTCCTGCCCGGACAAGAACCCAAATCCAACTGGGTGGGTGCGGTGGTGACAACGGATGCCTCCGTGAAATGTAGATAGATTAAAGTAGTCACTCGCACTCCATGATATTAAAGTCAATGCTGTTTATTGACTGAGATAACACACATCTCCTTAGCGACGTTTCGAGACCATGCGGTCCCGTACTCAGGCAAACAGAGAGTGGGTCAAGCAACAAAATCAAACAATAAATACAGGTGAAACAAAATCAAACCACCAATCACAATGCAGTTTATACCTCCTCCTCTGACGTCCTAACGACGTGATTCACACCATGCTGCCTAGGTGCAATTAGCTATATGCTGAACACATGATACAGATGCATACTGGTAAAATACCTTGTCCATAGTGGTGATCTTGCATTGCCCGAGATCTACCTGCTGTTTGCCGATCCGTATCATCCATGGATCCGAGTTGCATCCTGCTGGCTGCTCATGTCTAGGAGACCGGCTCTCACGGTGTACGTGCAGTGTGTTGTCTGCGCGTATATATTACCAAAGATCATTGTGCCGTCCTTCAGTCAATGAGTGTCAGGAACCCGGATTAGGTGACCAATCGGTTGCTAGGTAATCGGGCAACGCTTGTCACTTGCGGAAAGTAAAAGTTTTAAAATGTTTTATTAAACAATGCAGCGAAATATATGACATACAACTTCAATCAAGCTGGTACATTGTATTGAGCAACCAGAACGTTCACTCAGTGTTCCACTTAGCTAAAGATAGAAAAGCGAAATGTATAAGTCGGGGGGGATATATTTATACACAGTGTCTTGCAGTATAGTTGTACTCAGAGTGGTATAGTTGAAGGGATACTATTCCAATGTTTATGGAAGAACTTTGATTATATAGCAGGTCAAAGTATGTGATAGATCACTCTCTTCTCTATAAGGAGAGCTCTTTAACATGCAATCCTATGATTGATAGCATTTCTAAATGAGTGCAGTTCCAATCATGGTGAGTCCCTCCTCTACACTTTGTCAATTCATTGACAACTGTGTTGTTTTAAAAAATCCCACCATGGGTGACAGGTGTGTAAAGAGGAGGTTCAACTGACCACCTCCAAAAATGTGCATAGTCCAAGCTATCATACATCCATGGACCACATTAAAATCAACAGGAGCAAGTAACCTTTAAAATATAAGGAAAGATTTAGAAATAAATGTCAACTCATGAAGTTGAAGGACACCAATAAATTATGTGATTCATGGATGTCTAAAAGACATCTATCTATCTATCAAACAAAAAGCAGGTATATGAAGAACCTGAATTTAACCCTCGAGGTATAATTGTATCGAGGGTGTGAATCCAGAATGCTTCCCAACTTCAGACTTGCTGTGATGAATGGAACCATGAATTCTGCTGTCTACCAAAAATTCCTGAAGGATAATGTGCGGCCATCTGTTCGTGACCTCAAGCAGAAGCGAACTTGGGTTCTGCAGCAGGACAATGATCCAAAACACACCTCTGAATGGCTGAAGAAAAACAAAATAAAGACTTTGGAGTGGCCTAGTCAAAGTCCTGACCTGAATCCTATTGAGATGCTGTGGCGGTTCATGCTCGAAAACCTTCCAATGTGGCTGAATTGCAACAATTCTGCAAAGATGAGTGGACGAAAATTCATGCACAGCGCTGTAACAGACTCATTGCAAGTTATCGCAAACGCTTGATTGCAGTTCTTGCTGCTAAGGGTGGCCCAACCAGTTATTAGGTTTAGGGGCAAACACCTTTTCTGTCTCCTGTGTGGACGGGTGCTCTTCAAACATGGGCAGGGTGAACCCAGGGGTTGAGACCTGGGGTCAGCATGCAGCCAAGTCCAAACTTCTGTGACGGGGTCCCAGGCGGAACACCGGCTGCCCCTTTGACCATACGCCCTTGGGGGATCCCGTCCCCCCTGCTCGCTTGTGCGCTCACATCCCTGGTACTGTGACAGTATGTGTGTTCGGGACTGCATTGTTAGTTCCTTCAAGAAGAAAATCTCATGTTCATGTTTCAGAATTTTCTATAGCGTATGTTGGTGTTAAATAGAGAAAACTCTGTGCAGATTACTGTATTCATCGCAAGTATGTTTGAACCTTTTTGAGTGCTCAAATGGCAGTTTGATATAATCCCCTTTATTCATTCAGCCAGTATCTTATTCAAGTCAGTACGTGCTGAATGTCAAATTGTTAAACTTAGTAGAAATAGACAGCTCCAGATAAGAACTTAATTGTTGTCCAATATAAAGTTAAGTGAAATAACACTTAGCCATTTTTGTGAGCTCAATGGCTTTTCATTGCTGTGCAAGCTGAATGTGAAATGCTCAAATGCACCTGAATCACATTATAACAGAATTCTGTAGAAAACGATAACCCGGAAGTTAAAAAAAATAAAAAGGCTCAGGCTGCCTCACACCTGTTAGACACCTGACGGTGTGCCAGCAGCGGTAATTAATTCATTTTATACTACTGTTCGGGAAATCAAATGTACTGCAGGCTGTGATGCAGAGGGCTCAGACAATGTACCACACAACTGTACGTGGAGGGGAAAAAACTTGAAGCATAATGAGACCTAATTAAAACAGCAAGTTTGGCAGTCGGCTGAGAACTTTCTGCCAGTACCGTGGCAGCATCAGTTCTTGTTATTTCAGAGGTTGTTCCTTATTTCTCTTTCACTGAAAGGTAATGAAGTTATTCTGACAGAAAGGTAACTTTGATTCTTTTAATCACGAAGGAAAGAAAAATGATCGTAGCACTGCAACTTAGGGAAGTTTAGAAAGAAGGAAATAGAAGGAAAATGTGTGTCTCCTTTAAATAAGGCAATGCTGCAGATATTTACTGTAGGTACAAATACTCAGTACCCTGGCTTACTTTTTAAAGTGCATTTAATCCATAACAATGAACTTCTCTTATTTGCTACTTTTTAGCATTTTAAAGAACTCCAAGGACAATTTTTTATTAACCCTTGCAGTGGGGCTACCCCGGGAGTTCTTCTTTAAATATACCATTATGCTATGAGTATCATATATATATGAAAGGGAAGTCCCACCTTTTATCTGCAAACTGACCATGTTTCATCTTACACCCTAATTATGGCTGTAACATGAAACATGGTCAAAATTGTAAACTTAGCCTTTAAGTATACACTCATTTGCCACCTTATTAGCTACACCTTGCTAGTACATGATTGGACCCCGTTTTGTCTTCAGAACTGCCATAATTCTTCATGGCATATATTCAACAAGGTGCTGGAAACATTCCTTAGAGAGTTTGGTCCATATTGACATGATAGCATCAAGCAGTTGCTGCAGATTTGTTGGCTGCATATCCATGATGCAAATCTCCCATTCCACCACATCCCAAAGGTGCTCTATTGGATTGAGATCTGGTGACTGTGTAGACCATTTCACTCAGTACAGTGAACTCAGCAGATTTAGCTAAACCCTCATAATGTTACTTATGGAGTGGTGGAGCTGGTCTCTGCTGTTGGGGCAGCGAGACATATATATGAGTTAGTGGACTGGCACATGGAAATAAGAGTACCATGGCATCAGACACTATTAGAGAGTTAGGGACTGTTTTCGGCAGTGCAGCTAGGTGGAGTTGTTTGCTGACAAACCTTCAGAGGTGACATGTAGTTGGCAAGTGGACATAGAGAATTGCCTGTATATTAAAAATATCTGGTCATTGCTCTGTTTGCCTCCTCTGCGTTGAAAAAACTGTGACCTGTGTTCGTGATCATTGTGTGTCTTCACATGTACTTGTAAATGTATACAACAAAAACTTCAACCAAAAATTTTAAAATTCCATCAACACAATATACAATATACAGGGCTTTTAAGGTGTCAGATCAGGGATAAAAGGAGCACAAATACATTATATCAATTATCACATATTTATTGAAAAACATAAAATACACATCCATGTTAAAACATATAGAGGATCCCAGAACTACTAGGATTTGCAGCAGCAACCACTCCCTGTGTAACATTTTTTCTATACCACAGTATTATACCTCACTGGACCACATCGATACATTACATTTACAGATAACTCAATGAACTCCTTAAACTTCAATGTCCTGATAATTGTTAATTGAATACATTCTATCAACATAATTTGTATCAATCGGCCATTCATAGATGTACGATGGGTCCAGCCTTCAAGGTATTTCGCCGAAGCTTCTTCAGAAAGATTGGATGTCGCCTACAATATGTTACATAATGAGCTTAAAAGAGAACTATGGGGTAACCTTTTTATGCCATAGTTCTCTTTAGAGTCACGGGAGGACATATACTAGCGTATATATCGCTATATACTGAGAGCGCTGCAGCAGAGACAGATCCCGACAATATTATTGAGATCCTCCCAGCTGGCTGATTGACAGCAGGCTCTGTCAATCTAGATGCAGAACCAGCTATGCCCGCCACCTCCCCGTCCATTCCGCCAGTCAGTGCTGGAGGATCACAGAGGGGAGGGGGGTATCCCTGCAGGAAGCGGTGACTGACAGTCACCGCTCTCTGCAGGTAGATGACCAGGAAGTGAGCGAGTGATGGTATGTGTTTCAATGTCACACGTTGGCTCTAACTATGAGGATGAGTGGAAATCACTCACCTCATAGTTCTCCTTTAACATCTTGACTCACTAAAAATAAAATTGCCTAAAAAGAGTTCCCTGCAAAAGAAATGAGTAAATACAGATAAAGTGTCCTCTGAAGTCTACTCAGAAAGTGACATTTTCAGAATAAATAGTGTCGAAGTATATTTTGCAAATATATACCTCTGCCATTCACCTCTGTATCTATAGGTATTGTAGAGAAATTAATTTTCAAATTTCATAACAGAGGCAAAGAATTGTTAGCTTTTGTTTCTATAAGCTTGTTCACACCATGTACAGAACAATATTATAAATGTCACATACAGAGCCTGCGTTAATCAACAGCTTAATGCAAGCACACTGAGAAAACAATTGTTTTTTATGTGCCCTTTTCACGCCATGCAAGTGTGCTGGTGTGTGTTGCATAAAATGCAGCATGTCTGCATTTTTATATAGCACAATAGACAAAAGCATGTTATAAACACACATCTGCACGTCACATCGTGTCTTATGCATAGACAGGGCTTGAAAAATCCACTCGTCTGCGGCGAGAGGATGGCGGAGCCCGACGAGCAGCTTCCCGGCCAGCCGTTGTAATTACACGGCCAGCCGGGAGCTTTACATTCTAACCTCGAGACGCCCGATCGCTTGTTTTGCCAGCAGCTGTCACTGCCGTTGCCGGTCCCGAGATCCGCTGTGCCTGGTGCGGCCGGGATCGGCACGGCTCTGTGACAGGAGATCAAAGGGAGTTCAGTACACGAGCTCCCTTTGATCTACTCTCCAGTCCCGGAATGCAGGAAGTGATGTATGTTACATCACTTCCTGCATTCAGTGTCACTTTCCAGCTACAGAAGCTAATGAAGCAGATCTCTGCTTCATCAGCTTCTCTGGGGGTCCCTAGGTGACATTAGGGGTCTTGGAGACCCATGATGTCTTCATAAAGAGGACCTGTCATGTAAATTGGCTATCACATAGGGGGCTTCTTAGCCCCCCCATGTGATAGCAATAAAGTTGTGCAAAAAAAAAAGTCATACAAAAATTAAAGAATCATAAAAAATAAAGAAGCATTAAAGAAAATAAAAAAAATGTTTTAAGTCCTCCGCCCCCCACATACACATATGCGTCGGGTGCTCCTACTTGCGAAAACAACGATTGCGCCTATTGTGCTGCACATGTTACATAAACCCGCAAACGTCGCAGTGTGTTAGCAATAATTTTAGGGCCATTAATCACTGATAACACTAAACTGATGAGCGGTATAAGCGTTTTAAGCGTCGCCTATTTCCCATTTTCAGTGTGGTCGTTTTTTGCTATTTTTGCAGGCGTGCACAATTTTAAGGCTTGACATGTTTCGTGTCTATGTGCCTGACGTGACTTAGCCTTTTATATTTTACCAAAAATATGGGTAAGAATAGATGTTTTATAACATAATGTAGGGAAAACATTTTTTTATTTGAAATTTACGGTACTTTTTTCATTATATAGTAAAAAATAACTCCCACCCCCCCCCGGTGGTGATTATATACCTCCAAAAGAAAGCTCTATCTGTCCCCAAAAAATGTTAACATAAATTGCAAGGCTATAGTCCGGTCATGCTGACTGGTGACATTTTTGACTGACTGGTGAGTCACCCTAACATTTTTCAAGCCCTGTGCATAGAGTTAAATTAAGTTATTTTGTAACTTTGCATAAAAATAAAAAAAACAAACAAACACTGAAGTGCATTGTTACAATGCCCAAAAAAACCCACTGGTGTGAATGGGCCCTATGAGAGAAGAATTGTGGCAGGGTGCCAGCCCTCTAACGTAAACACACACCAGGCGTTTTTAGGCTGTTAGAATCCAACCTAAACCCAACTTTGGAGTCTTTGTTGTGATCTTTGAGAATTCATTACTTCACATTACAAGCAGCAAGAGAGGTAGATGAGGGCTTGTTTCAAAGCTCTTTTACGGCTTGTTAGGAATATGTAAATATTGTATTTAGTATGTAAAAAGTCTGGGCACACAAACACTTTACATTCTATCTGTTAAAAAAAAAACCTGAACATATAATAAAATGCTACATTATTAGAGGTCACCTATCAGTGAAAAACCCATATCAAAATCAATCAATCATCAATATAAACTTAGAATGTGCGCTTACTGAGAAAGTGCTACAGTTACCCATTAAAGTGGCACTAAACTGAGGTGTTAAATCTTCAAAATGCATTCAAGTACCCTAACCAAAATGGATCCTATTTTGTGTATCACTCGGCTGTAGATCCTCAAATCATCTCTGAACATACCTGGATGTAAAGCTCCTTGGATCCTACATTCCTGCAGCCATTTGTTTCAGCAATAATGGGTTTCATATGGCCCTGACCTTGTGTGCAGCCAATGCCTTGTAGTCATTCTGTTGCTGAGTATAATACTCCTGTGTTTGAAACGTACGCCAGTGAAGGTGTCACAAGCCGTAGTGCGATGAGATATGCTCAAAGTACCTGCAGTGTGTTGTTTCTTGTAATTGCTTACCACAGATTTTGACCTTATGTACACTATGTACTGCATCAGGTTAGATTTAACAGCAATGCTTGGACTTGCTAGTATATGGATTATCCTTGAGCCCAGATAAGGGTCCATACTATAAATAAAGCATTATGAGAAATGATTAAACTAATACACTTATGTGCAAAAAAGTGGATTTTATTAGCAAAATCCAAAACCATCAACTTGCAAGCCGTGAGTAATTACACTGTTCTTGTCAATTAGATTTGTGGCATGTTAAAGTTGCAGCAGGCTTACCTGCTGGACCTTCTATTTATTAATGTAACTGATAAGGATGTTTCTCCTTACACCAGGACACAGTGCGCATGAAGATTAGCTGTGGGAGATCTATTAATGGCTGGGAAAGGAAGAAAGGAAGGTGAAGCCATAGAGATCAAGCAAATACTAACAGGGGCATATTTGTGGCTGCGGTGCCATTGACTTCAATGCATCGCCACGCCCCCTCCCGCCCCAGAACGCAGGGGGAAGTTTTGTGAGCGATTGCTGTGCGTTCCAGCAGCTACCGCTCTGGAAAGCATCGCAATTGGTGTGAGCAAGCCCTTAGACACTGTTTTTTTAATTTTTGCTACCCTGTATTTTTTATATATTGTACAAAGTGGAAAAAAACTAAGTTCAGAAATAAATTAAATGTTAAAAAAATAAAAATAAAACAGTGGTGCTTCACTAACCTGAACTCCTGATCGAGGGGTCAACTCCCTGTGTCCCACCACCGGTATCCTCCTTGGCCTCCTCCGATGCTAGCGCTGGCTGCTGCAGGAGTGGGAGGGCATGACACGCCGGGCTCTCTCCTCTCTCTGCAGGAGATGATGTAGGAACTGGCGCAAGTAGTTCCCGCAAGTACTAGAGGGAGGAGCCGCGTCTGAGGATCCCGTGGCTTCTCCCTTACACTGCAAGTGACAGATTCAGGAAGGGGGGGAAGGGCGGTGCGGTAAGGGGGCTGCGGGGCAATTGCCGGAGCCCCATTTTCCCCGTGTGGATATCGCTGCTCCCTCTGCTCAAGGGCTGACTGAGTCAGGTGAGGACCGGTGGAGCAGTAGAGGCGAGTTAGGTGGCCGCGAGGCCTTAGGCGACCGCCTAACTCGCCTAATTAGAGAGCCGCCTCTGATGTGCAGCAAATCATATTGAGTGCGGTAGCCCAGAGTACATCATGCACATTAGAGCATATCAAGTAGGGTAGCCTAGTGTTATGTACAGCACTGCATACAGAGTTGGGTATCCAGCTCCTAACCCTTCTCTCCTAGAATTCAGTTCAATAAAAGACTAAGAATAAAAAGACTAAAACGAATGGCACCCACTGCATTTTTTGCCCTACCATATACCGAAGACCAGACCGTGAGATTGAAAGGTTAGCCTGCCACACTACTTAGGGGGTCATTCCCCCCCATCCCAAGAGGAATACTACAATTCTGCAAAATACACTCAACACACTACACCATGCATCACAATGTACATCTACCAATCACGTACTTACTTCAGTATCCATTAGTGGATGAGCAGACTGTCACTGCTTAGGCTGTAGGCAGATCTGCACCAGCTGGCCAATAGAATTTATTTTCCTCCAAGTCTCTCTGCCCACTTCCTGGACATTACTTACTTGCCCCTCCTAGTGCTGGCCATATTTACAATAAACTCCTTCTTTCAAGCAGTGTTTAGTGGAAAACTTCCAACTATGGGAACTCTGTGTAACAGGGAACGTGGCAGGGGTGTGTCTATTAATCATGCTTTAAGTTAAAAGGTGTCCCACTTTCCTAGCTCAGAAATTTGGGAGGAATGGTTTAGTGTACAAATCGCTGCTACGCATTTTAGTGTGCATGCATGTAATACAGGTGAAACTCGAATAATTAGAATACCGTGCAAAAGTTCATTTATTTCACTAATGTAATCAGGCAGTTCAGCCATTGTACTAATCTGCACCTGCCGGAGCCACACTACAAAGTGTGATCGGTTGGGAAGGTGAGGGCCTTGTGCCAAACCCCAGGTCATGGGCCCATAGCAGTCACATCAGCTGGTTTGGTGTTTTTAAAACATTCTTCAATTTTTTTGCTGGATAAGCTACTACAGTTGCTGCAGGTTGAGAAATCAGCAACTGTTTATGGAGTCAGGGGGCAGAAACCTGCATATCTCCAGCAACAATACGTGTTCATCAAGGCCTGTTAAGGCTCTGACAGTTTCGTCTATCTTGCCACGGGCCTCGAGAAGAGAAATGGCAGCTTTTCAAGCAGTTTATGGTGTGATGGATAGGCGCTGTCAGGATCTACTTGTTAGACTTGAGGACTGACAAGAATTACCTCCTTGCCTGAGGAACAGGCAAGCATAACACAGTCAATGTCTCCTATATTTTTGGAGAATGTGTGATGGTGCTGAATTTTAACTGAAGGAGTCATGGTGAATGTTTAAGGTATAGTTTGAGCTTCCTAGCTGTGTAGATGTTGTTAAGATGTTTCTATGCAGCATAAAATGGAGACAGTTTGTCAGTCTTTAGAAATCCAAACACATGTTATAGCTCACCAGCCTGCTGAAGCTTGTAGTTCACTGACAGATGCAGAGTCACAAGTTGCTGAACATATGTATATTAAAAACAACGAGTGATAACAGGGTAACACTATTCCACTGCCACTGTCCATTACAGGGCATTGCCCTAAAACCTTCTAAAAGGTATGTTGCTCAAGAAGTGGCATGTCACCAGCTGTGACATATATCTGACACTCAAACTCTGCTTCAGTCAGAATGATTCAAACGTGGTTGCATTGCATGATGGCAGGTTAGTTTCTTTACATATATAAATTGGCTTGCAAGCATTAGAACAATGTAGGGTCTTTAACCACTTCACTTCTGGAGCAATTTTTACACATGTTATAATCTGAATTTTAGGCTAGAAAACTGCTTAAGACCCCTAAACAATTATAATTTCTGAAAGCAGAGGCCCTGTAGAAGAAAAAAAACAGTAGTTGCAATGTTTTAAGTCATCCAATATTTGAGAAAATGTTTATTTAAAAAAAAGTATATTTCTAGGAAAAAATACATTAAAATTCATTTTGGTGCACACAAAGAAAATATAATACCCATTTTTTTTGGCAAACTATAAAAGATGACCTTGTTGGGTGAATAGATATCAAACATATCAAGCCTTAACATTGTGCCAACTATAGTACCCAAATTTGCTCATAGGCGACGCTTTAAAAACATTTACCACGTATAAATTTAGAATTTACAGTGAATGATGGCACTAAAATTATTGCTCTCACTCTGATGTTTGCAGCAATATGTAACATGTGGTGCAACTGTAGTTTTGGCATGTAGGTGCACCCGAAGCGTGTTTGTGTTTTTATATGCATGTACATGAGGGGGTGGAGGGCTTTCAAAAAACATTTTTGTCACAATTTTTTTTTTCACCTAACTTTATTGCTATCACGTAGGGGCCTAACAAGTCCCCTTTGTGATAGCAAAGAGGAAGTCATAGGTCCTCTTTATGGAGACATCAGGGCTCTATTAGACCCCTAATGTCACCTATGGACCCGCCAGCAGCTGATGAAGTGCCGGTAATGAGGTGGTTTAAGTGGATCTAAAACCTAACTGGATAATTGTTTTGCTAAAGCACCATGTTATAAAGTGTATTTTTTCATAAAATACATTTTTTACCTCTTTTTTCGTCCTTTTTTTTGGCATCGCATCTGCTCCCCAGCCTTCCTGTCGACATGCACTCTCTCCAGCATGGGCCAAACATCATTATAATAGGCATGCAATGTAAAACAAGCTTTCTTAGCAGAAGTTTTGTAAGGAAACATCCTGCTTGCAGGACTGTAACAACCTGTAAGCTGTATGCCTGTGAACAGGGCCGGATTTACTCTCTCTGCTGCCCCAAGGCCAGGTTCCTTAATGCGCCCCCCTACCCGCCCATCCCCCCCCTCCGTGGAGAATGGCAGACCTGTAGGATGCATACAAGGGATCACTTGTACAAAACAAGTGGCGGCTTCCACGCTGTACATTTATCTCTGCTTGCCAAAGCAGGGCTAAATGTAGAAAGCATGTACCCGCCCGGTGCCCGGAATTGCATGTCTTGAGAATCGGGAGATAGGAATTCCACACCCCTGCTGCCACTCTTCTCCCTGCTGCCCCAAGGCCTTGGTTGGCCTTGTGGGAAATCCGGCCCTGCCTGTAAACCTGGTGGTCTCTCAATAGTGCAGCACTGTTATTTACAGCAATGCTGTATACCTAACACTTAATATATGATGTCGCTCGGCATCATATGTTCCCAGATCACTAGAGAAGGCATGATCATCTAACAGTGGTGCATCTGGGAGGCTCTTTTTCAAAATAAAATAAAAAGGTGCTTCTGGTACCTTTTATCACATTTTACAATCCAACAAGGGCTGAAGTTTCTACAAATACCTTTACCTGGAATCATAGAGTGCAGCTTTAAGACAAATGAGTTTATGCTTCTCACTAGCAGAAGAAAGATGCTCTGTGATCTCCTAATTGCATTCCTTTGTTAAGCCATAACCCCAGATCCCTTGTTAACATGATTAATTAATGAGCGTCATGCTAATTAACCCTTTCAGTATGTACATTTACTATTAATTAACCCTCTTCCCTGGAAATGTGGACTAATTAACCTATCTACAATGTGTGCAGCTATCAATGCTCACTCGACACCCAGGCTTGCAGGAGGACCTCACCCTATTTCCCAGGTGCTCCTCTAGAACAGAGGAAAGATATACTCAAGTATGCTAAGCCTAATTTAATTAACTGGGCAAGTAAACACGCTATATCATCTGAATGGCACTAACTACTCAGGTTTGGGGTAAATCTGACTATACACAGACCAATATTTCCAGGTGATACAACCAAATTAATCAAGGCTTGCAATTTTCTCGCTGTGTGGGTGTTAACGCTCAACAATAATAAGCACTTATGGGCATCTGAGGCACTTCTAGTACTGCTACTGCTGCTTTTACCATTATTAGCTTATGTGATAATGTATTCTACAGCATAACCAATTGTATTGTGAAGAATCTCTTCCTTATGTTGATGATAGAATTGTCTTTCTTTCACATCTGATGTTATCATAATTTTACCTCAGCTTATCATTTTTAAAGACTTTCTTATAAACAACCTGCCTTACTCAATGGAAAGTTCCATCCAACTATGAGCACTGCACCCTGCTTCCTGTGATCGATTTTTACAGCCAACAGCAGCATTGTGTCTGTCACTGATTCTGACTGATATAATAAAGCCCAATTGTAGCCTAAGCTTCTACAGCTTAGTCAGGGTGAATAAATAGTTATCTATTTAAAAGTCTTGCTTTTATTTGTACTGTATTAGTGTTCCTGCGCTGCCTTAAGCTCCCGTTCCCCGGCAGCCTGCTGAAAATGCATGCTGCATAACAGCAGCAGTCTCTCTTTAGCGGTCTATACAGCAGGGGGCATAAACATTGCCCATAGGAGCATAGTCGTAACTGTGCAGGGGGTGTGTTGGACTGTTTGAAATATTCCTGAAAAAAGAACATGGATTGTCTACCACTAAACTCAACGGTAAGGGGTGCAAGGCTTTTTTGGCCACAATAGATTTATTATGATCATCTTGGTCTAATTATCCCTGCTCTAGATCATTTTAAATACACTTTAGCAGGGAAAAGGGCTGAGATGTCTCACTGTCTATCATTTATATTTAAGGATCACCCTCTATAGGCAGCAGGGACAACACTGCTCAAGTTGAAATCTGTTCTATGTCCTTATTTTTTTTTAAAAGGCAGGTGTAAAATCACTCATGGGACCAGACCATTCCTTTCATGGCACAGGGTATGAATTTTGGGCAAGGGAAACATTGCACATGGTACTCATACTACCTCATGCTTCCTTCTACTATAAACAATAAGGACAAATTTATTTTGTCTCCAGGACTTTTACAGAGTGTCTTTCATCCTCGGAAACTCTCTACCCCAATATGTCCGCTTATCTCCTACTCTGTACCTTTTGAGGCGATCCTTGAAAAATCATCTCTTCAGGGAAGCCTATCCCACCATGACACAATAACTGTCCTTTTACTTCTTCCATTAACTAATCCCACACAATTATTAGATTTTGTATCACTTACCTCTCCTACTAGATTGTAAGCTCTCACAAGCAGGGCCCTCCTTACCCTCCAGTATTGAAATTGTATTGTAACTGTACTATCTCCCTCGGTGTTGTAAAGCGCTGTGCAAACTGCTGGCGCTATATAAATGCTGTATGTTAATAATTTTATAATAATATTTCCTTTGGGCCAGTATCAGAATTACAGAGATGTACCAGATGCCTTCCCTAATGGTCCTCACTGGCTGAAACAACGCAGGATGATGTTCGCTAGCAAGACGCAGCAACAGAGCAATGTCTTGCTGGGTTGGTGTGTGGCTATGGCCATATTTATACAACCTTTTGCGATTTCTGTTACTAACACTAGAAATCACTATCTCCAATATGAAAACGAAGGGATTAATCGTGTTTTAGCGGAGTTTAACATAGATTAGGCCATCTCTCTTTAAATGCTAATGTATTTGCCTATGTGATCTGAAAAAAGGCTGGCTACATAGGAAGATGGGGAAGGCATAGTGATCTAACAGGAAGTGGGAAGGAATTCACACAAGCCATGTGCTACAGTAAGGAATAGAGCTGAATGTGATTGTGTGTGTTCTGACCAGATGAAGACTCAATCTTTCCCATCAAGTGAAGCCTGGATCCATCATGGCCCTCATTACAATCTTGTCTTGATTTGTATTGTGATTGTAATGTCTTCCATATATTGTAAAGCGCTGCACAAACTGTTGGCGCTATATAAATCCTTTATTATAATAATAATAATTAGAAAATTCTACTAATTGAAGTTAAGTAGGTACTTTTTTTGGTTGACTGCTTTTGTATGTATGTGCTAGATTAATAATTTCCTCTGTTGCCCTGATTAACTCCCTAAACAACTTCTTCCATCTTTCATATAGTAAAAATCTACATTTAACACCCTTTTAATGTAAATATCTATACTTCCTTAAAAAGCAGTGTAGGACCATACAACTAATATTTCAGAATCCAAACAGCCTGTCAGTGAGGGAACAATACCATAGGAGAAGGTAAGTGGTATCTTAATGATCCTAGAGATAACGTGACAAAACCCTTAGCTCTGAGACCAGTAGAAGTGATCAGTATTGGAGAACATAGCACTAGGGTTCAGGTGAAATTGGCGAGGGGGGCTGTTAAGTGCTGCCACAGCTAGCACAGTGGGTAGGACCAGCCCTCTAAATTAGAGTGGTTTAACATATTTTAGCAAAGCATAAACTCTCACTTAACGCGTAGCCTTTTCACCATCGTATTCATACATTTTTTCTTATGCATAATTTATTAAAAACCGAGGGCACATTATACCAGACATTTCTGCAACAATTTATAATATTTTGTCTTACAGTGTTTATTGGTTGAAATCATTTAAAATTCACTGTTATAACTGCCAAATCTGTAAACCACACATTACCTCAATTAGGGTAGCAACAGATTGTCCCTTATTTTTTATGATAAAAAAAGTAAAATGTAATACTTCACAGTTTTGCATATTTATTCATCTAAACAAGCTACAAAATAATGTGGTGACATCTGTTGCAGTAATACAGACAACCACACACTATGCTGCTTTTCTCCTCGAGCGTACAAAATCCTGGTCAACATACTATTTAAAAAATCCACTAAAAGCACAGTCACAAAAACAGACATTTTAATGTAAAAATACCATATGGATATACTACAATTATAATAATAAAATTTACAATAAATTTAAAGTCCACTTAAAACTAATATCTTGGTTTTGAGTTGATTCCAGGTCTATATTTTGCATGCCTCTTGCCCTCAGCACATACAACTGATGGGCCATTTCATAACAGGCTCCACCTGCTTTATAGTTTTTTTTTAAGGCTCACTGTCTACTGTTCTACAACCTGCAGAGGAAGAGGAGATGGTGGAATACTATTTGATCAACAGAAAGCCTTGTGATTCAAACCAGTCCACATCCCCGACACTGAATTCTGGGTTCAATCACAAGTGTCAAGAGGTAACTAGACAGGAATAAAAAGGCAAAAAAAGTTATCATATTGGTGCCGCCCCCTTTTACACTGGTACTCTATGCTTATTCACATATATTAATATGGTAAATATACCACTGCTCACAATGATATTTGGATAATATGGTTGGGAAATATCTCCAGAGATCCAGGCTTCAGACCATCAATGCTTTCATGACATCATGTTCTTCTCTTTCCGTTAAGACATCCTTTGCAAGAACAGAGCACTGGAGCCTGTGGATATTGTCCAGAAAGAGTGCTGTGGTTTTTAAACCCAGCATCACAACAGCTAAAACATCCGGGCCTAATGCTGTGTAAAACTGTCAGCACAATATAATGCATCCCTTTTTAACAAAATTATGTTGAGACTTAAAAATCCCTTCTAGGACAGAAGTATTGTCCGTGAGATAAATTTTAACAAAGTGTGGGGAATTAAAGTAAAGGATTAAAACATCCACTGGGTTTTAATACCTGCCTGTGTACCCGATGGGGATATTTACTTTCTATATTTATCCCTGTGCCCATTGTTACTGGGAGTGAAAATGAAGGGGAATCCAAAATGTTGAGTTATTACCGGACCAGGAATAGAAGGGACATCTTTTAATGTAGACCTTTGTTCCAATGCAACTGTCTAAAAAAGAATTTAGGTGCTGTGGGGAGCTGATCTATTGCTACTTGTTGTGTCTATAGGACAGGAAATAAAGATAAATCTTCCCAGTGGGACACAAAAGGCAAAGAAAACCTAAACTAACTGAAAGGCATTTTAACCATTCCCTATGCTGCTAATAAAAGATATACTTCAAAAAAATAAGGTCTAGCATTGAAACTTTCTCAATACTATAGAAGGGAAAACACAAGCAGATTATGGACTCCCTTTGCTGTGAGCTATATGGTAGTGTTTAACCATGTTTAGGCAAGTGTACTATTAATTGCTGCTCCTAGGGAGCCCATTGTTCCATCACTTAGTCATCATCTTTGGGTCTTCCCTGATGAATCATATGTAATATAAAAGGAAGAAAATAGTCAGCTTGGGTCTTTCGTCAGGACTTTTTAGCTATTTTTTCATTGGCTGGACGATTTTAATGTTTTTACTGGTATACTTACTTTTTTAGCTCAGTTACCAAAAGTTTCTCGTCACATTGAAAATCCATTATGTACTACTCTAAGTAGTTCTGATCTCATAATTTCCACATTGCAGTAAAGTGCATTGTAATTATCGCCTCAATCAAAAGAACATATTTAGCAAGTAAATTGAAGCTCAAGTAGATTTTTCCTATTTTTATACACACAGTGTAGAAGGCTTACTCCAGCCACTTTCTTCGTGCCAAGGAATAATGTCACTGTAGAAAAGTTTGATTTGAATGGGAGAAGTAATTTTATTGAACCTTTGTCTTACTGATGCGCAGAAAAACAAGTTACAAAGCCTAAAAAAACTGTCATCATTAAGCTTAAAAAAAGAAGCAAAACATTTGTAATTTCAATGGCTAAGCCAGCAGTAGAAGCAACTAATTTTGTTTTGGCTGCAGTTTAACAAAAATCTTTAAATTCACAATCCTTACTAAAGTATTTTAAATAGGAAAGAATTAAATGGTAACTTCGCTTAGAACTTTTGGTGGATGCTGAAAGCTTAAGACAGAACTACTGCCCAAATTAAGAAAAACAAACAAACACGAATAGCCTATTAAGAGACAAAAAAAATGTAATCATGGTTGAATGATGGCCCCACTTCCCTGAGCCCAGGCTGTACTGGACTTGCCCAAATCTGTGACTGGACAGTAAAAAGAAGCAGCACTGTCACTCTGATTCCTCTTTCTCACATAATTCCCCTTTGTCAGCATATGAACTGATTGGCTCCATGTGTTTCCCCCTCCCAGTCTGTTTCTGTTGTACAGGGACTGCAGGAGGCTGATACCAAGTGAAATTCAGGATCTAACGCATACAAATATGAACAAATGCACATGGGCCAGAACAAAATGACAAGTATTCATTAATTGAACATACTACTAGTGGCAGCAGCATCAGGAGCTATCCCCCAGCCAGAGCCTGTCATCATTCATCAAACACTTGACTGCATAGGGCTGTTTTCTCCTTTCAAGGAATGGTGGTAAAATATTACATAATTATATGTTCAAATATATTTGATTTGAAGAGGATTTCAATTTTAAGATACATCCTGTTTTTTTATTAGACCAACGTGCTTGCGTGGCTCACAAAATGTTGCTTACCATGGACCTGGATGGATATGGTGTTACCATTGATTGTGTTTGTCCTTGTGGCAAAAGCATCTGTCAACTGTTATGACTCTGGTCACTGTGCTTACTCTGTATTTCAATGTATGTCTATGAAAACCTCCTAAACTTTGAAGCTTGAATCCAAAGGTATCAATGTGAAATCTTTCAGTGACCTCAGTTATTTTTATGGAAAGTTCCTAATTGTTAATCCTGGAATGCAAGTATAGTGTGACATCTTTCACACAGCTAAGTTATTTAAAAAAAATGTAAATTCATGAATGTTAAAGCTGAACCCAAGTATCAGTGTTTTTCCCCCCAAAAAAGTAAAGTAAAAATAAATAAATGTAAAGTGGTTTACAGTGTTGCTTAATCCTCCTCCTATTTAAAAGTGGTTTTGCAGGTCACTATTACCTATAGTGTGGTGCTCAAATTAGCTCTGAGAGATGACTTGTTTAAAGATCTATTTGCTCCCTTTTGACCTGTTAAAAATACTATTGGGAGCATTTTATATGTTTGATAAGTGCAAAAACAAAAAACAATGACCTTGTCAGAAATGTAGTTGTCCTGTGACCTGTGCACACCTCCTGTGTTATCTCAAACAGTTCTCATAGTTCTTACAGAATGATTAGCCTTTATATTGTAGAGATCTGAAAGTGGGAGTGTTTGCAAAAGACAATGGGCAGGGCTGACAACACTCACTACACAAAAATGCCATGTGTTGTCACCTCATTTAAAGAGATAAAACGTGGGGAAATGTGCACGCACTGCAGAGATGTATTTTTTTTTTTTTACTTTGCTTTGATATACACTATAATTGTAGTAATGAAAAGAACAGATGGCATGTGAGGGGATGAAATGGGCTGAACCTCCACTTACTCCAGATAAAAAAGCCTATTTCCTCAGATGTATGAAAAGTTACTTCTTACGACAACACTTTCACTCTCAAGGGCTCACTCAATATGTATACGTATGTAGTATCTTCAAACATGTCACTGCCTCATTATAACAGCCAAGGCCTGCTTTAGTAAGGTTTGTATAAAGGTGCTGTAATAGGAGAGCTACGGAAAAATGTAATATGGATGGTAAAGAAAATGTGGCACCTATGAGAAAACACCAAATAATGTATACAAAGAAGAAATTGCAGAAATGTTTAGCGGCACTAGTCTAGAGATCCTGAAAAGCTTAAACCACAAGTTTCCAAAGAACGTAGCATTGCAGGGCAATATTTTGATAAGCAAGTAAATAATGGAAACTTATTACAAATGCAACCTTTGGATTAGTGATGATTTTATTGATTGTGATGCTTCCTCCCTAACCTTTTGCCCGCTTCCAGGATCTTAATGCATGCTCCTAATGTCTGTTAGCCGAGATATAATTATTATGGATTGTGAAGGCAGTGGATGATAGGTCTCTGTGAAAAGTATTAAAAAGTTGTTGTTTTTCTGAGAGTTTACAGTATGTTTTCAATGGTGGAATGCATGGAGGAGTCTTGCTCAGAGTTTCTGCAGTGATGTCTACAAGCCACTTCTCCACTGGGAGAATAATCCACCGATGTTGTGCTAAATTCATCAGATTCAAATTCAATAGTGCCAATCAGATTGATGAAGCTGAGTATGAATCTGAGTAATCCATATCTACATATTCAACACCCAAATATGCCAATGACGGGAGGCTCCAGTGATATAAGACATTTCAAGTTAAAGAAACATGCCAAATCCAACAATAAAATATTGCAGTTAAACCAACTTAGGGGCCTCAACCAACCCATTGAATCACTTGTTGGAAGTGATGACATTAAAACACCTTCTCTTCACTGGACAGAAACAGAACTGTGACTAGCTATCAGGAAGCAGGGACATTTTTACATATACTAACTCATAATGAGTGCTCATTAATATGCATGATCATTTTCCTTTAGCCTTCTTATTTTCAACTGTTTCTATTTTTAGGATACATAATCCACTTACCACTTTACATTCTAGAGGTGAGAGTGAGATCACATCAGCCTGTATGTGTTGTCCCCAGGGTGACATGTTACCATGTACAAAACAAACTCTGCATACCAATGGAGAATGCAAAATTGTTTAATATGTACTGAATAGAAAACAACGCAGCATCGCTTAAAAAGAAGAACATGTCTATAGAAACTGTCATATTGAAAATGCTTTTAATTAAAAACATGGCATCACTAATCATAATAAAGTTTCCAAATCGACATATTAGGCACACATCCAGAAAATTCAAAACTTGAAAAATAATCTCTCCCAAAGGACTTCTGTTTTGTACTTTATAATTAACAAATTTATGTAGGAAAAAAAAATCAGACCAGAAAAGCATAAAGGAGAGCTCCAGTCAAATTAAAATTCACCAGTAAACAAACACAATAGGTTTTTGCTCCTTGGTATATTTATTTCTCTATCTCATCTTTTTAGAATTTATTGTTGTGTCTGGGCACTGCAGAACAGGCGCCCGAATGAAAAATGTGTGTTAATACTACCCAGCTCAGGTCTCGGTCCCTGTGGTTGGAATTCTAGGTAGAAGGGATTGGAGTAACCCATACATTTGAATGCATACTTTAAATATGAGCTCCAAAATTGCTTACAATGAAATCCAGTTCCTGATAACTCTGAGTACAATTGATTGTAAAATACGTGCGTTTGCTTTTGGCTCGGATCACACAGTCTGCAGTGGCTAGTGATACACTGCAACAAGGTTTTCTATGAAGATCACAGCACAAAGATCAATGTTATGTGACAACTGCAGTGTAACCCAGCAATTTGTATTTAAACTGTATCCATATGCCACCACTATGCTATGTGTTTCAGCATATGGCAAAATAGTAGTGTACACCTCATCGTTAGGCTGAGGAGTAATTAATTTTTAAAAAAGCAAGTATTGGAAGTCATCCACATTTCCATTTCACAACCTTTGCATTAACTTATGTTCTATGTAAAACTTAATTCTTTTGACAAATTGACCAAATTCTGCCAGATGATCTACTTAGATATTGTATTATCTCACTGTAGACTTTGATATATCCCTAATGAATACCTGATGACTACCCCTCAACTTGGCCTGAAATAGGCAGCAAACAAGAAGGTCTTAGACAGTAGAGTGCTTTTGGATGTGCAAGCATGGTATATTAGTCCTCAAGTATCTTTCCTGGCCAGAAACCTTTTTATTGTGTGATAATAGAGGTGTCTACTGCACACACATTCAGTGCTGGATTATCACAGGGAAAACAATAAGGAGATGGGACAAAGTTTCCTAACCTGTCCAGTTGCCATTCTATTGATCATAAGATACTTCCCTTGTCCTGATCTCAGCTATAAAAATGGCACTTTGCTGGACTGCCAGTTATAGCAAAAAGCCACTAAGGATTTTGCTTCCAAGGTTTTTGTCTGATTCCTTGTATTAAGGCATTTATACAAGGCAATAGGGGCACCCCAAAAGGCAACTTTGATAGATATGATTATATTACAATTCACAAACATCTCCTGTGCCTATTGTCAATGACTGTAGTGTTATCTATGTTACAGTGATTGTATTAAATTTTAATGGCAATTCATTGAAATAGAAAATAAAATTGCCAGGTATGCTTCCACTGTATCTTCCATTAGTTCTAAATCACAGGTATCCCAAGGAAGGAACGGGGGGCTTTAACACATCAGCAATGCATTGGAAATCTATAACAATCTCTTCCCCCACCCCGTCATAGAGCAACCAAGTATGACATGGTTTTGTTACTCAAAAAAAGCCAAGCACCATATGTACCTTGCTATAAAAGGGAACTATTTTATTGCTAATTTTTCTGCATGATGAAAATATCTGCCATTTTCAATAAAATTTTAGCAAATGAGAAATTGCTAATTGTGCCATGAAAATAGCAATTTTGGCAAATGTCCATGCATATTCTCTCTCAATTCGTGGCAAAGTTTGAGCCCGTTGACTGGCCTCTCATGTACTGAACTCTGGGAAGCAAGAGAGCGTTGTGTGTGCCTAATACCCAGTGCTTTAAATAAGACAAATTGGTGGCAAAGTGTAAATTACTTGAGTTACCTGCTATCTAACTACAATTTCATTTTTAAGATAGATCAATAAGAAAAGTCTGATTGATTAACTGATATGGGTTTCTGCAGTTTGTACACAACATAATCGGTGGACTGCGATATTCTGCAAGAAACTGTTCTATGGTAAACAGACCATTTGGTTATTGGCTATATAGGTGATCATTTGGTTTTGTGCAACCGAGTACATCAAAATGAAAATGGTGTATTTGTCTGTAGCTCTCTTTTAATCATGGCTGCATTAAATAGTGTGCATTTTGGTTTTTACGACCATTGCCCCTGGCATGGAATGTTCTTAGTACTGGAATGTGTAGATACAGTAACTCTTTACTGTGTGGTGTATTTATTCACTTTGTTTGAGTCCTCTATGACAAAATCGATGTTCTCATATCTCATTCTTTAGTCCTCATAATCTTCTCTGGGTTCCACAGGCTGAGTTAATTTAAGGTAAAAGAAGGCATAAAAGGCCAGAAGAAAGACCAGAATGGCTACAACCACAAGGAACACCTCCTAAAAAAAAAAAAAAAAAAAAAGAACAAAAGTTACAAAAGTTTGTTGATATATGTACTTGAATGAGTACATTTATTAGTGTAGTAACAAGTGTAGGAGGTGTAAGATGTCCATTCATTCCATTTCCCAGCAGGTTTCTGAACATCCTAATAGTGAAATATATGCTCCCCAATGCCACTATCCCACAATGCACAAGCCAGGGCCTGGGCCTGGGCCATCTATCAGAAGGTACTGACATCGTCAACTGGGGAAAGGGGTTGAGGTACGTGTAGTTCTGGAGAGGGATATTGTTTAAAGCTTCCAGCTAAGGCCTGCAACCTATATTTTTAGACATCAAGATACCCACAGGTTTAGTAGTAGTTTTAATCCTTAACTGGATAACATTAATTTACTAAAGCACCCTTTTTCACCATTGTTTGTGCCTAGGTGCTACTGATCTCCTCCAGCCTGCCTGTCTGCATGGTCTGGCATACTAATAGTGAAAACATTGGACCATGGCAACGCAAAACCCACTTGCAGACCTCGACAGCACATACACTGAGTGGCCAGATTAATATGACCACCCCATCAGTACTTCATTGGGCAACGAGATGACTTTGTTGGGCCGCCTCGTGACTCCACGAGATGTTGAAAGGTGATGCGAGGAATCTTACACTGCACTGTTGCCCTTCTGTTGTCTTGTACCAGGCTTGCCACTCTCCGTTCTGCCCTAACATTGACTAGTCGCTGACGGCCACAATTCGCACGTTCAGACCCAGATTTGCGGCTGACAGTCCAGTCTTTAAACACTTCAACAACAGCTGCTCTTGAACATTTAATGAATTCTGCTGTTTTGCTGATACTCGTGCCATGGCTCCAAGCGCCAACAATCATTTTATTTTCTAAAGAAGAAATCTATATTCAACAAACACATGCACGTTTTTTGAATTCACAATTAAACACACGCATGAATAAATGCTGCTTTAAAAACATTGCTGTAAATGTTTTTTTTTTTTACATTAAAATCATTATATAGAGCACACTGCATAGAAGCACTCTTTGTAAATTTACAAGGGGCACTACAATAAAAAAAAGGGAAATGGAGTACTTGTAATACATGTTTTCAGTTCCATCCATCCATTTCTGGCATTATTTCACATAAGGCCATTTCATTAACAAACATCTTATGACAGCGTAAAAATAAAAAAATTTAAAAAAAATGAGCAACCTTCAAAACACCATTTGCAGTTTAACAAAAAAAAAGGTTCATCATGAATAATTCATTACATTTGCTTATGTTCTGCTGGGATTTTCTACCTGGCTGTTCATGTTTTAGCGCTAATGGCATAAATTTGTTCAAAACATTCCAACTGTAACATACGTTTCTCTGAGGCATCGTCTGGATTTTTGCATTGTGACAAGTTTTTCGATAATTTTCCTATTTATTCGGCCCTTGTGTAAAATAAATGCACAGCCGCATTAAAGGAGCAAATTATGAATATTTACTTAAATTAAAAAAAAATACAAACAAACGACAAATGATTAGCAAACGTTTTAGCGAGAGCGGAGAGAAAGAAGCACTGGGTATTTTTTCCTTTCCTGCAACTAGGACATTTTTTTTTTCTCCTGAAAAAATCATCACGCAGGTTTCATTTATTTTCTTTTTTTACACACAGCTGTTCTTCCAGGACCATCTGGACATGCCGCTACTAATCTTAAGAGGATGTAATAAGCAAGTGACACACAACTGTAGCAGCCATCTGCTTGGGAGAATGGACAGCAGACCTGTACAGTTTACTTTGTTATTCTCAACCCACATAATGAATGTCAGAAGAGCACCATGATACAGTATGTACAGATGTGCTTTCCTAATATTCCAGAAAACACACACAATGTGGATTATCATATCGGTGTGCATGCACACAATTAGCTCTAGCATTAGAGGGGACTGGATTCTGCAGCTGTATCCTGAAATTGGAAAGAACCCTGAAATTTATGGTTAATCATAGATGTAAGATGGCAGTCAGGTGAGTGATGATGATCTGTCAGATATGTGCACAGACATGCCTTTTTTATACCACCTGATGCTGCTCATACTGAACAAACACCCCTAATGCAAGCTCCTTTCATAGGAATGATGCAGATTTGCCATAACGATCCTGCAGTATCTAGGTAGCCAACATTTTGGTAAAGACTTTAACTGGATTCCTTTAACAAATGTATAGTTTTCCCAGAGTACTAGAAATAATTTTTAAGTTTATATATTAGATATCACCCTGCCCCCCATCCCTCCCCTGAGCACTATACTCACCTCACCCCAATGCAGTAAAATAAAATAATAATAAACAACAACAATTGCTGACTATATCACCCGGCCTCCTGTCACAAATATTCCCGTCATGACTCACGCATAAGCTCTGCAATTTTATTTCTATCAACTTCTGAGTACTTCTAGTAATTGGAAATCCTAAGGAATAATAGGACCTAACTGGGAAGACTTTTAACAAGTGACCAGGTGATCTAGTCAGCAACTTCTCACTAGAAAAGGCAAGTATAACTCTGGGGAGAATACTCGGATATTATCGTAAAGAGGACATCAGCCATTTTGATTTCATTTTGAATGCAGTGGGGGAGTTTTTTTATAGCTATCTGTGTCCTTATAGAGGGAGATTTTAATTCAAGTGCATTTCTGTTAACAGTGTTTATTGTAACAGAGTGAGGGGAAAACCAAAATTTTAGTTATTTGGAATAGGAGATCAGGCAAAATTTCCAATAAGTGACAACTGCCAAAGGTGAGATTTCACAAAGTAAGGAGAAATATCTCCAGTGGTAAAACATGGCTACAAATCCTTCTGGACTATTCAAACATTTAAAAAAACTTTTTTCCTGGTGTTTGACCTTGAATTGGGGCTCTCTAATACAATTGGGGCTCTACATGCATTTACAAAATCATATACATATGAACTGGGTGGGCATGGCAGAATGTTAGACATAATAGCCCACAAAAAATATCAAGGGTCCCCTGATTATAACATATTATATTCAATAGAAGTCTATTGTGAAACATTTGTTTGCTGTAAATTGTTGTTTGCTGTTTTTTAGATATAAATTGTAATGATCAAATTTTCATGTGCAATATTTAAGTTATCTGGCTAAAAATAAAAATATTTTTACAATGCATTTTCAGATGAATAATGAAAAT
>NW_017306311.1:295222-296404 GCF_000935625.1 Nanorana parkeri | reverse complement strand
TAGTTCAATATTAAGACAAACCTATGTACAGATAATATTTGTCTTGTCTATCGTGAAGTCATCACTGAATGCCCTATTAAATCAACATAGTGGTGTTGATTTACTAAAGGCAAATAGGCTGTTCACGTTCCAAAAAAATGTTCTCTTTGGAAGGGAATTTTGCCTTAGCTTAGTGAATGTGGTGAAATTTGACTTTGTCAAAAATACCAAAGAAAAAAAACAAAAACAGATTTTTTGCTTGTATATGATTGGATGATGGAAGCCAGCAGAACTTCGCCTCATTCACTGAGATAAGGGAGAATTTCCTTGTGAAGTAAACAGCCTATTTGTCTTTAGTAAATCAATCCCAGCATATCAGTGAAATATCCTGCTAAAGGAAAGCTACTTGTCTACAGAACAGATATTTTTTAACCAACACTGTATTTACTGCAGACTCATTTTTAATGAGGAACTAATCCCTGGCAGTTGAGCCCCCCAAAAAACACAGGCAAAGGGCCAGATTGCAGCTAATCTTCCCCCATTACTGAACTGCCCGTGGCTGTCAGAATACCTGAAAAGTGACTGCAGCTGATTGAATGTAGTCACTGTTCAGCCAACAATATTCCACCTGGCTCCTTCAACAAACGTTGATTAAAAAATTGTCTCTCATCAAACGATTGGACGATTCATCAGAAAACAGCTAAAATTCAATATATGTATGGCCACCTTTACAGTCAGAGGCAGCAGTGCCATGCTCTCACACTGCCGACATGGAGCTATGAGGCTGTAGACCCAGAAATGCCAAGCAACACACAAATACCATGAAGTGAATGGTTTAAGAAAAAAGGTAAATTTTTAGGGCACTGTTTAGCCACAAACAAATGTTTCCTATAACATAGTAAATCTTCACTTTTTTAATTCAGTTTCATTTTAGCACGAAGCTAAAATGGCTTTGGGTCACCTATAATTACTTTTTTTGTGTACAAAGTATAGTTTTTATTAACTACCTCCCGGCCAGCCGCTGTGTATACACGGCCTGCCGGGAGCTTCTTGGATGTAACTGGGCGTGTATACACGTCCTGTTACATCCGCCCCCTCAGGTGCGCGCGGGAAATCCCCGCTATTTGAAAAGAGGCAGCGATGCCCGTTAATATACAAGCGATCCGCCGGCTATAGAGCCGGCGGATCGCTTGTATGAAGCCC
>NW_017306311.1:260968-295048 GCF_000935625.1 Nanorana parkeri | reverse complement strand
TAGGGCCATCAATCACTGATAACACTAAACTGATGAGCGGTAAAAGCTTTTAAAGCGTCGCCTATGGCCAATTTTGGGTATGCTAGTTTTTTGCGATTTTGCGAGTGCGCGCAATTTTTACGCTTGACATGTTTGGTGTCTTTTTACCCGACGTGACCCCGTCTTTTATATTTTACCAAAAAAGTGGGTAATATTAGTTGTTTTATAACATAATGTAAAAAAAAAAACTTTTTTTCCCAAAATGTTCAGTAATTTCTCCTGAATATAGTACAAAATAAAACCCGCAGTGGTGATTAAATACCACCAAAAGAAAGCTCTATCTGTCCCCAAAAAATGGTATAAAATTCATTTCAATACAGCGCTGCGTGACGGAATAAATGTCAGTCAAAGTACTGCAGCGCTGAACACTGAAAAATGGCCTGGCCAGGTAGGGGATCTAAACACCTGGTCTTCAAGCAGTTAAAGCATTTTTTTTCAAATAAACATTTAATATATGGCAAATAATTTCCAGAGTATTATTGCTTTTCTAAAGCGAGCAGACATAAGTTGTTTCCTTTCGGTCATGTTGTCTTTGACAGAAACCTTGGATAAATCTATTCATAGGGAGGGGAAAAAGTCATCTGCATATGGAAACAGCCCTCTTTTTACCACAGGAAGAGAGTAGAAAATAGAAAACATGAAAATTAACCCAACGCTCCACCAGATGGTGCAGAGTACAAAACATTTTATAACAAAAACATGCAATGTTTATTTTTTTTATTCCTGACTGTAATAAAGAATGAGAATATGTACAAAACTACTACTGTACACATGTTCCTTTTTTTTTTTACCTTGTAGGGCTGCTAAGGTGACTTGTAGCCATCTGCACATAATAACCCTTATCCAATTTTAACATCAGTATTACCCACCACATTAGATTATATAAGAAGAGTGCATTTTGACAAGCAAATGCACTAGATGCACTACTGAGGATTATATTTGATAGATGAGTAATGCGTCCATCTAAATGCTTGTCACACATAAAAATATGTCAGTAGGCAGTAAGGAAGTTGGTAACCAAATACTCATCTTTTAGTAATTTTAGTATATTGTATAGGATATTTTCAAGCTACAACTCCCCTGCACTCACACAAGGTGTCATGTTAAAAAATCAATCCATAAAAGCACATATCCAGCTGCAAAAAAACATCAACTCAGTATATAAACCAAAGCGCATAAGAAATGTTATAAAACAAGAAGGGTATCAACAAAACGTTTTATAACCAGATGGTAAACAGCTTGTGTAAAGCAATCCAACTTCTCCAAATGTAAGAGGTTATTTATACCTTGCATAACCAATTATGACATACTGTACATCATATAGAAAAATATCTATATTGTAATACTTGATATTTTCAGCAAATCTGGCATATACTTAAAAGTAATGCGTCATTTCAGTAACAATAGATATTTTCCATTCTCATTACAGTGTTTATCTTAAAGTGACACTAAACTCAGGAGTTAATTACCCTTACATTTAACAAAAATGTAGTATATTAGTGTATCACTCAGCTGTAGATCCTCAAATCATCTCTGAATTGGTGCTTACATTGTCCTTCCTTCTGGAGGGTGGCTACCTTTGTCCCCCATGATTCCTGTTGGTGTTGTAAAGTAGCCACTGCTTCAAGCTCACTCCCGCGGTGGATAACAATCTCTCGTTTAGTTAGCTTGGAGCGGTGACTACTTTACAACACACACAGGGACCATGGGGAACAATCATTCACACCCTTGTACTACATAGTTGCTCGTAGATCTAAAGCAGATTATACAATCAGATAGCAACGTGTGTAGTGAGCTTAAAGTGCCACTAAACACAGGAGTAAAAAATGCATTCAAGTACCTTAACTATTAACAAAAATGTATCTTATTTGTGTATCACTCGGCTGTAGATCGTCAAATCATCTCTGATTTGGGGGCTTACATTGTCCTTCCTTCTGGAGGGTGGCTACTTTTGTTCCCCATGGTCCCTGTGTGTGAGGTAAAGTAGTCACCGCTCCAAGCTCACTCCCATAATGGACTACAATCTCAGTACAAATTAGTGAACTAAACATGAGATTGTAGTCCATCACAGGAGGGAGCTTGGAGCGGTGGCTACTTTACAACACACACAGGGACCATGGGGAACAAAAGTAGCCATCCCCCAGAAGGAAGGACAGTGTCAGCACCAATTCAGAGATGATTTGAGGATCTACAGTCGAGTGATACACAAATAGGGTCCAGTATTGTAAATAGTTAAGTTGCTTGAATGCATTTTTAAGATTTAACTCCTGACTTTAGTGTCACTTTAACATAACTATTGGGGTGGCTTTCAAATTTTTACATGCTTGATCTTTTATATTCTTGTTACTGCATTAAATGTAGATTATTGTAGATTAGCTGTCAGTGGTCCCATGCAATTACTGTCTCTGAAACTTGGCATTGGATGGAGTCAGCCAGCTCATATTGCGTAATGCTGCAAAGATGAAACGCAAAGGTTGATTCCATATACATATATCACCACAAATTATACATAGAACAAAGGTTTATAAAGCATGAACAAGCACTGATAAGATTCTTTATATGAAGCAGATCTCTTTTACATGTATAATTAAAAGCAAAAAAGTCAAAGGACTAACCTTTAAGAAGGGACCATTCCTATAGCAATAAAACCGTGTTGGAGTATAATTACATAAGCTCTTTCCAGCATAAAAAAGCAGTTTATTTTTGTTTGTTTATTTTTACAAGCATTGATTTTCCAATGTGATAAAATTGCTGCAGTCCATCAGCTTTTGTCTATTATTCAATGAAAAGGCCCTTGGCAAAGCCTCAGCTTTACCAAGCTTTCACAAACAATTTATTAAGCTTTAAGCAACATACACATTCAACTGCAAAGTCCCGCTACTTTTAAACTAACGAAAACAAAACAAACAAACAAACAGATACTCACCCTAAACCATGACTTTTGTTACCCTCACCAAGGCACCAAAAAAAACAGAGTGCAAGAGCATATTCTTTTAAGATTTGGGATCCGCAGCTTTCCCAGAATCTTGGGGTGAGACCTAATGCAGTCATTAGCGTCTAGGTGATGAGGGCGGAAGCCATGGTTTAAAGTGGTGGGCAAACTCTGGCCCTCCAGCTGTGGTGCAACTACAAATACCACTAGGGCCAGCCATTGCAGGACTATGAAAGCCAGAGGCATGACTCCCAGAGCCAGATGCATGATGTTATTTGTAGTTTCATCACAGCTGGAGGGCCAGAGTTTGCCTAACCCTGGTTTAAAGGTATCTCACTTTAATTTTTTGTTTTTACTTGGGATTTAATTTTTTTACATGGGGGTGGGGCTTAGGAAATAGTAGGAGTTTACATCTGTATGCAAGTTCCAATTCAATGCACAAAAATGCAGCATATTGTATTTTTAAAATGCACTAAACATCAGTGTGTAGATGGAAACTAGCCACATAGGAATTCACGGGATCTCTAATCAAAATATTTTAAGTGTAGTAAAATGTGTGCTTTTACTGCAGGTAGAATAAAAGAACATATGCTTAATCCTGTGGACTGCATGGTTTCCTTGAGCATATTGAAATTTCAAGACAAATATTTATTTTTAACATTTGCCTCCAGTTGTTTAGAAGTACAACCATGTGTTTGGTTAATCTTTATTTCTATTGTTGATAGTCTGTAGAATATGAATTCACAGTCAACATACTTTCTCAGTAAACGTATGTATGTCTTCCCCAAAGAGCTGATAAAGGCTAAAGAAGAGAAGATAATAGTGGGAGATAAGCAGCCTTTCTTTCCATCTCTACATGGCAGGCATGCAGATGCTCCAGACGTGATGCTGCCATGTGCGATGCCAAGCAACCTGCTGCTCTGATATCCATGCCGCCTATGCCAATGTATCCACAGGGGAAATGGAATAATGGCACACGCTGGTTGATGATGGCAATCAATCTCAATTCTCTTTCTCTCTCCAAAACACACAAACTTGGATCGGACGTGATCTTGGACGAGGGCCACCACCTCTCCCAGAGCAGCAGTGATTAAGGAAGAACAAAAAAGACAAGAACAGCATCTGATTGCTTTAAAGATGCAGATGATTGCTAGGTGTGAACAACCAGTCCCTGCGCAAACCCATCACACAAAGAAGAAAAAAAGACAGCACAAGGAGAAATCAAGTAATCCTATCCACATTTTACTACATCTTTATGTAGTGCATGTCCTTTATAAAATCAGCTATGGGACATGACAATATAAATACATAGTTTTTCACAGGGGATACAGTAACGGGAGCAGGCTGAAGCAGAAGATGCTCTTGCCTCTGGTGCTGTGGTAGGAAGGAGGGGTCACAGCTGCTGTGGGAACCTCTACTGGCACTGAACTAGCAGTCTCCTGTATTCTTCACCACCTGACTGTCAAACTGACAGCCCAGCCCCACATATTGCACTGGGAGCTATCCCTGTCAGTGTGATAGTTGAGTTTCACTCTGTGTATCAGGAATGCTGATGCAGGATTCTGATACCCTGAGCGGCGTGGACAGGCTGTCACAGACATTAGTGTCCCACATGACAGCAATTTGACAGCCAGATCCTCCTCTTCATTCATTTATATACGATTGAAGACCCAGGTGGCAGCATTTATTTATGAATTACTGTTATGTACAGATCAAAGTATCGCTCTTTGGTCTGAACATAATACAGTTCCAGCAAAATTGCAGGTAATTTGTTTTAACCCCTTCATGACTGAGGCCCTTTTTTCAATTTTTGCACCCATGTTATATTCCACATTTTAGGCCTGAAAATGACGTAAAACCCCCCAACATTATATATTTTCTGAATGCCAAGACCCTATAGAATAAAATGGTGGTAGTTGAAAATTTTTATGTTGCGCAATATTAGCGCAACTCCTTATTAAACCCCAAAATTGGGACAGAGGAATTGAAGGCGGGATTTGTAGTTCCACCACAGCTGGAGGGCCGGAGTTTGGTTACCCCTGTGCTAGAGCAATTGTAGGTGGCTGGGGACATGAGACTGCTAGAGATCACTAGTGCTGCAGCCCTTTTACAAATCAGTGCTACATTTGTGCTCCCCGCAGCCCTTTTAAAATATTATTGTGCCACATTTGATATTTCTCTCAGCAAGATCCATGTTCAAAGATCAGAAGGAAAAAAACACAACAAACAGGAAAGGAAATGGACGGCACTGAAAAAAGTAAGATTGTGTGAAAGAAATAAAGTATTTAACTACAAGAATCCAGTGTAAATAATATGTTTCCTTTATTGGCCTGAGTAAGTACCTAGGTAAGTAAACCCAGACTACTGTCTGCAGGGACCCTGTGGGCCGCACTATATTTGCCAAAAAGATGCAGACTGGGCACCACCAATCCTCTGAGCCCAAGATGGCAATGCCAACCCTAAATCTAACAAGGAGGTGTACTAGCACAGTGCAGGAAAATGTCCTTGCAACATCTGGGATCTTAAACTTTCCTAGGATCTCACTGCTGCTGCTCTTTTTACTGTTCAGACAGGTCGCACTCCCCCACTGCACTTAGCCCTTCTGAGCTCTGTGGTTCCACCTGCTGGCTCCTATGTCATCACTGTGCCTTGTAGTGATATTAGGGCTAGTGGAAGACATCTGACACACATGAGATTGTGTTGGAAGCAAACGATTCTTTGGGAGCTACAGGACAACCAAGATCCGAAGCACTGCCTGCCAGAAAGGTGATTATACCTCTTCTTTTGCAGCAACGTTTTTGACCTTTTTTGTAACAATAGTGTTACTTTAATCCTTCTTAGCTGTTTTTGCATTTCCTACACATTTCTCAAACCCAAAATGTCAGTGAAAAAACACACTTAAATTAATTTTAGTGCACCAAAACCACAATATAATAGACATTTTTGTAAGATATAAAAGATGAGGTTATTTTCGAGTAAATAGATACCAAACATGCCAAGCTTAAAAATTGTGTGCACCCGTGAAACAGCAAAAAACTACAGTACCCCATTGGCATAGTCCATAGGTAAAGCTTTAAAAGCCTGCACAGGTCTTCAATTTAGAGTTAACCATTAAAGGAGAACTATGAGATGAGTGATTTCCACTCACCTCATAGTTCTAGCCGACCTGTGACAATGAGACTATCTCGGTATACTGAGCTTAGGGTGTCGGGAGGATGCTAGTTTGTGTCCTCCCGTTACCCTAAGGAGAACTATGGGGAAAAACACTGACCCCATAGTTCTCCTTTAATATTGGCCTTAGAAATATTGTTCTCACTCTGGAGCATGCAGCGATACTTAACATGTGTGGTGCAATCGTCATTTTCATACATAGGCGCAGCCTACATTTGTTTGCGTTAGTATGTGCGTTTACGTACTTTAAACATCTTTTGGGGGGGTGGGTTTAAATCTATTTAATTTAACTTTAACTGTCGGATGGGGGGGCATACATTTACAGCCGCTGGAATCCATTCTAGTGTAAAGCTAACAGTTGGCTTTTCACACGTAAAGTCTGTTTACAGGGGCCCGCTGCTGCCGACATAGGACATACCCTGGTGGCAGTGAAAGGGTTACAGCTAAACTCCAGGAGGATATAAATGACACAAATTATTGCAGCTCAGTATTCATTAACATATCCTTAAATGTGTTTGTGTTCCAAGCCGTGTAAGCACCTAAATCTGACTAAGGGAGAAAAAGCCCAAACATATAAAAGTCCAGAACATATAAAAGTCCAGAACATATAAACACCATGCCGCTAGAAATGATCCATAAACCCCACATTTCAAAGCCAAAGTGTTAAACACCGCAGCCCATGTCCATAGTCATGCAGACAGAATCATTGGGGGCAATAATGCAAACCGGTACATTTGTTGTTGTCCATAGCTTACCAAAATGAATGACTTATTTTCATACCATGGACTGCAGAAATGACAGTTGGAAGCTGATTGGTTTCGTGGCAGAGCACGAACAACAAGGCCAGTGGGGGAATCGCAAAATGGCCATCGGGTGCACTCGGCACCTGATGCTTAAGTACACAAGGCTTTTGACTTAAAATGAAAAAAAAAAACAAAAAAACAATCCAGCTGCAATTTAAATATATTTAGATGCTGAGTTTTATTTATTTATTTCAGATTGATTCCCTATTTAGTAACTCTCTGCTGTCTTTCTGACATTATCGTAATGAATAAAATTGTTCTTTGGGGAAATTAAAAAGTTTTATAAATCCAAACAACTGAAGGAACCTCTGCCTTAAATACTGCCTTAAACTGACACAGTAATAACATTCTCATAAAACAACCCAATTAGTAGATGCATAATCCTCCACGGGCATAGTGTTTGCAGCACAATTATTTTCTGGTCTTGCAGTTTTTATATTTAATTTCATATGTTTATTCTGTGCAGCATGAAGACCTGGCAGTAATTAAACATTGGTTTTTTTTTCTGTTTTAGGGAAAAAAACTTGACACCAAGCCACACACCCTGTGCACTTGAAAATAAAACCATGTGAGTCTACCCCTGACTAACTGAAAGTACAGAATGTTTTTTTATTCCCCCACATAATGTCACTACCTGCGTGGTTATAAATGCTGGGTAACTTTCAAACTGATTGGATATGAAGACGTGTTTTGGAGAAGCTACAACATGTCTTCAATGGTGCAAAAGAAGTCCAGTTGCACATGACTGACTTCTACAACTACTGCATGGCAAAAGGTGATCCGAGTGGGATATAGCCCGATTACTTTTGTGTGGTGGGGGGACCTAATAAAATCAAGCCTGATTGAGTCCAATTTGATACACCAGTGCACTTTAGGTAAAACGTGAGGAGCACGCATGAAAAGGGGACAAAAAAAATCATGAGAGTATACTGTATATACATATCTGGAAGAGCCCTTGAGATATACTGTATGTATTATTTATTTTGTTTTATATATTAAAGAAAAAAAGAACATTTAGACTTTTAATTGAAACTCTTTTTTTCCTTATTTTTTGACTGTGTTATATATTAGGGGTATTTAAGTGCTGCAGACCTTTTTTGGTATTTATATTGCACAAGTGGGGTTTATTAACACTTTCAGGGTTACTCACTAAAGGGTGTAGAGTTTGGAGAAGGCAGGAGAAGTGAACTATCTAGGTCAAAATAGCTGAACTGGAAAATGAGCTGAATTGAATAATTTTTCAAAATCAGCTATTTTGTCCTAGATTGTTCACTTCTCCTGCCTTCTCCAAACCCTTCACCTTTTTGTGAATAACCCTGTTTGCCTGTGGCTGCTAGATAGTAAATCGGGCATCATCATAACTGATGTAGGTTAAAGGCGGCGTTTCAGATATTATGATATAGACACTTTAAATCGTACATAAACATCAAAATATCAACAAAATAGTGGAGTTCTGTAAAATATTAATAAAAAGTGTAATAATGTGAAAAGAAAGACCAATAGTCCTATACAAGTTCATATATCATCCACTAATGTAATATTTAATCACAACTTCTGTGATCCACTGTCACGACTGTAGGGAAGGAACTTGCTCTCTCTACTGTATATAACCGCATAATTGAAAGCAGGTAAACATTTATGATAAATCCTTCAAGGGCTTCTCAGGTGAAGTCCCCCGCCATAAATCTGAAATTAATCATAAAAAAAAAGGCCTGGATATTGTAAGATCCTTATTGGTAATAAAGCAAAGACAGAGAAATACTAATAATGGGTTACTGCTTACTGATAAAAGAGACATAATAAATCCGGTCACTGAAACCTTATAAATGTACCAAGCACTATGAATATTACGAACACTCTCCCCAAATACTGCATCCATCCAATTGCATAGCTCCTATTTTACACCACTGCACTATTTTGTTATTTGGACTTTTAAATAATAGGTTGGCTTGACAGAAAACTTAATGAGTTAAATATTTTCATTCACCAAGTTCCCTCACCATCCTGATCTACCAACCTGGCTCATCAAAAGCCTGTTTCTTCTTTGTATGGGAAACACGTGATACTGCCATTACCCACAGTGTAGTGTTTGCTGTCTGAGCAGTCAGGCCTGAAAGGTGTCATGTGGGTACAGGAAGAACGTGCGTAGCACTGAGCAAGGTTAGACTTAGAAAGTCAAAACTTGCAGAAGAATTTTCGGTGGGCCTAAGAAAGGCAAGTATAGCTTCATCAGGGAGACTATCAAGCAAGTTTCATCCAAGCAAAGTACGCTTCGTGCTTTTTGATTGCAAAAATGATCACACAGATCAACAAAACCTACCAACAGTTTAAATATTTATATCTATATAGGGATAATGGTCGGTTGCCTTGATCCATTTCATGATTTATTTTTTTGCACTCGAAACCTAGCTTAAAGCTGTTGTTGTTTTCAGCTAAGTTCTGTATTTTCAGCATTACAGTTCACAGTGTACAGGCAGACAAAGGGTCCGACACACAGTCCCTCTACTGAACATTTTATACAGGGATGTCCTGTTCACTGGGACAGTAGTATGTGCACAATTTCACATCATAAGAAAACATTTTCTAGAATTTGATACACTTTTTTGGGGTTGTATTTTCTACAGCTCTATATTTTTGTATGCTCTCAGCTTCACATGTATTTGAAGCTGTCATCTATAGAGGGAGTCATATTTATAAATATTCAAGAATATGCCAGCACATCAATCCCCACCCATGCATAGTATGTTAAAAATAAATACAGATTTCAGCTGCCGTAGCCTTCTGCACATCTGCCTTTAAATGCTGTACATGTGCCAGCTTAAGCCATGCAGCACAATGTGTTGTCTTCAAGACATTCTGGATATGGTCTACTATACTTTCTAAATGGCTCACTACTACTTCCTAAACATTCCTTTAGACCCCTCACTATGGTGTGATGCCTCACTGGCAAATTGTATAAGCATAAGTCAGGCATAGGCAAAAAAGCATCAATGCTACCAATCAGTGTCAGGTGTTCCGTGTCTTAGCTGCCAGGCCAGGCTTTCCCCAATCACAACAAGCCAGCATTTGGGTATGGCAATGAAGTTTTAAGATTGTTGTAGATTTTTTTCCTGTAGTTGCTATAAAACATTATAGATGGGATAAAAGTCTCTTTCTGCTAAAATCAGAGCATATTTAAAATTGGTATTATTTATTCTCCCTTAGTTTCTTGGACAAGTACTCATTAGCTACAGATAGAAGTCAAATTGACTGCGGGTTTTAATAGTCACTAAGATGCTTTATATAAAACACGGCAGCAATTATTTATCATTCTGCAAATGGATGAGGAAAGGAATGTGGGGAATATGGAAAGAACACTGCATGTAGATGAGGGCAAGAAAGTCATGTAAAATTGGATACATTTTAAAAAGGATCATGTGTCATGATCACAAAAACACAATCTGTAATTTGTACACCAATTATAACAAGAATTCCCAGTGCCACTGTCAGCATCTCTTACGTAAAATGTATTCTGGAAAGGTCATGCATAGACTGGGTGGGCAAAGATGATTTCACGTTCCAATTTGCCCTCTTGCTAGACTTCAGGCACACAGCAGGGCTAGTAAATATGGGGACCTCTGAAATTACACATCACCAGCAAGAGATTCTGGGCCGTCTTTTTAGTTAGGCACTTAGTTATGCCAAGCTGCAATTAAAAACATAGAGTAGGCACAATTTGGTCTTCACATCAGAACATAACATCAGTAATAATGTTACACATTTCATTTACATACAAAGCTGAGAAATCAATGAATGTAATTTTTTTTAAATGTCTGGCTTTACTAGTCTAAGGGCTAGACAAGCATGTTTGATGCTTCACTTCAAAGTTTGATTTTAGTATGCAATGCAAGTAATTGCAGAATAATGCAAGTATATTTATAATGAGCTTACAATTTACAGCAATGAAGGAACACAAATTACCAGAACATCTACCGTGTTTCCCCGAAAATAAGACAGTGTCTTATATTTTTTTTTCTACGAAAAAAGTCACCTAAGACATTGGTAAAGTCCAACCTTACTTTTTGATATAAAGAAAAAAAATTAAATAAAAAGGGTCCCACTACATATGAGACCCTTAAGTTGGTCACACATCAGTAAGATTAAATTAAAAAAAAATTGTTTTCTAAACGTTTATTTGATTTTCTTTCAAAAGATTTATTGGAAGAGTAGAACAAAACATTTCAGTAATCATAACATTAGTTTAATAAAAGACTTGCTTATTTAAATAAAGCAATACATTCTCCTTAAAGGCTATTTTAAAGCCAGAAAGCCAGTCAACGATCAAAAGTTAGTGTATGATGGTAAGCAATGAGAAGGTACAATTTAGGGCACATGTGTCAAACACAAGGCCCGTGGTCTGAATCCGGCCCCCCAGGATATTTAATGTGGCCCTCGGACCTCTACTGCACCTCACACTGCATTAGCAGTGAACAATCTAGGACAACATAGCTGAACTGGAAAGTGAGCTGAGTTGGAGAGTTTTTCCAAATCAGCTATGTTGTCCTAGATTCTTCACTTCTCCTGCCTTCTGCAAGCTCTTCACCCTTTTGTGAATAATCCTGTAACGATGTTTGACCGTTTAAAAGTCATCTCTTGTTAAATGAAAATATGGAGGAAAGTAAGCTGCACAATCAGTTCAAGATAAGTAATCAGTGCAAAGGGGACTATAAGGAATCCCACAAATAGAATAGTCATGTGTTTGTCACCACTCTTCTCCACATATTACACTACCTCCTCTCAAGTAAAGGACAGAACATATTAAATAGAAGCAGCAAACGTCTGATCATGTGACATGTCAGAATTATGTAAAAGGTTCTGTTGATTTTACTGTGAAAATGCTTTGACATCAACTTACTGTGCATATAACAGCAAATATATGACAGGTAGTGTAAAGATCCTTAACTTCATTTTACAGCGGTCAGTTCTTACCTCTTTTTTTTTTGTAGCCTCTAGATCTGTTTTACCTTCATAGCAAATATAAATGTCCCCTGTGCAGGGTGGACATAAAGCATATGTCTTAATGATACCTGAGTTCCATTCAGTGCTGCATCACTTTGAGCTCAGTACAGTGTAATATAACACTCCAAAAGGGCCTGAAATAATAGTAAAGGGTTGAAGAGGCTGACTTAAAAAAAGTGAGCAAAGCAATATCATGGAAATAATAGCTTAGGGAAGGAGGGGTAAGAAGTTAGTTAGGACTGGTTAGGGTTAACACTAGAAGTTAAGTGCTTATACAGGAACACATTTTATTTAAAAAAAAAAAGACAAAACTTTTTAACTTGCAAGGTTGCTTTAACTGACATCACATGCAGAATAAAGATCACCCATTCCATCTGCAATAAGGTTACTTTTGTATTCCTGAATCACACTGCTGAACGATGTTCACCAACAATGTCTAAAGCCAACTGCTGAATTTACAAAGCACGTGTTGGCTGTAATTTTGACAGCTGGGAAACACCAGTAAAAGCATCAAGAAGAACAGCAGCAGTAGAAAAAAAAACGACAGGGCATGCTATGTATGCCCTATGTACTTTAGTGGAGTTTTTTTTTTGGCGCACGTAGTACACCTAAGGTACATGACTGATTAAGGGAAGAAGCTTCTTAAGGATTATTGTTATGTAAAGCCATTACTTTTTATATGTTTTGGATACTCAACAGTGAGATTTCTATGGTTTAATCCCTGTGGAGTCTGGAGTGTTACAGCCAATCTTTTCATGCAGCACATTATACTGAACTCCTAACTGCCATCTGTGTTCTGTTGGGAAGAATTACACTCACATCCTGTCCTGTGTGACACATATGACTAGCAAAGGAAGTTAGAATAAGTCTACCCTTTGGGGGTAAAAAGCCTGTTTTATGCTTTTTATGTATTTTTTTACCCACAATGTAAGTGGCATTTAGAGGTCATGTGATATTTTGCCAATGCTTTACAAAGTCTTTATATAGGCAGTATGGAAGCAGCATTGTTTTTTTACTCATGACATGAGATGCTTTTCTTATAGTTATATAGTACAAACAAGCAGAGGTTTACAGAGTAGCTAGAATAATTCACATCAGTCCCTATTTCCTGAAAATGCTCACAATCTAATGCTCTTATGACAATCTAACACACACTTCAGCACAGAGAAGGCAGTTTAACCTACCTAGCATTTGGATTCCAGTTTTTGAACTGTATCAGAAAACCAGAACACTTACAGGAAACACATGCAAACAGATGGAGAATATGCAAAGTACATGCAGATTGTGTCCCAATGGATTTGACCCAGAGCCACAAGGCAATCTTAGTCACCATGTTGAATTGTGCCGTATGGATTCACATGATGTATGCCTTTTTAATTATAGCTCTAACCAAGTACCTCTAGAAGCATTGAGCCTTAAAAAGAGCATATAGTAATTTTGTAATATTTTCTTAAATGTTTATAATATTTAGATTGTTTTTCTTTTTAGTCAGGGTAATATGAGGTCTTAATCAGAGACAGAGTTGCATCAAAGAAAACAGAACCAGTACTCTCCAGAAAACTCCAGTACTCTAAAAATCCTTAGTCACAGGTGAAAACAAAATGGGAGAAGAACGAGTGTAATGTCTGACCCAGTAAAAAACACGCTTTATTAGGGGTCTATTCACGAAGCTGCAGAAGGATCCAGCAGTAGCTTCGGCTGATCCTTTGGCTAGCTTCGGTTGCAGGAGCCCTTCGGTTCAGTAGAACCGAAGGGCTACTGTACGGGCTATTCACTATAGCTCGTACAGCACCCGAAGCCGGCAGCGGCTTAGCTGAGTCAAAGACATTTGCTTCGGCTCGATTGAGCCGAAGTGTCAGCCAAAGCAGGGCGAACGGCCAGCCGAAGGCCGGCCTTTCACCCCGCAAATGACAGCTGGGTGGAGCCAGCCGTGATGTCATGGCTGGCTCCACCCAGTTGTAATGACAGATCAGCATCCCCAAATGACCTGGGGACGCTGAACTGTTATTAAACAATAACAACTAGGCGGAGCCTGCCATAGCGTCACGGTCGGCTCTGCCCAGTTGTTATTCATTGGCATAGAGAAGACTCTAGCAGGTGCCAGCCAATAGGAAACAGTTAGGTGGAGCTAGCTGTCACTGCTAGCTCCGCCCAACTGTTTTTTTATATCTTTATTGATTTTTTTAAATGTACTATTTACATTTTTTTTCTCTCTATTTGCTATTCTGCTCGGTATCATGGAGGAACCGAGCAGAATAACTGAGCCGAATGCCGCTCGGCAGCATTCGGCTATGCACTCACTGCCGTTCGGCCCCCATGTGAATACAGCAAGTGAGCTGCCGGAGCTTCGGTTCAGCCAATCCAGATGTTGGATCAGCTTAGTCGAAGTCCTTCTGCACTTCGGCTCAGCCGAATATGCATAGCATGTTCGGCTGACCGAAGTGTAGCCGATGTACGGCTGAGCGAAGTGCAGCCGATGTATGGCTGACCTAAGTGCAGCCGATGTACGGCTGAAATCAGCCGTACTGAAAAGTAGTGAATAGCCGAACAATATTCGGCTCACTTTACTATGGCTCGGCTATTCACTAGGCTGCCTTCGGCAGCTTTGTGAATAACCCCACTAGTCTTAGCAGAAAATGCATGTTTGCCAAAAAGTCAACACTGCTCATCAACATGAGAACATCATCTCTACTGTTAAGCATGGTGGCGGTAGCAATAACTGAAAATCTACAGAAAGGCTTAAAAACTGTTGTTCACTTTCTAAAGTATGCTGTGTGATTCAAATGGTAAAATTCTAATATAAATTAATTTTCATTCCATGTTGTAATGCTATAAAACATGGTAAAGTCCAAGTGGAATCAATACATATGCAATGCAGCATGGTTAAAGCAAATACATGGTTCAGCACTTACAGAAAACACATGTCAAAGAAGAACTCCAGGAAAAATTGCACACGCACTGCACTGCAAGGGTTAAGTGCTCCTTTTTGTCTGGGATGTAATTACAAACTTATACCCACCTTAGTATCACATATGGCTTGCTGTTAGACCAGTCCCTGGAGATTCTATAAAGATACACTATATTGCCAAAAGTATTAGGACACCCCTCCAAATCATTGGATTCAGGTGTTCCAATCACCTCCATGGCCACAGGTGTATAAAATCAAGCACCTAGGCATGCAGACACTTCTACAACCATTTGTGAAAGAATGGGTTATTCTCAGGAGCTCATTGAATTCAAGCATGGTACCGTGATAAGTTGCCACCTGTGCAAGAAGTCTATCCGTGAAATTTCCTTGCTACTAAATATTCCACGGTCAACTGTAGTGGGATTATAACAAAGTGGAAGCAACTGGGAACAACAGCAACCCAGCCACGAAGTGGTAGGCCACATAAAATGACAAAGCAGGGTCAGCGTATGCTGACGCGCACAGTGCGCAGAAGTCTCCAACTATCTGAAGAGTCAATACCTACAGACCTCCAAACTTCGTGTGGCCTTCAGATTTACACAACAACAGTGCGTAGAGAGCTTCATGGAATGGGTTTGCATGGCCGAGCAGCTGCATCCAAGCCTTACATCACCAAGTGCAATGCAAAGCGTCGGATGCAGTGGTGTAAAGCACGCCACCACTGGACTCTAGAAAAGTGGAGACATGTTTTCTGGAGTGACGATTCACACTTCTTTGTCTGGTAATCCGATGGACGTGTCTGGGTTTGGCAGTTGCCAGGAGAACGGTACTTACCTGACCTCATTGTGCCAAGTGTAAAGTTTGGTGGAGGGGGGATTATGGTGTGGGGTTGGGCTTTGCCCCTTAGTTCCAGTGAAGAGAACTCTTAAGGCATCAGCATACCAAGACATTTTGGACAAATTTCATGCTCCCAACTTTGTGGGAACAGTTTCAACATGTTCCAACATGACTGCCCACCTGTGCACAAAGCAAGGTCCATAAAGACATGGATGAGCGAGTTTGGGGTGGAGGAACTTAACTGACCTGACCTCAACCTGATAGAACACCTTTGGGATGAATTAGAGCGGAGACTGGGAGCCAGGCCTTCTCGTTCAACATCAGTACCTGACCTCACAAATGCACTTCTGGAAGAATGGTCCAATATTCCCATAGACACACTCCTAAACCTTGTGGACAGCCTTCCCAGAAAAGTTGAAGCTGTTAAAGCTGCAAAGGGTTGTCCAACTCAATATTGAACCCTACGGACTAAGACTGGGATGCCATGAAAGTTCATGTGCGTGTAAAGGCAGGCGTCCCAATACTTTTGGTAATATAGTGTAGATTCAAAATAAAGCAACCCTGACTTTTTAGATGCCAGTGCTTTGGCATTTGACATAGGCAGTAGAATTGGCATGTCAAGATGATCAATACATCCAGAAATGCAGACAAAATTATACAAAAATCTCAACTTTTCCTGTTAAAGTTGAACTTGGCCCCACTCCCTTCCCACTATCGAGCATCCCTATAGGCCATGTAGTGGGATGGGCTGTCTAAGTGACCAACAAGGAATTTCGGGAGGTGGCAAGGTGTGGTGACTAGCTCAGTTTTTTCCCCCTAGGATAAACAGATATTTGTAAATAAATTCAGTTACCCATATCTATGTCTCTACTGACTGATCTGAATTTTTCAGCAAAAGTAGATTGCTCATGGCAGGTTTCATTTAAAGCAGAACTCCAGGCAATACACAGTTGAAATACACATGTGGGAGCTGCAAGACCATGTGGGAGCTGCAAGACCTAACAACGGATTTGTCAATTTATCCAGTCCGTTCTAAACTTTACACAGCTCAGGCAGACAGCAGACCTGATTTTTCACTACCTGAGTTAAGGAATACAGTTTGGTCCCTTCCTTGTCCCAGCCTCTCACTGTACAAAGGAGGAGCAGAATACTGACGAGTAATCCCTCTACTCTCTTCTCTGCATGTTCCTTGTCAGCATATATGTATACAGCAGACCTGACTGGCTCCTCATGCTACCCCTTCCTCTTTTAGCCTGGGGATAATAAAGGATAATTCTCAAGTTTAAGGTACTTACACTATCTGTATTTAAAAATACATTGCATGGTGTTTTATTAAATACATAACTGCATCAATTGCATTGTTTCTTCAACTTTAAAAAGCAAAGGGTCAGCCAGGTCACACAGATTTCCCAATAAGTAAACAGGAACAAGCTTTTCCAACTGTCTAAAGTGCTCATTACTCCCCCATGACATCCCTGCATGACCTGAACATTGTATTCGGGGAGATACAACCTGAAATTATTTTATTCCAAAGACTGCAGTATTGAATTAATTTGTTGCTGAGCTGTATAAGAACAAAGTTTCCTTATATCGAATATGCGAATATGGTATCTCTCCAACCTAACATCCCTGTATCTAGTTACGCACAGAAAAAAATCCAGTAAACTCAGTAACAAATGAATAATTGTTGTACTTTATTCCAAGCTTTCCAGTCTTTTATCCTCTGTACAGATACTACACAATTTAACTGCACTCCTACTATCCTTGCAATGTGCCCCTGCTGGGATTTTGCAACAGTAACATCCTTTTAAAATGATGCATTATGGGAGGGAGGAAAAAAAAATGAACATTGAACATGCCTTTTGCCTCATTCCTGCTTCACAGCACTGTATTGCGCCTGAGACAATAAAAGCCCTTAGATTTACAAGTGGTAGATTATCTAGATAGCGATTCAAGGATGACAATTAGCAACCAGTTTGTAAACACACACTGTCAAGGTGTAATAATACCACTTCACACATAATGCAAGTGTTATAAGACATCTCCACCTACACCCCCTCAATGTCATCTTTACTTTTTCCTTCATTTGCATTGAGAATGCCAGAGACAGCTTCGGTGACTGGCTGTATTATACACAGCATTATAAAAGCAAGTACAATATACATATCTTCTCTGCCTGGCTTGGATTTTTTAAGGGAATGTACTATATTTTGTTTATGTTTTCCAGACATATGTGTGAATTAAATCAGCTTGACGGGACTCTATTTAAAAAAAAATAATAATAATAATAATACTTACCCATCCAGGTACCCACACCATGATCTTCATTCTCCTGAAGAGCTTAGCTTGCTGAAGAATCTTCAGCGTCCAACACATTTTTCGGGAGTGTCCAATGACTGGTCTTAAAGGTGCTACTCTGGTTTCTTCTGCTAGCCCCTATAATACTTGTAGTGACATAGGTGCCAGTGGATTGATCTACAATCCACTGGCACCTATGTGAGAAGGGGACCAGGTAGGATTTTTTTTGTTTCTTTTTTTAATAGAAACAGAGTTGCTTTCAAAGGCCTGACAATCCAAATGTTCAAGCTGGTCCATGCAGGGCCTCTTTGAGAAACACAGTGGTCTGGGACAGAGATTAAAAAAAAAAAAAAATCAGTGGACTCACCTTCATGTTGATGGCATCTGATACAAAGACATCCAATGCAAGTGGGCACTTTAGGAAAGCAATTTTTTGCTCCAATCTAAGCAGGATATGTGAATTAGAAATGGACTCCTTAGAACACAGAAACCTATCTGTAAAAGTGTCTTTTGCCCCAAAGTAAACAAAAAAACTTGCAATCTTCAGTATTCATTTTGATTATATAAAAGGTAAAGGCCATAAGAAACAAATACAAAAGGCCTATTCAAATTGTCATAGAAGATGTCGAGCAGGGACGCTCACTGCACGGCTTAAAATACTGATACATATGACTTCTTCTGGTTACATTTTGTAATACGAAATGTTTATATAAAAAAAAAATCCAGTAAACTCGGTAACAAATAAATAATTGTACTTTATTCAAAGCTTGCCGGTCTTGCCACACAAATGTGTTAAAGCAGAACTCCGGTCAACATTTGCATTAACCCTTGCAGTGGGGCTACCCCTGTTCCACAAGGGTGAACTATTCGTTTGTGTCTAGGGACTAAAATAAAAAAAGTTTTACTCATCCGAACCTTGGAGATGGCTGGCTTTCATAGCGCTCCCTCCAGTCTGTCTCTTCCTTTGCAATGGTATACCCCTTGGCATCTTCACGTCCAATACAGAGTGTATTGGACGTGATGACTAGAGGATCCTCAGACCACTGCAGCGGAGGCGGAGAGTGGCTGTAAGGATCAGTCTAGGAGCTGACCAACTCAGAGGATCAGGTGAGTATAACTTTTTTATTTCAGTCTCTAGGCACAAATGAGCAGTTAACCCCTGTAGTACGGGGGTAACCCCATTGCAATGATTAATAAAAATGTTGCTTCTTTAAAGTATTGTTGACATAAAAATTTTCTTCATGTGCTACAACTCAGTCATGATAATGCAGCCTTAGGGATGAGGACACCTACATCCAGTAATCTTACAGCAGATCTGTCCTAGACAACCAAGCATCCTGGGGATATGATATCTAATCTGCATTTTAGCAACAACTGCAGAAACCAAGGCAATTTGTTTAATAGTTTGCATTTACAGGTCTAACAGCAGAACTGCAGAATAATTGTATTTAGACCATTTATACACAACAAGGAAGCATGATAGGATCGAGAAGTGAGCGAACGCCGGTATGTGTTCGCTCACCTCCCGATCTACTGAGCCGACCTGTGACAGTCTCATTGTCACAGGTCGGCTAGAACTATGAGGTGAGTGAAAAGCACTCACCTCATAGTTCTCCTTTGATTATCGTTTACATAAAAACAGATATAAAACATCAGGTTAAAAGGGCATAAAGATTTTTTTTTATTGTGGTTATAAAGAAGCAATTCCAAGTAAAAATTGTCACGTGGAACTGCTTTATCTGACATGAGGCTAACCCTTTGGCCAGTTAGTTAAAGCTGAAATCTAGGCAGAGATAAAAAGGCATAAAATGAATGCAACTCTGTACAATTGTTTAAAAAAAAAATATAAGCAGTAAGTAGCAGCGAGTACATGAATATGACTTGCTATCTGCCTCTTTCAGTGTCAGTAAAGCAGAGCTCATTCTGGGGGAGGGAAAAGCAGCACAAGCAGCCAATCAGGAGGTGCTGTGGTGCTAGGAGCATGCTGAAGGCAGGAGAGAACAGAGTAACAGAGAGATGAGCTCATCAGTGTTCTGTTTCTCCTTTCACTGTTCAGTCACAGGATGGGGTACGGAGGAAAGCTGTAAGGGAAAGTGCAGCAGAGAAAGATCACCCCACAACACACACACACCCTGTCAGGCAGGATTGTGCTATGTGGTAGAGCTATGTAAATCTAAGAACTGGAAGGACACATAGAAATTGGGTAGGTAAAACTACCCCCTATTATGCATTTCATCTTTGCATTTAGGCTGCATTCACATACAGCGTTTTCCGCGGGAGGATTACCGCGCAGGACAAAAACGCGAATATTTTTTAAGCCACATGGATGACGCTCGTTTGCGGCCATTAAGTAGCCGCAAGCATGCAGAATCTGCCGTTTTATCACGCTTGCACTATTTTGGGGGCAACGCGGTTTCGTACCCCGCGGCCCCCGCAATGGTCTGAACAAAGCACATTGAAGTGCATTGTATGCTGTTTAGAGCGGCTCCGCACGTATCTGTACAGCCCAATACACGCTGACAGCCGCTCAGGTGTGAATGGAGCCTAAGCGGTTTTTTGGAGTTCAGCTTTATCCAGTGAACATTTGCATGTCCGTGAACAGTTTTGCAGGTGGTAGACTCTGCATAAATTATACACCAGCAAACTAAAACTAAAACAAATATATAGTTTGCCTTTAAATTGTTTTGGAAGAAAGCTTACAAGTGTAAATCAAAGCAGAAAACATTGCAAAAAAGAGAGACCATCAACCTAAATTAAAATGAAAGAAACATAGGTTAATGATACATCTTTGAACAAAAAGGCAATTTCCTTTTCCTCATTAAAAAACTGACACACGGCACTAACTGCAGAGATTATGTTGTGAAAACATGCTACATCACATGGCAGTGCCTGATCAAGGTCTGCAGTCAGGAGCAGGAGGAAGGAGGGGGAAAAAAATCACTGTTTCATGATTAGAATAGCAAATACTGGAAGAGACCCAAATCCATCATCTGGAGGCTGAGCAGCTGGTACAGCTTGGTAGTAATACCTTGGCATTTCCTATTAGCTAGAACTTGTAAAAATTGATTTTTCATCTGCCACATACAAGGGAAAAGCGCTTCTGTTTTAACATATTTTAATTTCTTTTTTTTTCTTTCTAAATAAAACATGTACACTTGTAGACAGTATGTCTGGCCTATGTGCTGCCAGCTTCATTTGTATGCTCTGTTGCTGGACAAGAAAAGACCATCAATGCTTGACAATTATTTAAAGCCAGCAGCCAGACAAATATAAAAATATCACCTATTAAAAGAAACCTGTCATTACAAAATGATGGCAGTCGGCACTGCAAGTTCCAGGACTGTTATCCTAATCTGAATCTAAAAAACAAAAAGGAGCTCTGGCTACAACACTAATCTTCTATTTGGAAATGTCCTATGCAGTACCTCTTTTTCTGACCACAAGATGCCCTAAGTCTTGCTGGTTGAATGCACCTAGGGTCATTCAATCCGTAAGACTGGGTACTACCCTGTGAATGCAGGGTGTCATGGGCCCTCTAGGGCATCATCACAGTGACCTTCATTCACACTGTACTGATGCAGTCAGGTTACACAGTTCAAATAAATGTATTATCATTTTTTTGATCATCAGCTGAGGGTTTGTAAGTAGATATGGATATTTGGGCCTGAAATCTCACTCCTGTTTCATGATCCTTGAAGCTGCGTTATGGCCTCTAGATGATGCCGAGGAGCATAGAAAAAAAAGTATATTTCCTATAGTCCTCCACTCTATCTAGGGGCCATAATGCAGTATTACATTGCATCTGAAAATAATATACACTAAGGACATTGTATAAAAAAAAAAAATAAGTCAAGGCAACTGGACTTGCTGTATTTTTCTTGAAGACTTTTCACTGGTCATCTAACCAGCTTTCTCAATTCAGTGTAATTAGTGTAAAAGTAATTATTGAGTTCAAGAACTCAATAATTACTTTTATCAATATTTACAAATGGTTACTACAATGCTGATGCCTAGAATGTGGCCGTGTGGTCCTGGGAGGCCACAGGCCTATGGTGATTTTAGACTGTACTATGTTTAGGAAGTTGATGTGGATGTGAAACCAACGGGCTTATACATTGGCCCCTCCTTTTTTATTTGTATTTATTCATCAAAATAAAAATGAATTTCTAAGAGTTTATGTGTAAAAAATTATATGTTCTCCATGCCTAGAGTGACACCTTAAAAGCCCCATTTTCTCTCTTTTTTGCTTCAATTCATAGAGATTTGTGGAGCAAATGGCTCTGCAAACTGTTTATAATTAGAACCCCATGATGCAAGTAAGAATACACATCTCCCATTTTTAGACAGTATTTGCTTATCCCAGAGGTCTGCTCGAAAGGCAATCAGAAACAAAACTAGAATTGTGAATCAAAAACTAGTAAACCAAGTTGAAACACTATTCCTAATTCTAAACATTGCCCAAAACACAAATTAGAAAAAAATAATAATCTTGCTTTCACTATGGCTAATTAACTGGCTCCTGCATGCTTCTTAGTGATTGGGTCACTGGCTAACAATTCAATAAGAGTGATAAAAATAAGCACAGTCTCACAGCGAGTCACAATCTTGGCTGCTTCTTAAAATTGGTACATGGGAAACAAATGGTACTTGTAAAAGGGGAACTAAAAAGTTGAAAAAAATTCTAGGAGGTTTTTTTTGGTAGAAGAGACTTGGTAGGTCTTTCTGTATCCCTCTATCCTTCATTTGTATTTTCCTCTTCTCTACTGTCTTTTTCTCTCTTCTGGGAGACCCTTATAGAACTGTTGATTTATTTCCCTTTATTTACCCCTATACTCTCCTTTGGGGCGCCCTCACAGGGTCTTCCCCTTTGGAGTTCGGATCCTCCCCTTCGGAGATCCGATCCTCATTTCTTAATTAGGATGAATCAGGCCCCATGTGATCATTTGATTGCCAAATGCGCAGATGGATTTTATTATATCTTGGGCAATGACTTATTATTCTTCTACTTTGTTAGCCTTGACAATTTTTTATTTTCTTATTAAGACTACTGTATTTTCATTTATACTACTGTTGTCTTTAATAAAGAATAAAAAAAAAAAAAAAGAAGAGACATGGTATAAAAACTCTTTCCCTTTCCTCCTAATTTTTTTGTATTATTGTGTATACTGCCTGCAGTGTCTGCGTACTCCCAGTCCAATATCGGCATTTGCTGAGAATGCAACCGATTCCAGGAGGATCTAACTCCAGTTCGCATGCAAGGGAGTTACAGTATTAGTTGCTAGACAACATGCCAGATTGTGGATCTGTTGGTGCTAGAGGAGAGCAGTTTTTAATGGTTAGGTCTGCCGTAATATGCAAGTATGTGGTGCATACTTATACATTATTGCAAGAGCTCCCAGACCACAGCCAGTTTTAGTTCTGCTTTAAAAGCTACATCACTTCATTGTACATGAACCTATTTCCAAGTATTACTACATGGCATTCGTTGTTACATGAAGGAAGGAGGCAGGTAAAATGACAACAAAAAAATAATAATGATTATATTAATATCATATGGGATGATGTATCCTCTGTTAAACTGTGATTAGGGTTCAGTGAAAACCTTAATGATTACATATTCTTACAATACAAAAAAACTCAAACATTTAGGCAGGTTGAAGGACACTGACTTTCACACTCAGACAACAAAATGGATAAACAAATGATGAAAAAAGGCACAAACATATTCAGGTGCATTTTCTACTTAATCTTAGGCTCTGATGGTAACAAAACCTTCCCACCCCAGATAAATGTGATTATTTTATTTTTGCAAAATCATCAAAACTTACCTTGGTGGGTGGGGCCTAATCCAACAGTGTGATGCCCTTTACTTGCTAAAAACCACATGTGCTTTGAAACTAAATGTGCAGGGTTTGTGACATATTTCCTAAAATCAGACAGGACAACCTGGTTGCAGAAGTCCTGCACAGGATTCTCCAGTCAAGCACTATGCCCATAACAACAAAGTAGACCTTCAGATGTGTAGCTTGATGGCTGGAACATTTTTGATTTGATGGGTGTAGCATAAAAAGCCCCTGTTCACCACAATTAAGTGAAGTGAAGCAATGATTCCATGTAGGTCAGATCTGCAGCACACTGGACACAAGTGGTTTCCATCTCTGCTAAACCATGTAATGCACCACTAGCCCTGTCCTGTCTGTGTATGCATATGTTCCAAAAGAGGTGAAATCCAGTATGCATCAAAACATTATCAGGTATTGTAGTCTCCGAAGCATATATATTTTATAACCCACATGCAGCCAAAATGAGTCCATACAAGGGCTATCAGACAGTTGGTTACATGTTAGACATAATATGCCGGATATTGGGCCTATTTATGGAGTGAAACCAACTCCCATGGATGATTAACACCCACCGCTGATGTCAAACAGATAGGGTAGATATCTGTTCCTATTATGAATAAATCAGCTACTGTACAGTATATGGCCATCATGCAAACACTTTCACTGTCTCTTAAAGTGTATGTAAACCCAAAATCTAATTTTCAGTATATTATATGCACCATGTCTTACTGTAAATAGTTTTATCATGCAAACATTGTTTTGTGAATCTGTTGCAAAGTTTCTAAACTGGAGATTCTGCCAGTAATAGCACTTCCTCTTTCAGGGTCATATCAATTAGTCACTGCCTAAAATTCAGCAGCAGAGTTGGCCGCCTGCCATGAACTCCTTCAGCTGGCCATTAGGTCTATCTGATGGCCATATTATGATTATATCAGCTATGGGCAAGGGCCAATTTAAGGAGTGTGTACGGTAGGGTGACAATGCTGCTGCAGTGGTATAGTGCTGTTAGTCTGCAACAGCAAATGCTGTTACTGGTAGGATCTCCAGGTAGGAAATTTCCAACAGATTCACAAATAAATCTGTTGCCTAACCATATGTACAGTGAGGGATGATGCCAAACATACTGAAAAGCTATACATACATTTAAATAATCTAGACCTTATAATCAGGCTCTGCCAGATTTACCAAGATGTATGTACTGCCAAATGTATGGAAGATCTGATTGCAAAAGTCATGCTGTGTTGGTGTAGCTCATCTTCCAAAATGTTATGTTTGTATAATCTAAAGCCTCATCTAATTCATCCCTTCACAATACCTTCTAAAGTTAAGTTCTCTAGAAATACCAAAGCGAACTGAAGTTTGGAAGATGCAAACTCTTGGGTTGTCCTTGCTTCATGGCTCAGTGAATCACTGACCCAGGATAAGCACACATGCGACAATGTGTAAGAACACCTGATAAAACCATACTTGTTCCAGGTTGAGCCCTGGAGCCTTTACCTTTAAAAACACACCGGCAATGGCAGCTATCATGTCTCCATCCTAGCAGGTTCCTTTTATAATGATATTGTCTAACTCGTAAACTTCTTATGTCTGTAGGCTGCATTTAACCAAAATTCCATTTTAATAGCAGACCTTAAAAACCTATAATAAGAAGCAGTCAGAGGGTTAATCGATGCCTTAAGTAAAGCAGTAGATGATAAATATTTTAGAGGAAGCCATTCTACTCTGAGTTTGAAGTGTCATAAGCAATCTCTCTCAGAAATCAATATTCACACAGCACATCCTGGGGGAAAAGGGAAGTAGACATGCAGTGAAAGTTAATGTGAGCCATCAAATACATGTCTACCTTAATCCCTATTGCTGATTTCTTGGCTTCTGCTTTTAGTCTTGCTGCTTTTAATACAGGCTTGTTTTTCTTGTAGTCTTGTCTTCCTAAAGTAGAAAAAGAATGAATTATTGATGGAGAAATGTATACTCGTAATTATTTTAGCATTATTGATTTTCGTATTTATTATTAAAAAAACACAACTATAAAGTTTTGCTGCAACAAACAGATATACAAACTCAGGAGCACAGAAGTCTAATATGGTACTACAATACATACAACTGATAATGTAATGTATTCCAGGAACTTAAAGTGGATCTATGAGGGGACAATGTTGGGTGCCATCATCAGGCGACATTATTGCGGGTGAGAACCATTATTCTAAATTTCTTTTCCCACCGCACCTTCCAATTGTTTAGTACTGTGGCCTGGAACATCCAACTGTAAGATACCGGCCTGGCCCCCGGCTACTTCCACCTCCTCTGAATCTTCCACCTCCTGTGGCCAGAGAAATTGAACTCAGGTGTGATAAAACAGAGTTAAGTTTTTACAGAGGGGTGGGGGGCAAACACTTTTTCACACATGGCCATGTGGGTTTGGATTTTGTTTTCCCTTAATAATAAAAACCTTCCTTTAAAAACTGCATGTTGTGTTTACTTGTGTTATCTTTGACTAATATTTAAATTTGTTTAAACATTAAAGTGTGACAAACGTGCAAAACAATGAAAAATCAGGAAGGGGGCCAACACTTTTTCACACAACTGTATGTGATATGTGGATTACAACTATAAAAAAACTATGGCACACGTGAAAATATGGAGTGCACAATTACATACATGTGATAAGTGATTTTCTATCTGATATGCGCTCTATTTGCATATTGTATATAGGATTTATAGTCAGTAGTAAATAAATTACCAAAATGAAACTGTCAAATATGCACAAGAAAACCTTTTGCACCTATATGCCATTAATGGATCAACTGTTGAACAATATAGTATAAACAGCTGTGAGGAAGGGGCGGGGTTATGATAATAGCTGAACGGTCAGGGGGAACTAAGATTTACGGGGAACAGGTTTCCGTACAACTGCTGCACATTTTCAAGACGGAGAGACAGGAAGGAGGGGCGGAGGCACTGAGGAGAAACGGCCTTCCATGCATGCGCTGTCATTTGCTGGCACAGACGACGGGGACGGAGGTAGGAAGAGAGCTGCTGCGCATGCCCATGTATTCGTGGATGCGCAGCAGTTCTCAAGGAACGCCGTCAGTCACAGTAAAAACAAGCAGTTGGGAGGATCCCGACAGTATTGTTGGGATCTCTCCCCACTGCGGCACTTAGCCCCGTCCACCATGTTTGTATGGTGCATTTAGGGTGCATTTTGGATTATAGGAGTAAATTGCGAAATCTACTCCTATAGCCCATGGAATCCAAAAGTAAAGAAAAGCTTGGACCCCATAGTTCTCCTTTAACAATATATTCTTGTAACTAAAATCACCTTCCACTCTCCAGAAAGATAATATGTGCTATACCTTCCTCAAAACAGGAGAAATTAATTTAAACTGCAAGCCATATTATATCAATTATAACTACATGCAAGTGTGGCTGTGATGCCAACAAAGTTCTGAAGAAAGTGTGATCTAGAAGCCCCTTCTAGCCATATCTGGCGGCACTGTCTAATAATTCTGAGATTTTTTATATGATATTAAAACAATTGCCTTCCATGTGTCAGCTTATTCCACTGAACAAACCAGATTTTAACCCTCCCCCCAAAAAAAAATTTATGGCATCTTATCTGCTGAAATCAACAGCACTGGCCATCAAAATTCCCCTACCTCTAATAAAGGGTTGTCCTTATAAGTAGATCACCAAGAAATGGCCAGTTGAAGTCAGCACATGACAGGATGTGTACCAAGAAGAGTATTAGGAGACAGTTGTCACCCCATAACAAGAAGTGTCTAAAATGATTCTTCATGGCAGGATCCCAAGGTATTATTTTAATGAAAGCTGCATCTATTAGAAGATTGAAAACAACTTTTGGAATAGCATGAGGTTTGGAGCAACTTTTGGAGCTTATATGAGATTTTAGTTATAGGATTTAGATTCATTTTAATACTACTCTATAAAATCTGCCCATTGCGTCTCCCGTTTTTTTTCTAGTTTAATATTCTATCCGGTCTGTGTTTTTCCTGTTTAGATATATTGAAAATATTATGTCTGACATAATGCTTGACTAATAATCACACCAGATCTGGGCACCTACATATCCTTTAAATACTTATCAGTTATCAATCCTTACATTTTATTCACTTGACAAGCAAATGCTTCCCGTCGGTTTGTATTAAAAAAAAATATTGGGAGAAAACCTGAAGACAAAATGGAGATTTCATCAAAACTGTGGAGTGGGAATTATAGTTTTCTTCCGTTAAACGTTCTGTAATAGGTGCAAACTCTAATCAGGATAAGTTGAGGGTTCATTTATAGGGTATTATTAACTGCTATTGGAGCAGTTAACACACAAGAGACCATTCAACATCAAGAACATACATTCTCGCTGAAAGCACCAAAGACAGGTCTTCAAAAGCATCTTGCTTTAATTAACATTTTTTTCAGACATAAAAAGTCTGAATCTAGTAAACTAATTAGAAAGATAGCATATTGCTCCAACATGCTGAATTTCAGGTATCTTTGGCATGTATTAAACTACTGTTCATAAATACAGCCTTTGCTGCTAATTGTGTGGGTTTTAAAAAAAATCATAACAGAAGCGCAGGTTGCCCACAGACATTAAAATAGTTGCTCAAACCAGCTGTGTTCCACCAGATTAGGTGAGAACGTGCAGTCAATGGTGGCAGATACCTACCTGATGATAGCTGTTGGGTATCATTCTCCTTCCTTTTATTTTCACATAAACTGGCTAGGTCAGCATTTTCATATGCAGGGATGTTTGTTAAGCCCTGCTTTTAAACTTTTCTGTTTGCTCTTTTATACAAACCATTGTGCTCTAGTGTTCCCGGTTTTACAATCTGGCAGACTCTGCTCCGTAGGCTCCAGGGTGCTATGTTAGAAAATTAGTATCCTGCTAGTTGGCTGGCCAATCCCTGGTGAGTTTGTCATCATTCTAGAGAGGGCTATATCACACAACCCCTCCCACCCTCGTAGGATTACACATATAAGTACATACCGACTGCCTCAAACTTAAAGAAAAAGTTACTCTGTGTATGAGAGGAGATAAAGACATTTAGAAAAAAGGAGTTTCTGTAGCTGCACAGAAAGAGATATATTTAATGTAATCGTCACATTCCATACAGGTCTGTGTTGTCCAGAGGCCCCAAGTTTTTTTGAGCCTAATATGGCACCCTGCAGCATGGATTTTCTGTTACTGTTACTTTTCAAGTGTATTTTGACATATAATTTAAACTTTTCATCTAATTTGTATACAGGTCCAATTGATGTAAGATTACTCAGATTATCTAATGGATGCCCAGATCATAATCTCAATTCTGTGAGCACTTGCAGACACAACAGATAGCTCTCATGGTAAATAGTAGTGGATAAAAGGTACTCCTTTTTTTCCTGAGGTGAGATGGCAATAAATGTGTCTTCAGGAGCCTTTTTACATCCCACCACCTAAGAAAAACAGGAATGCTGATCTTTAGATGATCTAGGGTGTTCTCAGTCTACCATAATTTTTTTTTTTTCTCTTCCAACGACGGAGCAGCGTCGCAGTCACCATTACTATGCAATCAGACCGAGCCGTCTTGCAGAGATGCGATGCTTCTGGAAAAATTTAAACTGCTGCTACAGCGAGAATTACAAATGGCCACTGACTAGCTCGCCACCCGCCTCTCCCGCGATATCAAGGAATTAGGATCCAGACTCAATGATATGGAATATAAAATGGACGACGTGATTACAGTGATCGATTCCCACAAGCAAGATCTTGAATCCCTGAAATCAAACGTCTCCACAACGCTCCTGAAATTGGAGGATTTGGAGAACCGCAACAGACGGGGGAATGTGCGCCTACGCGGCATCCCGGAACACATTGAGGATCTCAATGCAACGGTAACAGCCATGTTTCAAGAACTCTTACCAGGCCATCCAGTGGAGAGGTTGGAGCTTGACCGGGTTCATCGGGCGCTAGGTCCTAAGCGCCCAGATGGCTCCCCGAGGGATGTTATCCTCAAACCGACCTTCTACAAGACCAAAGAAGCGATCATGAAAGCCGCATGGGAAAAGAGAGACCTTACTTTCCAGGACTTTTAGTACAAAGTCTTTTCTGATTTGGCGCCGCAGACGCTCTTGAAGAGGAAGGCCCTGAAGCCCTTCCTAGTGGCCCCACAGCGACACCAGATCAAATATAGATGGGGCTTCCCTTTCAAGGTGTCTTTTTCGTACCAAGGGCTCCCGAGATCGTTTACGTCTCCAGAAGACGAGGGGCCCTCTCTTGGAATCGTTGCAGCTCCTACCGCCCACGACCACGGAGCAGCCGACGGCCTCCTCCCAACCCAGGCAAGTACGTCGCCTACGGCCTCTTTGGGAGAATCGCTCCCGCACCGGCCTGACCGGAACCGCACACCATCCAGATCCCAAGAGGACACAGCGGGATGAGGGGGACGCCGGCCACCATGTCATCTGTTCCCTGGGAGCGGAGCCTATTAGCGGCCCTTGTTCCCTCTTGTCGCGATAGGAGGGTTGTTGTTGCCTCTACCCAGCACCGTTGTGCGATTGAATGGTAGGGAGGTAAGTCATGGACCCCTCTACACCCTACTGACTTGGACTGTTGGAGCCCGGCTTAGCCGCGACCACTCATGCAGTAATGCGATGTTCTCGGCCTTCCTAGAGCTAGTTTTACCCCCTGAGTCTGGCCCGCTGCGATCATGGTGCCCACTTGTTCCCGCCAGAGACCGTGCGCACAAGGGATCTACGCCATCTCAGCCGCTGGGGCTCCTTGCTAGTACAAGACTTTTTTTTGTTTAACAACCCAGAGCAGAGTATCGGGGAAGAATTTACTGCTGTCCCACAAGATCGATTCGATCCCCTGATCCCCAGCCCAGGCCAGACGGGTTGACACGTGCAGCCTTGTTTCCAGAAGTTATACTGACAGTTTTATTTCAATGGCTTAGTTTACTGTTTTTCACTATAGTTTAGTATTGTTTTGCTGAATGCCACATCAGTCTAATAAGTGACTACAACAGAATGTTGTGTTGTTACTAATTGTCTCTCTTCTCTCTTTTTCTATCTTTCCTCCGTTTTTGGCCTCTGCCAATCCCTACTCGCCTGTGGTGTTGGACCTCCCTGCCGAGCCGCGGACCCTGTGGTTCCTTCCTCCATGGTGGGTATGTAGTTGGTACGCATACTGGTGTGATCTGTTGCCATGATGTCTAATTTTAATATAATTTCCCACAACGTCCAAGGACTAAATGCCTCCAACAAATGCAGAACGGCCTTTAACTACTATGCCTCCAGGGGCACACACATAGTGAGTCTCCAGGAAACCAGATTCTCAGATTCTTCTATGCCCAAATACATACATAAACAATACCCACAATCATTTCAAGCAACATTCCGCAAAAAGAAGCGGGGAGTTCTAATCGCGTTCCACAGAAGTACCCCATTAACGTGCACACGCGAAATTGCCGACCCCACGGGTAGGTATATCATACTGCAAGGCAAAATATTTGACACAGAGCTTACCCTGGTAAATTACTATGCCCCAAACTCACGTCAATTACACTTTCCCACACCTCTTGGGAGTCCTGGAAAAACATAGCAGGGGCACGATAATAGTTATGGGAGAATCCAACATGGTCCTTAACGAAAAACTAGACAGGTCAGGCCCACGATCTGCTCAGGCACCTACACGCATGGACTCCAATATCACATTACTAAACGCTCTTCTGGCCAACCACAGCTTAATTGACACCTGGCGGGAAAAAAACCCTCACACTAGAGACTTTACATTTTATTCTTGTCCCCACAATAGCTTTTCACGTATCGATCACATTTTTGTCACTCAGAACTTTCTTTCCTCAGTGGTCCGGGCTAGCATACTCTCAGTCCCCTGGTCCGACCATTCCCCGGTCCTCCTTAGCTTCACTTCCCTGTTGTCCCGTCCGGCTGGGTTCACATGGCGCCTAAATGATTCGTTACTCTCCTTTACTGACACAGCGAATCTGGTTGAATCTTACATCACCAGATATTTTTCCGAGAATGTCTCATCGGTGACCTCTCCGATTTCCCTGTTGGAGGCCCACAAGGCCACCCTTCGGGGTGACCTCATAAAATTGGCCTCCCACCAGAAAAAGGAGAGGGAACACAAAATCCAAACGCTGTCCAGAGATCTGGAGCGTCTGGAAGGCTACAAAAAATACTCGACCATATTAGCTCCCCAGAGGTCTTTAATCAGGGTGCATTTTTGGTTGTTGGGTCTCCAGTGTGTCCCTGCACCTTATTAGGAGGAGTTGGCTACCTCCAGGTACACCTGCATGTAATTTATCGACTTCATTAATATGCTCACACTTGGAGACTCGGATACATAGAGTTAGGACCACAATTTGCAGAGGTGCCTTGGCGCGGCAGTGTGGCTTCTACATATTTTTGGCCAAAAGTTTGTGCAACTAAAACCTCTGATTTTAACGCATACTGTTGACAGGGCTATTTGTTTGGTTGCAGGCTGGCTGGCAGGTTGAGGCTGGGGAATTTTTGTGTTTTGTACTGTACCCAAGGACCCGTGGTTCGCACTCCTGCATCTTAAACCAGCAACTCTCACAAAATCGCAACACAAAACTTGCAGTATACATACTGCTAGCTGCCAAGCAGGCCATAGCTCAGGCCTGGAAAAAGCAATTTGTACCCTTTGCAGAGGTGCGACGCAGGATAGATTTCTTCTTTATCAAAGAGAAATTGTCTAGCATCCTTCTGGATACACAGAAATACTTCCTGAAAACCTGGGATCCCTGGATACAATACGCCCACCCATCCCTGCCACGAGAGAGCCTGACAGCCGTTTGACCGAATGGGGCTCCAGGGGGACGCAGCTTGCAGAGACGATCAACACCACACCTCTTCCTTACCTCTTTTCTGACCATGATAGTACAAAGTAACCTGAAGGCCAAGTCCGTGGGATGTCACCCACTAGGTGATGGACATCAAACACGGACTCGTCGGCCCATCCACTGATAGTTGTAAAGCCATATCACAACACGCTATAAGATTGACATTACATGTTATCCTAATTTTATTTTTTTATTTTCTTGTCGTCTTATGAGTTTTACTGTTTACCATATGGATCTCGAGATCTTTAAATGTTAACAAATACTGAAAACTCTTGTTGTACTTGTTTCAATGCAATGATGTACTCTCTACATTGTTATCCTGGAAAAACAAAACCACAATAAAATCTTTGTGAAAGAAAAGGCCAGATCGGTGGAGGGCTGCAGTGATGGTTGTCCTTTTGGAACTTTGTCCCATCGCCACACAGGATCTCTGGAGCTCAGTCAGAGTGACCATCGGGTTATTGGTCACCTCTCTTACTAAGGCCCTACTCCCCCGATTGCTCAGTTGGGCCAGGCGACCAGCTCTTGGAAGAGCCCTGGTTGTGCCAAACATCTTCCATTTAGGAATTATGGAGTCCATTGTGCTCTTGGAAACCTTCAGGTTTTTTTTTGTAGCCTTCCCCAGTTCTTCTTATCTCTGAGCTCTGCAGGCAGTTCCTTTGACCTTATGGCTTTTGCTCCGATACAGTATGCAGTCAGCGGTGATGCCTTCTATAGAGAGGTGTGTGCCTTTCCAAATCATGTCCAATCAATTTAATTTACCACAGGTGCACTCCAAATCAAGGTGTAGAAACATCTCAGCAATGATCAAGGGAAATGGTAAGCACCTGAGCTAAATGTCAAGTGTTGTTGCAAAGGGTCTGAATACTTATGCCAATGTGATATTTCAGCGTTTCCTTCTTCCTAGATTTGCAAACATTTCTAAAATTCTGTTTTCACTTTGTCATTATGGGGTACTGAGCGTAGATTAATAAGGGGGAACATTTTTTTTAATAACTGCATCAGGATGCAACATAACAAAACTGAAAAAAGTGAAAGGGGTCTGAATACTTTCTGATGCACTGTGTGTGTGTGTGTGTATATATATATTTATATACACACTTCCTCGTCACCAGGTGACGAGAAAGTATGGAGTCGGCTTTCTAGCCAATCAGAAAGCCGAGGGGTGGGTAAAGACTCGCCGCCTGGCTTTCGTATTTGCCAGGTTCTCGACCATTCAAGAAGCCGCGCAGTGAGTCATTAAACGCTATTCGGCTTCCTGATTGGCTGGGAAGCCAGCTCCATGCTCTTTAGTCACCAAGTGACCAGGGAGCATGGAGTAGACTTCCTGGCCAATCAGGAAGCTAGGGGGCGAGTCATTACCCAT
>NW_017306311.1:244266-260310 GCF_000935625.1 Nanorana parkeri | reverse complement strand
ATTGTGGGGATTCGCTTCAAATGGTAGCACATTCAGCACACTGCCACTCACTTTCACTTTGTAAGGGCTTCTTTGCCCACTTTTATTAACGCTCAATTCAAAAGAAAAGTCCATACAGGTGTTCCCTCGCAGGGGTTCTCAAACATAAAGAACTGTTTTCTGTCACAACAACAGTTTTCAGTCTCACCGACTTCAAGTTGGTCCTTTAATTTAAACGTCCACTGGCCACACAGGCGGATTGCCACACAGGCAGCTGTTTTGCCACACAGGCTGTTTCTTTGCCACACAGGCTGCTGTTTTGCCACACAGGCAGATTGCCACACAGGCTGTCTGCTCCCCAGTCCACCAGACACACAGTCTGGTTCTAGGGTGGGGCCCTTCTCTTAGGAGGAGGCTGGGACTTCTTGTAGAGGCCCTAACAAGCCAGCTAGCTTCAGCTGGGCTTGTTACCTTCGAGCCTCCAGCCCTCTCAGCACTTCCCCCTAGAGGAAGAACTTCATTAGTACACCTGAACACAGACATACCCACCTGCCTGCTGCCACTATATATATACATACATATATATATATATACTCATACATGTACACACACATATTTATGGACCATGGCCGTCAGTAAACCTTCATCATCTTCCACTGCTACAATGGAACTGGTGAAAGCCTGTACAAGCCAAAATAAACTTTAAGGTGTAACCTGAAACATGGTCACATTCCCCTGCCCCCCAACCTGAGTTTAACCTAAGTTAACCTGAGGCTTAAACCATCTGCCATGTGGCTTTGAATTTTATCCTAAAATGTATTAATTTTTTACACCCGGCATCCATGCTTGCTAAATAAATTAATTTTTGACAGTCTGTTCATCTCCAGAATGGCCTTGGGTACAAGGCTGGAAATATGTAGGGTGGATGTCATTAGGTTCCAAGCTTCAGAATACTTGCATGGTTTTCTGCAACTTGTTGCTGCTTGGTGTCCTTTCTATAGAAATTCAGTCCAACATCACTAAAAACTTTACTACAACGGTCTCACTGTAGCTCGATCTTCCTAATTTTCACAGCCTGCTGTTCTAGAGACCAGTAAGACATTACTATAATCATTGAGGGATTAAACCTTTCCAGTAACATAAAGAAAATCCTCAGCAACATGAAAAGAGACAAAAAGTGTATTTGTTGTCGTACGGTCGTCTGCAACCTCATATTATTTATGCAAAATAATGGGTGTGGAAAGGCTTTCAACGGTGTGTCTCTGAATTTATCAGCCTACACCAGGAGACTCTGTGTCTACATTCACATTGCCATTTCTTCACATTGCTGTCCAGGCCTCATTATCATGTGAATATCTAGTTATTGTTTTATGAATGTTCATATTTCAAAGCATTCCCCTCTGCTTTTTCCTCAGCAGACTTTACAATATCCAGCCTCATTATCATCATGTGGCAGGGCTGCTTTCGACTTGCATTTTCTGCTTTAAAAAATTAATGCATTGCTATTTTCTGAATACTGCTTAAGCTGCTTACGAGCACGTTATGCTATCAAACAGACACATGCAGAAAAGCTTTCTAAACTGTTGTTCTTTCAATGAAAATACAGCTGGTTCTGCATGAAAGGCATGTCTTTTCACCTGCAAATTGGCAAGCTGCTACATGTACTCCCTATTTTTCCTCTTTTGTGTGCCAGTAAATCTTTAATTTCTGTAAACTTTAAATACAAACTATTTTATTGTAATCCTTCGTGAAGTCAGCCTGGGTTACTAGGATTCATTGCTTGAAATAAAATCTGACTCAGTTTGCAGGTAAGAACATAAGTTAACAAGCATTAAATGCCATGATATTTTAATAGGCAGAATAAACTGCTGGCTTCTGATAGATAACTGGTTGGTTATCTATGGAAAACTCTGGAGGCGAGATTACCCCACAGCGTTTTGTTCCATTGTCTATTCCCACACAGACTATCTAAAGGGATCACTGTCAGCAGAATAACCCCAAACTTGGTTAATTCTGTATTATGGGACATCTATTTGGTTTTCCAATGGCCTTTCAAACAAGGGAGAGGAAAAGATATGTCAACATGTGATTGTATCTGCCATTAAAAACTGAAATATAAGTTTGGGTACAGAGAGGCTTTATAAGGATGATCTGACCAAAAACAGAGCCCTCCACCCAACAGTAAAAATAACATGAGAATGGTTCCTGAAATAAAATGTAAAAGGACCCTTGGTTTAAAAAAAACAACAAACTAGGAGGTTGTGTATGCACTTATGGCTATTTCTTCTGCATATATAATATATATATATATATATAACAGACAACTATACACAGAATAAAACTCCTATTGATAGGATAATTTACATCTCTCACAGGTATACCTACATAAAAACAAAATAAAAAAAATATGAGAAGACTATACAGTACTTTTAACCCATTCGCTGCCACCAACATATGCCATGTACACAAACTTTGTCTTTGTACACAAACTGGCATGTACACAAACTTTGTCTACAATTTCGACTGTTGGCTTTCTAGTGGATGCGATTTAGGCTGATCACTTCCACATGCTGCTGAAGATGCCATACCCCAGCCATGTGTTCCAGGCCCACCTGTCCCTCTTGGGTGCCCAGGACCTGCACGGTGGGTATCAGGATGAAGAGCAAAGGGAGACCATTGAACATTCATTCGCGGATCTTCCCTGGGTAATATAAAGCCAGAAGCAACGAGCTCTGGCTCTATAGGAATGGCAATTGCGCCACACATATTTGGTATCGTAGTGCACGCCAGAGTGAAAGCAATAATTCTAGGCCCATCATTCACTGTTAACTGATCAGCTGTAAGGATTTTTTTAAAGTTTCTCTTTTGGACAATTTTGGATACTGTAGTTTTTCACCATTTCAGAGGCACACACAATTTTAAAGCTTGACATGCTGGGTATCTATTTACTTGACTCAACCTCATCTATTCTACAAAACAGTTGGGTATTACATTGTGTTTATGTGACCTAAAATTAACTTCAGTGTATTTTTTTTACTGAAAATTTGGGTATGATAAACAGTTACACCAATAAAGTGCGACATAAAAAAAAAAAATCGGCCACCTTTTTTCTACAAGGTCTCTGCTTTCAGAAAATATATACTTTTGGGAGGTTTAAGAAATCTTTAGGCATAAAACGTGCATTTGAACATGTGTGCTAAAAATATTTTTTTTTAAAAGGGGCTTTGGCAGTGAAAGAGTTGACGATGTTGTTTTGCTGCAGTTCTTGCAGTGCTGCTCCCACGTCACCAGGTTTTCAGTCTTTGTTTTGGATTATAATCTTCCTTCACTACACCTGTTATAAAAGACTCCTGGACAAAAGAAAACTTGAAGTTACATGACCTGTTCCCCAGATGGCACTATACAGATGATATCTATGCAAATACTGACAATAGTGAGGCTTTTTCTGCAATACTGATCCTGCTTAGTATCACCACATGCAACTGAGTTTAGTGTAACAGCTCTTACTGTGCTACTGCAGAGCTAGCAAACACTGTAACGTATCAGTTAAGCTATAAAATTCTATGTGTGTAAGCAAAGATGGTCCCCCAGCTGCGTAAAGATTATGTTCCTCTCTCAAAGATTCCTCAATATTGTCATGCCTGAACAACTATCACCAGCTAGCACTTACCCCAATATTTATGAAGTGTATCAAAAGGCTGGAAATTATGTTCCACTCCCAAAAGACACTACAATAAAATTTTCCATTACTTCTGCTATGGTAGGCTTGCCTACCGCTTGAAGTTACAGTGCTCTTCTTCTATCCAGAGTACACACGGTTTCCAAAAACCAATATCCTTTGGGAAAACGAAGATCAATGCTTTGAGAGTCTCATACAGGTGTTAATGCAACATCCTGGTGAGTGGATATCACTTGGCTGCAAAAGTCAGGGTCTTAAAAACAACCTTTCAACGTAGATAATCTGTACATGTATGAGCATGTATGCATGTTAAATCTTCTTTAATATTCATAAGAACACCAAGCTCAGTTATTGCTTCTATATAAATCACAGTGTTTTTCTTTAATTAATTCAGTAGATATTATAGCACTATATGGTAACAATAAACAGTCCATAGCATGAATCATTTAGCATCATAAAATTAAAAGGAATACAGCAGTGGAATTCTGCTAGCACTGGGAATTCATCTTGGGATGTATCCAGGAGGCAATGTGATAATTCTAACAGTATATAAGAGAGTTGCTATAACACTCAATCCATTATATTGAACACTGCTCTATTAATATAGTGATGTGTAATTTACCTTCCAGTGTATTCCAGGCACATTATTTCACAGACCATATTAGACTGCTAATACCCAGCAAAACAGTGCTCCTAACCATATCAGTTAAAAAGTAAAAGTAAGCAAAATGTATTTAAAGCAAAAAGCCAAACCCCCCCCCAACAAATATATAATTAATATATATAAATTTCACACACACACAGTGTGTATGTGTATATATATATATATATATCTATATACATATATTTATATATAGATATATGTATATATAGATATATAGATATATATATCTATATATACATACATACATACATACACACACACACACTGCACATTTGAGGTAGTAAATGGCCTAATCCCTTTGACTAAAAATCACATCAGCATGCAGCTCTGCATGCTGATATGAAATCATTTTACATTCATTACTTAAACATATTTTTATTTTACTTACAAATTTCTTTTTTTCCCCACTTCCTGGTCCACTTTGGCACAAATGATGTAATGTGCCCAAACATTGCATTCAGGGAAGGTTGCATCAGCAGAGCATTGCTGGGAAAACTTATCTGTAATCTCAGGGGAGGAAAACGCCTCCCCTGAGATTACAGATAAGGTTTCCCAGCAATGGCGTTTCCCCCCCCTGAGATGATGTTCATGATCACATGTCCAAGTCACATCTGCCAGAGTTCCAGGAAGTAAAGAGAGATCTAGTAACCTGCACTTAGTTAAAATGACCATGGTCTAAGACTGGGTAAGAAAAGAAAATAAGGTATACAAAAAATAAAAAGCCGGTAATTATTTAGAAGTATGTGTTTGTAGATTGTCATTACTAAACATTTCTAAAGAAATATTTGTTGTTATTTTGGAGATATGGGTAAAGTTCCTCTTTAAGTGTGCAAAGCTGCTCTGCAGCACTCGGCTGCTTCAACAAACCATGATGTGTTATAGTGGGGTCACAGTCTACTAATCCTCACACTTCACCCAGCTTGAAAACTCTAGGGAGATTCACTATTTGTTCTCCCAACAATTGTTAGTGCGACAGAATGTGATGGGAAATATGTAGTTTTAGCATTGCTATCAGACCAAGAGGTGAAGGTAAATCTTTCAATGGGGATATTTGTTTGGGTGACAACTGTCTAAGGCTTCTTGCACATGACTGTAAGAGGAGCCATGCAGCAAAGACTTCAACATATTTCTCTGGCTGGGAGTGAAAGGTACAGCAGCGTATAGCCAGCCAGTATAATTCATTGATGGGTTTGCTGAAACCACGGCTGTACAGGTATGTAGATCCCACTGTTTACATGCATACCAGGACTACCCCAAACACAGAGGGTCTGCATTCAGAGCTGTGCATAAATCTCTGTATACATGTAAATAGTGGAATTTGGAGCAAAGGAATAAAACTGAATAAACATATCTTTATTACCAACAAAACATTTTATTTTTGCAGAGTAACCTTCATTTATGCGAAGAAACAGAGAAAGCTCGAAGAGGCACATACGTACATAAAGTATGACAGTAAAACTAGCAGCATGCAGGCAATCCACACCTATGTATGTGGTTTGGCTTTAGCAAAACCTTGAACTCTTAATAGGGCTGTTAATTATGGTTTTAACAGGTTTCCTGATAACACACACATACAAAATTCATTAGATCACAGATTTTTCTTTCCTGTAGAAAAAAGTGAAAATTATGCTGTACAGCTTCATTCTGACAACTATCTTATTGTAATTAATGTGATACAATAATAATGTGGTCTACAAAAACACACCACGCACTAACCTCAGTTTAATGAGTCTTTTCATACTTTGCTGGATATGCATTTCATTAATTTAACCAGTGGCAATCATGATGTTTTGATTTTAAATCTGAACTAAATAAAGCCAGTGCCTTTTCTATGTTGGTTCTATGGTTTAATTCTCTGGTTAAGTGCCAACACCTCAAGAGGGAAGAAGATCAAAAATGTTGGTATAGACATTGCTTAGCCTGATCAGATTCCAGTTCCTCCTGGGAAAATCAAAGACCTTCCTAAGCTGGCAGGCAAATTAAATGCTGAAAGCATATTGTGGGTTACTCCAGACAACTGTTCAAGGTGCCTATGATTCTATGGGGCATCCATATAAGATTTTCAGAACACCTTAACTGGTACCTCTTGGTTTTGAAGAAACAGAAGTTGCTTTATTCTGAGGACTATTGCACTCTTCAAGCACATCAAAGGGTAGGCTGCAAATGGAGGTTTCTCTACCAGGTTGCTGGTTCAGATATATAATTTTAAAGTCCAATTCTAGCATAATCTTTTTTTTTTTTAGTATTTTGCATAGTGAGCAAGATTTAGAAAGTCAGTCAGGTTTTTTTTTTGGTTTTTTTTTGCAGTCTTTGTCTCCGTTATGAAGATTTCCTTGTCCTCCCTGTGCCAGTTACATGGTTATGGTCAAGATTGTCATGGCAAAGGAAGTGAAGAAGAATCTCCCACTGGAAACATAGCAACAAACAACAACTTGACAAAGATCCCAACATGTCTGCACTCTACAGTACTAACAAATTGGGGTCGATGATTGTGTAATCATTTTCTTCAGAAACTGAACTATTTCTCTCAAGATAGGTCTGTTACAACAAATTTTCCCACAACTTTTATTACAGTTAAAACGTTTGGCTTTAGTTCTTTTTTGGGTCACAGGAAGACATTTACTAATGTCCTCCTGTGACCCAAACCCAGCTATTAGTGGGCTGCTGCCCGCTATATGCTGACAGTGCAGAGGCGCACAGCAGCTGGGAAGGTGCCTCGCTGCCTGATTGACAACTAGCTCTGCCCCTCTAGAGCCAGAGCCAGCTGTGTACCCCCCCTTCCCCTAGAGAGAGGGAAGGGGGGAATCCCTGCGGTGTGTGGTGAATGACAGTCACCACTCTCTGCAGGCAGGAGCCGTGAGCTGAGCAATCAGTCATTTGCGATCTCTCAGTTCTTTATCTATAGAGCCAGTGTATGACAGCTGCAGTGTCACGTGCCTGCTCAAGCTATTGGGAAGAGTACATTTTACTCTCCCAATAGCGCTCCTTTAAGCTGGCTCAGCATTACGACAATTCCTGCTGAAATTTGTGCTGTGTGTTGCCCTGCTGGCACCACACAGCACAGATTAGAAAATCAAAGGAGCAGGTGAGAGAAATGTCGGCTGAACAGTGACTGCAATCTAATAAGATGTATTGCAGTCACTGTTCGGGAATTCAGACAGCCGTGGGTTCCATGTATGGCTTGCTCTAATCTGTAGCTGTAGGCCCCTCCTAAACTCTAATGCTCACCTGTCCTTGCTCCTGTCACATCTTCGTACAACTCTGCTGCAAAGTCACCAGGTATATTCTTCTGTTTTTGCATCTGAGGAAAATCTCCATTCCTTTGGAAAAGCAGTCTATTATGCATCCCAAAAGTGGTTGGTTCTCAGTTAGAATGAAATAGGGTTTTTACATATATGCACAGAAGAAGAAGAAGCTGCTCAGCTGGGAGACTTTGCAAGGGCATTCTGGCTCCCAGTGGACAGCATAGTGAAGATCTGGTAGGGAGAAGGACAGGAGAGTGTACAACTTTGGGAAGGGGGGTGCTGGTCAGATAAAGGATAATGATACTGGGAAGTTCCATTAACCTTCTATGTCCCAGGTCTTTGGGGCTCAGGGTGATAGCCAGAATATGTTGACTCAGTTTGCTTTTTTAGTTTTGCTAGTTTTAATACATTGAAGAAAGAATAAGTTCACTTTAAGTAGACCAATATCCCTCTGGGAACATGATTAAAAAGGTATATTATAAAAACATTTTCCTTACAAAAAAAAAAATCTAATAGTTTTTAGCCATAATTTAGCTTTGCAGAGCCGAGTGGTCCCAGCTCACTATTTTGATTATATTAGTATAATATTGTGGTTACAGAAAATGTTCTTAATTCATTCCACATCAACAGTTTGTGTTCAACTGCATAATATAAGACAAACCATTGAACAAAGCAGTGTGTGCAATGCTTTACAAAAATGGATGACAATTTGCTATGATTATAGGTGTTTGGGGTACATCTACTGCACCCTTAAAATGGATTTATATAAAAGAAAGTCTATACTTTATTCATAAGGAATGGCACATAAAAAAAGTAACTGGACATTTTTCAATCTCAAGAAGTGGGACAGCGTGACAGCGATAATACATCTGCAGAAGCACATAATTTTACACAACATTAAGTGCCTGAGAACCACTTTCGTTTAGGATACACAACGTGCTAGAAGCTTTAAGTTGACATATTACATTCAATGGCTGCTAGATAATCAATTGGCTGTACTTAAGAGGCAAACAAAATGTTCCCAACGTTCAGTCTCCAGCTATGCGGGAAAAAGATACATTAATGTTATTAATGACAAGATTTTTTCTTCTTTAATAAACAAAAGTCTGAAGTCTTCAAGGAAAATATGCATTTCACTTTGATCTATTTCCTGATTATGATGTTTGAGCAACTTTAAATGAATGCTGTGAAACTAATACAGCCATTTATGAGCAGATGCAACTATCTGGACCTGAGCTTCAACAGAATAGGCAAACTGCAAAATCCAGTTTGTTCCGGTATCTGAGGAAAGTATCGGAGCATTTGGGCGAGTAAAAGTACTCACCCAAATACTCAGTATCGGCACCGATAGTAATGTTAAAAACCAGATTAATCGCCTTCAGTCCACTCCTCACTGCCATGTGTCACTCCTTACAGGTGTAGTGTCAGACCAAGCCCATAAAAGTGAAACACGTCACAGAGGTGCGGACCAGAGGTCGGATTGTGTTGCATAGATGGGAGTTGTAATCAAGTAGTTTTGGTGACATAATCTGTGTGCAGCCATATATCATCTTGGGAGTATTGAGTATTGGAGCAAGGGCGTGCTCCACTGGCAACCACCCAGTGTCCCCCTGACCAATGGATGGAAGCAATTGCGGAAACGGTGTCAACTGTGTTAGTATGCAAATCAATGAGGTTGATTAAGTAAAGGCAAATCGGCTGTTCACTTTGCATGGGAATTTGCACTTTGCAGTGGAAGTTTCCCTTAGCTTTGTGAAATTTCGCTTTGCAAAGAATTTCCAATCATGGGCAAGTCAAATAAAAACAGTATTTTCATTACAAAACAGCCACACCTTCAAAAAGGAAAGCCTGCCCCCTGCCAGCATGCTGCAGAGAAGGACCCTTGCTCTCTCTGTGGAAGCAGTGATCTTTTTGCAGAGGTCTGATACACCCCCTGCGGTGTCAGGCCGTTAGCTTTGTAGTCAGAGGGGAGCTTGAGCTTTTTTCATTGCAGAGCTATAGGCCTGGCTCAGTGAGAGGCATGTCAGACCTCCGGAATTAAATATCTGCTTACCCAAAAGAGAGCAAGGGTCCGACTCTGCAGAGGCTAACGGGCAGGCTTTTCTACTCTGGCTGTGGCTGCTTTAGAAAGAAAACAAACTGCAAAACATTGAACACCTTTTGTTTTGATGTACGTAGAATATATTTAAATGATTTAAACTGAAAGTTCAGTTGAGCTTTAACCCGTGAATGTGTCTACTTGCATTAAACACAGATCTCCCTAATCTACAAATCTGTACAGATAAAGCAAAAATGGAATGATGAAAAAGCAAAAACCTTAAAATTCCTCCAGCATGAGAGAAATTTGCTTCTTAAAATGTTGGTAGCCTGCTTGTACATGATTTAAATGTTTCACGGATCAGAACTCAGAAGATTCAGACAAACTTATATGGCTAAACTCTTTGTAGTGAAACACAATCAGAAGTACAAGCACAGATGGGCGGAGTTCAAAAAGTTCATTGTGGGGCCATGTGCTGGTGCGCGACTGTTGTTTTCCTTGTATGCACATAAAATATTGGACTGAACCACATGGAAGCAAGCACCTGAAGTGGAAGTTCAAGGATTACAGAAGCCTGCAGTGGAGGACCCTCTTTGTATATTTACAGACCAATAACAAACCTGTGCAAAATGGAAAGTCAGTATTTCTTATCTCTATACATGTTGTGAGCTAGTGACTATGAAATGATTGAAGCCAAAAGCAAAAGCATGACAGCCAGGCGCTTACCATTTTCAGAATCAAAGATCTGCAAAGGCAGTGTACGTTCTTCTGTTAAAACACTACACATCATCATCTATGTGTCTGGTGCCTGCTCCATATGCATTTGGGAGTGTACTAGGTGTCCGTCTTAGACACATATGTGAAGCATCAAAATAAAAAACCAATTGACTGTATGTGCTTGCTTAAAATACAATGCTGTTTCCCTTTAAATGTGTTTTGCAGCCAGTTCAGAAAAGTTAACAGAAAATTAATTAGATCTGTGGTCTTGCGAACACTGAAAAGTCTTGATCTATAAAGAAATCCCAAACCAATTTAATGTTCTCGGTTTTGTCAACCTAGCATTTTCTGACCTTATTTATCGAGCATCTTCCAACTCTTAACACTAGCCTCGGCAGATTTTTATTTAGTTAGAAATTCTATGAACAGATAGAAATCTCTAGTGGGGCCTCATGTTTTCTTCTCGGCCTGGAGAGGATTGTTTGAAGATTTAGGCAAGACTGCAGGTGACATAAATAAGAGATTTGAATGTGTAAAAATGACTGCATAACCCTTTTATATTCATGAATGTGCATTTCACAAGCCTCTTTCATGTATGGAGCTCGCAAGTCAAGTAAAGAATGAAATATGTACATTTTTTATTTAGCTTTAAAGCGAATATCTTTTATTGTTTGAGTTACTTTCAAACTAAAGCAATTCCTACAATTTATTTTTGACATCTGTTTCTAGTGTAATTTCCTCATGGTTATTTTAAATATGAGCCGGTAGCCACTGATGGACAAACTTATCTGTAATCACACAAAATAATATCATCCATATAGTTTCTGGATGGCTGTTGTAACATTAGGCTACCTGTACACAGTATCGCGTTCCAGAGCCCTATGGCTAAAACTGTTCACATACTTACCGCTGACATTGTAGCAGCCAGGTACCTTTACTGTGCTTAGGGCTTTATGCAAGAAACACAGCACACTGATAGAATGAAAACATATATTTAAATATTACAAATACAAGCAGGTTTTATGATATAACAAAACAGACCTATTACATAGTTACATAGTATTTGAGGTTGAATAAAGACATATGTCCATTAAGTTCAACCTATTGTGTGTATGTGTATGGTCCTACTGATGTGCGCGTATGCTTTGCTTACCGCAGCCTGACACTGTGCTTACCGCAGCCTGACACTGTGGTAAGCCTGACACTATTGTTGAAATAAGATCAACTGCTTCTTTAAAGAGAGAGTGAACTCTGAAGCTGTGCCCAAAAAATTAAGACTAGTCACCAGTATTGTCTGTGATTTCCCTGCAAGTGACATATCTCCATTACTGACTTGCAATGCCTTGTCCTGCCCTGCGTCTTGGTGTGACGGCAAATATTTGAAAGAAACTGGGCTTTGACTAGCAGTCAGAGGCAGCAGAGCCTTACATCTCACACTGCAGGTATACAGCTATGAGGCTGTGGGAACAGGAGTGCCTAGGCACATACCAGAAAGTGCACTGCTATTTTACAAAGGCATTTCTTTCCAGAGTACTGCTTATGCACAATTAACATTTCTAAATGCTCCCTATTACAACAAATCTTCACTTTCTGAGTTCAGTTTAACTTCAAGCACTAACAGAAGCCACACAATGTTTAAAGTGACACTAAACTCAGGAGCTGAATCTCAAAAATGCATTCAAGTAACTTTACTATTAACAAAAATGTAGCTTATTCCTGTGATGGACTACAATTTCAATACAAATCAGTAAAAAAAACTAAACATGAGATTATAGTCCATCACAGGAACGAGCTTGGAGCGTTGACTACTTTACAAAACACACAGGGACCATGGGGAACAAAAGTAGCCACCCTCCAGAAGGAAGGACAGTGTCAGCACCAATTCAGAGATGATTTGAGGATCTATAGCTGAGTGATGCACAAATAGGGTACAGTATTGTAATAGTTAAGGGGGAACTATAGAACTATGAGGTGAGTGATTTCCACTCACCCTCATAGTTAGAGCTGACCTGTGACAAAGAAGCGGTCACGGTTCGGCTCTATAGATCGGGAAGTGAGCAGAAACATGCAACTGATCTGCTCACTTCCAGATTGTCTCACCCTGCAGTGAGCGGTGACTGACAGTCACCGCTCCCCGCAGGGATTCCTCCCCTCTCCGACCCTCCAGCGCTAAGAGGAGGAATGAACGGGGGAGGGAGCGGGCACAGCTGGCTCTGCTTCTAGATAGACAGAGCCAGCTGGCTGCGGCACTCTCAGTATATCGCGGGCTACTGAGCTTTGGGTCACAGGAGGTGAGGAGGTTAGTATATGTCCTCCCATGACCAGAAAGAGAACTATGGGTAAAAACACTTAACCCATAGTTTTATTTTTAAAGGTACTTGAATGCATTTTTAAGATTTAACTCCTGAGTTTAGTGTCACTGCCTACAGAACCTGTAGCATTAGAATTCCATGGCAGGCTTTAAAATGACTAAATGCCTAGGTACTGTATCTGGATGCATGATCCTGAACTACAATCATCGCCCAAAGTTGGCCTTTCTGTCCAGAGATTTCTTCATTTCAAATATATGAAGCTTGTAGTCTTCAGTCCTACAACATCAAACCTAAAACCGAAATACCATATGTGATAGGTGTGGGGAATATGGTGCCCTGCGGACATCAAATCCTCAGCCAACACTGTCTACAGTTCCCAGTTTCACCAAGCTTTTGTAGGCCTCGTTTTTCTACACAGTGGGTATGTACATGTCCAATTATTCCGAAATAAATTATTCTTCATATTGCTGAAATCCTGTTGCAGTCTACAGAAAGTACTACTCAGGAGAGGGGTTGCATAGTAGGAGACTGTAGTCCCACCCTAAAAGACCTTTAGGAGCCCTGCCTAAAAGAGAAATTTTAAACAAATCAAAATCAGGGCAGATAGAGTGAACTCTAGTTTAGTATAGTGGTAATGTTTCCTGATTTCCAGCATCAGTTTGCTACATAATTCGACTTGACGGCCAGAGCTGATATTTAGGCTGTTTAAATGTACTGTATATGTTTGGAAGGCCATGTAAATGTACAATAGATTGTGGTTTACTCTGTTACAATTACAATCTGAACATCATGGATGTTTGTTAGGGTTTCTGAGATTTCCACAATTATTAGCATAGGATACAGAAATAGATGGCAGTCAGATCTTTAACAATGTGAACACCGATTGTCGGCAAGGGTTGGTTTAGCAGCTGCCCATCAGTAATGAATTGCTGAGCCACTTACATACAGTGAAGGGAATTTATCAAAACTGGAGGAGGCAAATTCTGGAGCAGCTGTGCATGGAAACCAATCAGCTTCTCTCTTTCATTTTCAAATCTTAACTAGACAAACTGAAGAGAGAAGCTGATTGGTTGCTATGGGCAACTGCTTCAGATTTTGTCTGATCCAGTTTTGATAAACTCCCCCCAATGTGCTTACTAAAAACTAAACACAGAAGCAAAACATTTAAAGGAGTTCTTATTTGGAGATTGACACAGTTTAGATTAAATTGTTTTTCCTCTGCATGTTGAGAAATTCTACAAAATAGCACACAGGATATGGACACACTGCTATATTGCTATTAAATTATTGATAAAAACCTACCTATCTGTTTACGATATTGATCGACTGGTACTCTTGTCGCTGAAGCGTCTTTCCTGCCCATTTTTCTTCTCTGCTGTAGGAGGGAGAAAAATGAATATCAGAACAATACATAAGAGATGTGGATGCATATAAATACATGTAAAAACTCAATACAATCTATAACCTTATATTTCAAACTCCCAGTAAATATATTCCTATCTTTGAAATACGGAACTCTTCTCTGCACTCTCTGCGGAGTACTGATGATAATTCTGTAAAACATAGCTTGCATTTGGCGAGTGGTGGTGTCATATTAAACCTTTTTATGGATTTAATCTCATCAGCATGAATAAATTATAGACAATCATCACTGAACACAGGCCTAATAGCAATTATAATGCCCAAACCATTTTGTATTACTCTACCCACTGTATACACAACATGGGGTGCTCTGCCGCTTCCCAATAGCATGCTATTTTTCAGTCCAGACCTGACAGCCCTGCGGGACTGAAGGACAGCAAAAAAAAAAATCAGATTGGTTGCATTTGGCGCAGACATTTGTCCGAAGATTTTTTTTAACTCTTATTACTTTGATGGAATGGGGGGAATTTATCAAAACTGTAGCAGACAGAATCTGGAGCAGTTGCCCACAGTAACCAATCAGCTTCTCTCTTCAGTTTGTTCAGTTAATATTTCAAAATGAAAGGTAGAAGCTGATTGGTTGCCATGGACAGCTGATCCAGATTCTGTTTGCACCGGTTTTGATAAATGCATTCCTATGTATTGTGGTACCATAACATTATTCATGCTTACATTTGAGCATAGAAATAGTTATATCACCAGTATTGGTGATATTATATTTTTATAGTGATCTTGACAGCTTGTTTTGGAATTTGGACTTGGGTTTACAGATTGACTTATAGTAAAACCGTGGCCTTATAATTCACGGCCTTTCAGCAATAGTGCTTCATTAAACAGGGACTGCAGTTCTCATGGTTGTGCCATGGCCTGCCCCTTCCTACTTTCCCCATCTTCCATTTGGCCAGTAAAGCCATCCTTCACACTGGATTGAATTTGCTTCTATTGACAGCATGGTAATCAATACATATTGCTTTGTTGGCTGACTCTCATTAAGGTAACTTGGTTTTTCAGATTATGGAGTGCCCTGAAATAGGGCACAAGTTACGGTTCAGTGCCATTGACGCTTAGGGGACAAAAATTAAAAAATGATTAACAAAAAAGAATGTTACAAAATACTTGGCTGCTACTTGATCATCAAAAACATCCGCTACCTTTTCTAAATCAAGAAAAATATATTATTCAAAACATGTCCATTATCCCACCGAGTCAACATTTGATAGACAGAGGAGATCTGGCTTTACATCTACTGCATGCCACTCAGAGAGCCCTAATGTCCAAACTTGCTGAAATCACAATTATAGGAGGACTGGAAAGTTAGCTCTTTGGAAACTAAAATGTAAAACTTCGCTGACCACCTTTCTAAAATGCTAGCTGCCTATCTGTCTCTGACTTCACATTGACTCAGAACATATAAGCAACAAGTCAGAATTCCTGATCTGTAAACTTGTTCCTGGTCAGTGATTTAGAAATTATTAAAGCCAGTGGGGAAAAAAAAGAAAGGGAATCCAATGTAGTTTGATCAGCAGGTCACACATACAGGAATATCTTTCATCCAGAAAAAAAGAAAAATCTGATAACTTTATGACCAAACAACAACTTAGCCATTTATAGAAAATACTGCTTGCACCACTATATGATATACAAAAAGTATAAACACCTTTATTGAAGCAATAAATATGATAGGAGAGCACAGCAACATATACACAAAGGGGGAACATGAACAGGATAAAAACACTTAAAATCAATATCAATAACTCTCCACCAGTATAAATATTCCTAGTAAGCCAACATCTTGGACTCCATAAGAGTCCTTTGCTGGTATTGAACTGCAATAATAGACAATAATAAACGGATATTTTGCAAGACAAGAAATGAACAATAATGATATTCAGAAAATGATTATATAATGAATTCCTCCACATTTCTACAATAACCATTATATGTAATGGATGGTGCCTTCCAGGCATATGGAATAACGGGTGTCCACC
>NW_017306311.1:241846-244039 GCF_000935625.1 Nanorana parkeri | reverse complement strand
ATATATACTGTATATATATCACTGTGCACTTCTATTAGATTTATTATCACTTTAATAAAGGTGTCTATACTTTTTGCATATCATATGGTGAATCAGGGGGTATACTATATAAAGAGGCTAATTTGCTGTTTGCTGTTGTTCCTCTTTGGCTTGCACATTCAGTAGTGCAGGATTTATTGTTTGTTCTTCATACCGTGAAGATATGTCAGAGGTTTCATGACTTGACAACAACATTTACATTAAAAAATGGTTTTGGTTAGGAGATATGGTTTCAGCACCTGCCTTAAAAAAAGAAGATTTCAGCAATGTGGAGAGCTGCATTTTTCTAAATTTAGCAATATTAGGTATCAAATAATGGATTTTTAATATGCTGGAAATCTTTGGCTGACAAATTTTTACTGCACTGAAATAGTCCTTTAAAAAAAAAATTAACACTCCACAAAGAATAATATATTTATACTTATTATGCAGTAATTAACGGCATTAAATCTGCATGTCACTAATTTAACTTATATTTAATAACCCGCTAACGTTAATTAAAATATAATAATCGTATTAGTTGTAAAATAATAAAACATTTAACTTGAAACTTTTCCACTCTTGTTTTTAGCATAAAATATTATAAGGCGATTTTATCTCATGGCATTAAAAAAAAAATAGCACTGAAGAGAACATAATTATAACACAGTACAGCATGAGGTTAAATAAGGAGGATTTGAGTAGCTCTTCTGAGATTCAGACGATTGCTCATGTTGCCTGCTGTATAATCCCATTAACTGCCACTGGCTTTACCCGATAACCATTTATTACAAAATGTAGCTACTGAAAGATCCTTAGACTGTAATTTTAGTCCTGCCAATAAAACGCTTCCAAGTGGTTGATGACAGTATTCCTTCTGTTATTATATTTTAATGTATATCTGTTACACTCGCTACTTAACCCAAAATCAGCAACCTTATTCACCGGCAACCATCATGCTGTCAGGATCTAAGACATCTGACACCGATAAAATGCTGTGACTCCTCTTTGTTCTTAAAAGCTATGTAGTAATCATTATTCATTTTTATAGCTCTGACGGTAGGATAAAAAAAAAAAAAAAATCCCCTCAAAGATTCCAACCGAGACATTAGCACGTACAGCCACAATGCCTAATAAGCCAGCTATCTGCATAAAAGATCAGTCACACTTTGCCATGATAGATGGAAGAACAGAAGCTAAATTAGCCTGTACAAAATCAAGACTGTTTTTACAATGCCCATCCTCCGGGAACATTGCTCATCGCATAACCTAAGAATATGTGCATCCCTTAGGAGAAGGCTTGTCACTGCAACTTAAACTGGAATATGGATTAGCCCGAGATGATGTTTATTACTTATTAATCTTTCTGTGGCTGTGAATTACAGTTGTATATTAATACTTCAAAAGAAGAGAGGTTTGACATTATTTTTGATCTATTATGAATAGTCTGTTTTTTAATAATGCGCTGTATAATTTTTTTTCCTGGTAATAGCAGTATACATAGTTCACAGGTTTTTTTTTTAAGGAAGACACATTATCTGCAGTGAAGCTCTGCAGATTATTGCATTGAATAACATACTACACTATCTATTCAGGTTTTTGTGTTTTCTTTAAATACATTTTTCTATGTGAACCTTTTTTATTACATGTAAACTTTCTCCAAAAAAATGTAGGACACAGGAAACAAATATACTGTGAAAATGTCCCTTTTTTATTAATTTTTTTGTGTTAGCGCCAGAATTAATATTACTGTAAGTGGGTGGTACAAACAAGTTTATATAGTATATTATATAAAAGGACTACAATATGTACAGTAGTGCTACATCTAATAGATTGCTAATGGGGTACACTACATATTTACATACATTTTTCCAAATGATTCCACAGAACAATACAATAAAGCTTAAATTTAATTAAATAGCATGTTCTTGCTGTTGTTGAATTGTCATTAGCCATACTTTGGCAAGTAGGGTGAACTAGATCTTTTCCAAGTTTCAGCTACTGTATATCCTTTCCCAACTAAAGATGTAGTGATGGAATAAGTGTGTGTATCCATATTAGGGAACTGTCAAAGCAGTCAGTTTGTACAATCAATACATATTTCAACTAGAAACTTCTATTTACATTATATACATAGGGTTATAGAAGAAAAAAGAAAAAGAAAATTATATATAT
>NW_017306311.1:232590-241665 GCF_000935625.1 Nanorana parkeri | reverse complement strand
TAAAAACCTTTTCAAACTGTAACCAAACAAACACACAAACTCATAGTTAAATAGTAAATAAAATATTATAATTAACTATGAGTTTGTTTGGTTACAGTTTGAAAAGGTTTTTATTTTTTGGATTTATTTATTTTAATATCAATGGTTGTGGTACACATATGTAGGAGGGTCACACATGCCATACGTCACCCTGCATATCACACGCAAAAGGCACAACATGCAACAGTACAGGGCACAACATGCAACAGCACAGGGCACAGAGCATTATACAGTCTCATATACATATATAACTAATTTGATGCTTCTTGGTTACAATGTTTGATTGCTCCAGAATTAAACGTAGGAGTGATGTTAGTGAACTTACTGCAAAGTGACGATCATTCTTTCGGCTGGAGGAATGCTGTCTCTCAATGTGTCCTGGCGCTCCAACTGGACAGACATCAATCCCAGCAGCTCATCAAAACTGTAACATATAAAAGTTGGGGGGTCAATACTAGCAATTAACAATGAACTGGTGCTATTAAGCAATAAAATGGTGCATTAAAGAGCATATGGGCCATGAAATCAGAAAAATATACCAGCTTTGTGTGTTGCACATACATTTCACTTTATATATATATATACACACACATACATGTATATGAAACTATGTGGATTGCAGAGCTCGCCACTTTACACCCAAGGGGTATGAATGTCGATTTAGATTAATTTCTATTTTTGTGAATTTGTACAAATAATGATGTGTTCATTGGATTGATGCGTGTATTTATATGCGTTATTTAAATGCATTTTTTACAGGTTCAGTTTTGATGTAAGAATATTGAATGAGGATTCCATTGATCTACCTTCTACATGAATTTGATTCAGAGTGTATTGTTGTGTATTGGTTTTGAACTATTTAATGTGATCTATTGTAATTGGATATGGGTGTGAAAGGTTTTATTGTTGTAAGGGATATTTAAACAAGTGATGCACAATTCATTGTTAGAAATGCCTTTGAGGATGGACTAACATTGGTCCGAAATGGTTGCAGACTAAACGCATTTTTCAACATATATAAATATATATACATATATATCTGTATTTAAACACCTACCATAAATATCCACAGTTTCTCTACTTTTGTAATACAGCATGTCTTCAGTCATGCTTAATGTAACCTTTCAAAATGGTGAAATTTTATTTCTGTGAAGGAAATTGTAGGACAGTACAACATGCCACATATGTCTGATTTAATACTCTTCAGTGGAGGTTGAGCGGCTGTGGCTCCAGTATATTCGAATGAAGAATGTATTTGTTACAGGCTTACCATTCCTGCTGAGAACATATGTGATGGGAGGAATTAAAACACATCTTTTATTATTTTTACCTCCTTTGATTTCATGTCAAATGAACAACCCGACTGGAAAATAAATCCCGCTGAAGAATATGACACGGTACAAGAATACAGAAGTGGAACAACCAGAGTCTAAGAGCTGCAATTCAATCTTGGGTTTCTGATAAACATTTGTCATTATATGAAAAGGTGAAAATCTAGTCATGAAAATCAAATCAAGTTACGTAAAAGGGAAAGTAAAGTGTCTTCTTGAAAAATTTCCCTGGAAGGGATTTTTTGTGACTTTCACATTTTAATGTTTTGTACTATGTTTTCATCATGTCATTCTATAGAGGTGCACCTCTAAGTGGCTGTCAGATAATGCAATCAGCATCCTTGCAGACGCTATAGAGTGACTTTTGAGACAAAATCAAGAGGAGGATAAGCTACTTAGAGAAAGTGCATAGTACAGTAAGTTATTATGGGTCTGAATTCACCACTGACTTTCACTGAGATAAGACAAATGCAATGCAACAAGGCACAAAAGGTTACCTGCATATATACATATATAAACACACTCTGATAAGATTATCTAGCTAATCATATTTGCATGCATATATGAAAAAAACTTTTAAAAGATTACAGACTGCCTTTAATAATTCCCTAATTAATTTTGCTTGTTCCCAGCTGATTACGGTTCCGTTTTGAATAAAAATAATTTCATAACGCCATAAAGTGCGGAGATAAATTATATCATTTTATACAACCTAATAAAATTATTATTTGTTTAACTCACTTTTTGATCTCCTTGTGGTGTCAGAATACATACTGTAAATGTCTGTGACCACCAGGGATTCTGGGTGCCAAGTGCTGCCTTGGATGCAATAAAGTTTTTCATTAAACGTGTTACTCTTGATGAATGTGCCAGGGTATGATGTTATTATTAATTAACATTTTTTTTTACTGGGAAAAGGAACAATATTCTTTGTGGGAAATGAAAAATTCAAAGCACAGGTTAAAGAAATGTTTAGTAATGACAATCTACATACAGATACTTCTAGATAATTGCTGGCTTTTTATTCTTTGTATACCTATATTTTTCTTTTCCTCCCCATTCTTCCCACAGTGCCAATGTTTACGAAGTGCAGATTATAATATCTCCATTTACTTCCTGGAGCCCTAGCACATGTGACCATGCACATCATCTCAGGGGGAGGAAAATGCCTCTCCGTGAGATCTCGTGAGATGACAGATGAGATTTCCCAGGAATGCTCTGCTGATGTAACCTTCCCAGGATGCATTGCTTTGGTACGATTACATCACTGATGCTCAAGAGGACCAGGAAGTGGAAAAACATATATTGAAAATAAAAGAAAAATATGTTTATTTGATGATTGTAAGAGGTTTCCATGTCAGCATGCAGAGCTGCATGCTAAGATGATTTTTTAGTGAAATGTCCACTTTAAGATTCTTCAGGTTTGAACAACCTCCATTTCCTAGCCTTACCTGCACTTTCCTGTTATAGCAAATGTGTGAATATGTAATGCACTCATTAGTCAACACTGTGGGAGTTATTCACTAAAGAGCCGAAGGATCCAGCCATGGCTTCGGCTGATCCTAAGGCTCTCTTCCGCTGCCTCTGCCCTTCCAACCAAAGTGCTGCTGTACAGGCTATTCACAATAGCCCGTACAGCAGCCGAGCCGAACACATATGCTTCGGCTCGTCTGAGCCGTAGTGACACCAAAGCTCACCGATCTCCACGGAAATGACAGCTGGGTGGAGCCAGCCGTGATCTCATGGCTTGCTCTACCCAGTTGTAATGACAGAACAGAATCCCCAAATGACCTAAGGACGCTGATCTGTCATTAAACAATAACTGGGCAGAGTCGGTCAGCTCTGCCGAGTCGTTCATTGGCCGGGACCTGCTAGAAGACTCTGGCAGGTGCCCGCCAATAGGAAACAGTTGGGCGGAGCTAGCTGTCACCGCTAGCTTCGCCCAATCGATTTCTTTTGCCGGCATCTATCAGATGCTTTATTATGCGGTGGGAGACTGTTGCATGCAGTCGGGTCGGTGTGCGGCGTTTTTTTCAAAAATAATTTTTTATTTTTAATGTTTTTTTCTTTTCATTAAAACTTTATTTATTAATTTTCCTATTTTTTTACATTTTCAAAATTATTTTTCAACTTTTTTTTTTCATTGTTTTTACTTATTTTCTATTCTGCTCAGTACCTCGGAGGTACCGAGCAGAATAGCCGAATGCCGCTCAGCGCCATTGGGCTACTCACTCACTGCCGTTCGGTTCCTATGAGAATAGGGGCGACAGGAGCGAGTGAGCTGCCGGAGCTGAGGTCCTACTGCACTTCGCCTCAGCCGAACATGTCAGCCGATGTACGGCTGATTTTAGCTGACGTATGGCTGAAATCAGCTGTACAAGACTGAAGTGAATAGCCTAACAGCGTTTGGCTCACTTCACTTCGCCTGGGTCATTCTCTTGGCTGCTTTCACAGCTTTGTCACTAACCACCTAGGTTGGAGAACTGGCCTGACACATACCTCTCTTCCGCTGCAAATAAAGTCTTAGTGATGACACTTGTGACGAGGGACAAGGCAATTAATTAGCTATGGCAGCAAAGAGCACTAGAGTGGCAGAGCTAGAAGCAGCATCATCATAGCTGAGAGAAAAGGGTATATTTTTAACATTTCCAAGTAAATAACAAGGAGGGGTTACAGGACTACAAAGAGATAAGAAGGTCTAAGACTTATTATTGGACTTTATTTAAATAGAACTCCAGATTATCCTACCATTCATCCTAAACTTGAGTGATCCAACTGTGGTTGGTGAGTTTGTACTGAATTCTCGAGAGTGGATCTTTTGTCAATACAGATCTGTCTTTGATAGCCGTTTTGCAATTCATGAGCTGTGAAATGTGCGATTGTACTAAAGTCAAAGTTGATAGGATCATGACTTCTGAAAACTATACATCATGTGGTTAGGTCCACAAGGGAGACTGATGGGAGTTCCTATTGTCAAATGCAAAGGTGAATTTATTTAACAAATAAAAAAATAAACTCAGAAAGAAGAAACACATTTTTCTAAACAACTAGTGTAGTCACCACTACTCCTGTACATCTTAATTCTCTTAAATTGTTATATTGTATACATACATCCAGGATCCACAAGAATGCAGAGGATGATGAATTGCAACATCTGAACAAAATAAAAAGAACTGCATAATGAAAAAAAAAAAATACAACCTTCCTGAAGAACGTTCAACAGTGTATATATTATCTGCCATGAATTGATACATAACCTGCTACATAAACAATAAGAGGTGATCATTTCTGTTTAACCCTTAGGCATACAGTGTATATAATCCACCATATTTTCCTTCTTTTTAAGAGTCAGGCTCCCTCATCACGATTCATAAATCTCAAATTAGATTCACAATAGGAATGCTCCAAAAATGTCCAATTGCTGTTTCTGTATATAGTATCCTTGTTGAGAAATCTTTAACTTTTTGTGTGGTGTCCCCAAAATATAGGCGGCCACATAAGAATAAACAAATCACCAAGGCAGACTGAAAATCGAAATGTTTCAATTTCTATGTCAGTAATGTGATATCTGAAATCCTGCCACTGAAAAATGTTTTGGCCATGTACGACTGGGGACAGTCAAATGGTTTTTGGATGTACTTTTCTATTAAACAGTTGCACGTTTGTAGATTTTGCAAATTTTTATTTTTGTGGTGCTGAAACGTGTGTGTACTGTATATTTATACACCACATGAGGTCTATTATTAGATAATGAAGCCTAAATGGCAAACAGCAAAATAGCCATCCTAAAATGGTTTATACATGGAAATAAGTTTTCATAAGTTTGAATGTGATGGACTACCATCAACTTCGCTACTCAGGCTGTGAGCAGTTGATGGAGATGCTCTGTTCTGCAACAACTGAAAGGTTAATTGCGCTTTAAAAACAAAGTGTACTTATCTTGACAGCTTACCTTCACATACCTAAAGTAGCCCCCTCCCCCCCTTCCCAACAGATGTATAATTATAACCCCAATGCCAAAAAAGTTGGGACACTGTGTAAAATATACTATAAACATAACAGAATGCAATGATTTGCAAGTCTCAAACCCATATTTTATTGACAATAGAAAATAAAGAAAACAAATCAAATATTTAAACTGATTTTAAGGAGGGAAAAAAATGTAATTTTGAAATTGATAGCAGCAACACATCTCAAAAAAGTTGGGAAAGGGACTTGTTTACCATGGTGTAGCATCCCCTCTTCTTTTAACAACATTCTGTAAATGTCTGAGAACTGTGGAGACCATTTGCTGGAGGTTTGGGAGAGAAATGTTGTCCCATTCTTGCCTTATATAGGATTCTAACTCCTCAGCAGTCCTGGGTCTTCATTGTTGTATTTTACGTTTCAAGATGCACAAAAAAATGTATTATATTAGTGAAAGGTCTGGATTGCACCCGGACTCTTCTACTAAGAAGCAATGCTGTTGTCATAGATGCAGAATGCGGTTTAGCATTGTCCTGCTGAAACATGCAAGGCTTTCCCTAAACAAGAAAGATGGCAGCTCTAAAACCTGAATATACACTATATTGCCAAAAGTATTGGGACACCCCTCCAAATCATTGGAGTCCGGTGTTTCAATCACCTGCATGGCCACAGGTGTATAAAATCAAGCATCTAGGCATGCAGACGCTTCTACAAACATTTGTGAAAGAATGGGTCGCTCTCAGGAGCTCAGTGAATTCAAGCGTGGTGCCGTGATAGGTTACCTGTGCAATAAGTCCATCCATGAAATTTCCTTGCTACTAAATATTCCACGGTCAACTGTTAGTGGTATTATAACAAAGTGGTAGCAACTGGGAACAACAGCAACGGCAGAGTCAATAGCTACAGTCATCCAAACTACGTGTGACCTTTAGATTGGCACAACAACAGTGTTTAGAGAGCTTCATGGAATGGGTTTCCATGGCCGAGCAGCTGCATCCAAGCCTTACATCACCAAGTGCAATGCAAAGCAGTGGATGCAGTGGTGTAAAGCACGCCGCCACTGGACTCTAAAGAAGTAGAGACGTGTTCTCTGGAGCGATGAATCACGCTTCTCTGTCTGTGAACGGTACTTGTCTGACTGCATTGTGCCAAGTATAAAGTTTGGTGGAGGGGAGGATTATGGTGTGGGGTAGTTTTTCAGGGGTTGGGGTTGGCCCCTTAGTTCCAGTGAAGGGAACTCTTAAGGCATCAGCATACCAAGACATTTTGGACAATGTCCTGCTCCCAACTTTGTGGGAACAGTTTTGGGATGGCACCTTCTTGTTCCAACAGGACTGCGCACCAGTGCACAAAGCAAGGTCCATAAAGACATGGATGAGAGAGTTTGGGGTGGAGGAACTTGGCTGGCCTGCACAGTCCTGACCTCAACCCGATAGAACACCTTTGGGATGAATTAGAGCTGAGACTGCGACCCAGGCCTTCTCGTCCAACATCAGTACCTGACCTCACAAATGTGCTTCTGGCAGAATGGTCGAACATTCCCATAGACACACTCCTAAACCTTGTGGACAGCCTTCCAAGAAGAGTTGAAGCTGTTATAGCTGCAAAGGGCGGGCCAACTCAATATTTAACCCTACGGACTAAGACTGAGATGCCATTAAAGATCATGTGAGTGTAAATGCAGGCGTCCCAATATGTTTGGCAATATGGTGTATATTCCAGCATTGATTATGCCTTTCCAGATGTGCATGCTGCCCATTCTGTACGCATTTATGCACCCCCATACCATCAGAGATGCAGGCTTTTTAACAGAGCTGATAACAAGCCGGAAGGTCCCTCTCCTCTTTATTCCGGAGGACGGGGCACCCATAGTTGACAAAAAGAATGTCAAATTTCGATTCATCTGACCACAGAACAGTTTTCCACTTTGTGACAGACCATTTTAAATGAGCTTTGGCCCAGAGAAGATAGCGGCATTTCTGGATCATGTTCAGATATGACTTCTTCTTTGTATGATAGAGCTTTAACTTGCATTTTTGGATGGTACGGCGATCTGTGATTTCTGGAAGTATTCCCGACCCCCATGCAGTGAAGTCCATCACAGAATCATGCCTGTTTTTAATGTAGTGATGTCTGAGAGTCCAAAGATCACCCAAAGGCCATCCAATATTGTCTTTCATCCTTGTCTCTTGCACACAGAGACATTTCCAGATTCTCTGAATCTTTTGATATTATGTACTGTAGATGATGATATATTTAAAGTCTTTGCAATTTTACATTGAGGAACATTGTTCTAAAATAGTTTGACAATTTTTAGATGCAGCTTTTCACAGATTGGTGAACCTCTGCCCATCTTTACTTCTGAGACACTCTCTCTAAAATGCTCTTTTTATACCCAATAATGTTACTGACATGTTGGCAATTAACCTAATTAGTTGCAAAATGTTCTTCTAGCTCTTCCTTGTTAGTAATTTCAAAATTACCTTATTTTTTTTCTTCAAAATGGTACATTTTCTCAGTTTAAACATTAGATATGTTTTTATTTTCTATTGCGAATAAAAAAATTGGTTCATGAGATTTGCAAATCATTCTGTTTTTATGTAGATTTTACAGTGTCCCAATTTTTTGGGAATTGGGGTTGTACCTTGATCATGTCAGATAAGGTTACATCCTAATCTGACTTTTATGGAGCTATGTCCAAAGGCCAGAGATGCACGTGGCCATTGGATCATGGTAAGTATGCATCTGAGGAGGGGGGTGTGGACAAGTGTAGGTTAGGGAAGGCATGCAAAAAGGATAAGTGCACCGTGTTTTAAAGTACACTTCTCCTTTAAGAACAGCAAATCCCACCGATGGAAACGTGCCAAAATTAGTATTGCTATAATTATTAGTTACAAAGCATTTTCATCTCCTATGGTGCTTTACTAAGTAACTGTTACAAACAAGTGTTTCATAAGTGTTCTTTACCTAGTTTTTTCCACCCAAAAAAAAAAATCTATTCAGTGAAGGAAACTGTAGTTCTCCATCTATTTTACAGTAACTCCTCAATGATGCGAAGTATATTTTAAGAAAATAATACACATATTGCATTAGACAAAAATATAATTAAGAATGTGTTGAAGGCTGAACAACACAAAAAAAGATATATTTATAATGCAATGCCAACAGAACTATTACCCAGGTGAAATGGATATGTAAATATATTCCAATGACTACAAATAGTAATTCAGGTAACAGAACACAAATAACCGCAGCTTTGCAAAGAGCTAATAAATCATGCAATGAGTTTTACCAAACACGCAAAATGACAGAAATCAATGTTTTCATCTGCCTCCGAGACTTGTATGTATCAGAAGCTCAGGCCCCAGGTTGAGAATGAGTCATTTCATTCTACTTCCCATTTTCAGCATACTTGCACACCTTTGGTCTTCATTTACTTTTATGAGCTTGCAATCAATTTGAATTTAAGGTCAGCAGGTTAAAAGGTCAGAAACCTCAAAATGTTAAGAACAGCTGAGTCCTTCTGAGCAATAGGATAGAAAACCTCTAGAATACACAAAAACAAATAGTAGCAGATGAAAAATGTGTTATTTAGAAGGACTCTGCTTCTGAAATAAAATTTAAAAAAACCTTGGCACACACCTTAAAATTAGTGGCACAGTAACAAAAACAACAAAAAAATGCTGTATGGCAAGTAGCTCACGCTTTAAAAATAAAAAAAAATATATATATATATAGC
>NW_017306311.1:231248-232399 GCF_000935625.1 Nanorana parkeri | reverse complement strand
ATATATATATACATACACACACACACATATACACACACACATTTTTCCCCCCATGATCTTGCTATCCAAGCCTCTTCCACATTAACCCTTCCCAACTCAATCTAAAACTCCTGCCAGACAATGAAAAGCATACAAACACAGGTGCCTATATAATTTTAACTTACTTGGCTGAATTTAATGAGCATTTACTATAGGGCTGCAACCAACTAATCGATAATAATAGTTGTCATCTATTCTCATTATCGATTAGTTGGTTGGAACCCCTGGCTCTCGCCTCCACTCTGGGATCATGTTGATTTTAATGTATATAAACCTATGTGCATCTGAAGGACATGTTGTATGGTTTGGACACATTAAAAGCCCCAATTTTCCCTTTTTGTTCTAATATATTTCTATTAAAGGGGTGTGGTGCCTATCCCTATTGGTTCAATTTTTAAGAATTTAACAGATAAACATTAACATTCATTTGATCTCTGAGGATGGTAGAGGTTCACATGTACAAACTTCAGCCCACTTATGTTTTAAAGTGGCTGTGGCTGGAGTCTTAAAACGCTGCTATGGAATTTATATTTGGAATGATGACTGATGGTCCAAGTATATGGCTATTTGTAAGATATCATTGAAATTGTTCCACTGAAGACAGGTAGAAGAGACGATATCCAAGTGATCCATACGACAAAGCGCCTCTCATCTTGCACAATTTCCAATCTTTACAAAGCGCAGCCTGGGACTTAATTATATCCTATACCAGTTATAGGATGTATTCTTGCCCTGGAATCAAATCCCAAAAGCATAATGCATAAACAAGGTCACAGTGTCACCCGCTGTATAATGGTATTAGGTGTATTAGCTAGCACTCTGGGGAAAAAAATATTTTTTTAAGTCTGCTCTCTGCTGTTTTGTTCTGCACTTCTGGTGGATGCATCAAAATATTTGTTAATTAAATATGCTATTTGCCAATTAATTCCAGTAAATGAAAGGAGATACACTTCTCCCTCCCTTTTAGATTGTAAGCCCTCACGGGCAGGGCCCTCCTTACCATCTTGTCTTGAATTGTATTGTGATTGTAATGTCTTCCTTACATTGTAAAGTGCTGCGCAAATGGTTGGCGCTATATAAATCCATCCTATATAATAATAATGATAGGATAT
>NW_017306311.1:135591-231160 GCF_000935625.1 Nanorana parkeri | reverse complement strand
ATACATACACACACACACACACACACGCTACCAAAACTTTTTCAAAACGTTTTTAAATAGAGCAAGGGGACCCTGTTGGGTTTTACTGGTATTTAGAACCCCAATAAAAGAGACTTCCCCTCACTTCAGGTTTTGCTGACAAATGGGAAGTAGGGGAAGGCTAGAGAATCTGTAAGCCTGTAAGCCTTTTTTTAATTTTGTAAATAAAAATGAAAAAGTACAGTAGTACAGGAATGCATGTTTCACATCATCAGATATCATGTAGTATGGGCTATACAACATCTTCTAGCATGTGCATTGGCTTGTTATACCATCATTTAAAATGCTGAATTGGCAAAAACGTGTCTAAAAGGAAACAGTATCCAAGAAGATACAGTGGTATAGTATAATGAAATAAACATTAAACAAAACAAAAAACAGTAAACATACTCCATAGTGCGTTCACTGAATTTTACACGAAATTTTAGTACTCTTGCCAAATCTTGTACCCTCGTCTGTAAGTAGGGTCAGGGCTGTAGCTACCATGGGGTGAGTGAGGCACTCGCCTCAGGCGCAGCTGAGAGGGGGCGCAGCCAGGGCCGGCCTGACTGTGCCCCCTCACCGCCCCCATTGCCATTGTCAACAGGAGCACCAGGCGGCCAACACAGCCGCAGCTTAGCAGGGAGAAGAGGAGCGGTACAGGATCCAGCTTCTCCTCGCTTTCCCGCTGCTCTCCCCCACCTGTATGGGCATGTGTCAGGGGTCTGTTTAGACCACTAATATTTACCCAAAGCTTGCTGAAATAAAGACAAATCACAGCTGCTCTTTCTCCCTGTTCAGGGTGACTGGTTCTGTACCCACCCACTCTAGTTTTCTTCAGGGAGCCTGTAGTGGGTAGGCCTGCTAGGACCCTCATACATCTCTGCTTTCTGCATAGTCTAGGTGCAGCAGGAAGATGATGATGTCACTGCTGCTTTTACAAGATAATAACTTTGCAAAGGCCTTTGGTGCACAAACAGGATTTATTCCCTTCTTCCTTTATGACCTCGCTGACCAGTGAGAAGTTCTTCTGAGCCAGGAACCAGGTCCCAGAAATAAGAAGCCCTACTCATTGGTTGCTATTTGCGAGCATTATGCTCAGTGTATACTGCGGGCCTGTGAAGTGTAGTGTATGGACTGTACACTGGCAGGTGGGGCATTACACAGGTATATGCATTGGGAGCCATGAAAAGTGAGGTCAGTGAGTTAACTTTCTGGCATTTTGTGAGAAAGTAAACACACCCTTTAAATCACATACTGGTGACACCATTAACATTTACTATGTCTTTCACATGAATATCTTAAAAGTACAATTAAAGTCTCCTGTATGAGAGTCTAAATAAGTCCCAAATGCAGTTACTATGTGATGTTTGAGCCTAATAAAAAAAAGTATTTACCTTCCCTGACTGGGCCAAATCTTCTTTCATTTGTGTCTACCATGCTCCCCCTCCCAGACACTGCAGCTCACAGTGGGAGGGTTTCAGCAACACAGCAATGCTGCCAATCCAGAAAGCAGAAGGCAGAACTGGGTGTGGCCAGGAGCTGATGGATAAGCTACAGGCTTGTAAATCTGCAGTGACCATGTTGTAGTGCAAGTAGGCACAGCCTACACGAGAGTGACAGTGCTGCACTAAATTCAGGAGCAGTGCAGCTTTGTTGCCACAGCATCACAGGAACCTGCATTTGGTGGACTTCACTCACAGGCATTTGTGGGACTTTGCAGGGATCTACAAGAAAACTCTAAGTGCAGAGGCACATATAATAAATTGCTGCATTAATGTTATTTTTTAATTGCACTATTATTAGTTAACCCTTTTAGCACTGTCTCAAGTACTAAGGTATGGCAGTAACGGGCTATAAAAATCCCAAATACAGCTGAGCCGACTCTTGTGTATCTAGTAGAAAAGCTTTTCATGGCTATGAAGCCATCGGATCACTTCTACAGTTCAGTGTGGTGTGAAGTAGGATATGGTAGCCAACAATTCAATTAAATAAGGCACGAGAAAAAGCTGGTGCCCCAAAAATGTAAGTAAACAGAACAGAAGTAATAAAACTGAAGAAGTATGTATGTTTTTTAAAGACGTCTATAATTTATTTTCTAAACACGCTTATGCAGGTTATGGGAAAGAATTGCTCTATTACATGCAGGCTGTTAGGAATTCTATGGGCTCTTTCATACAAGTAAAACACAGACGGTTCGATGCATTCATACGTACAAAATATGCAAATGAGTAATTATATGAGCTGGTGGTTATTGATATTTTTGGCCTGAACGATAGACGGATGCACAGACAGATAGAAAGGGGCTGATTAGAGTATGTTGTTTGAACACCATCAAGCCAGAATAAGTTAGGCTTGTCCAATACAAAATTGGAAAGGATGGAGGGAACCTTGTGTACAGCTCCATTCACAATCAATGAATGTACCGTAAATGTATGCACTCAAATTTCTAAGTACCAGTACACACCAAACACATTCACTTGTATGAAATGAGTTACTGTCAAATGATCCATATGTACAGCTGTGCATGCATATAACACTGCTTAGATGATTCCTATGTGGCTCTCAACTGGCCTTATGTCAACACCACATTATAAATAGCCTGCAGAGGTCATTGGCATATTCTAATTCCTGTGAGTTCAAATGAAAGGGGTGTAGTTACTATGTCACATTTATTTCTAATTGTGATCAATCAGAAAATTTCATTTTCGCATCGAAGAGATAAAACCTGATTGGTTACTATGGGCAATAACTCTGCTTTTGTTTCCATTCAACTTTCTCCAGTTTTTATAAATAGGCCCCACAGTGTACACCGTGTATGAGTAAACATTAACGTGCAGGTCACACAAAACGCAGGTTATGCTGTACTTTCCTTGCAATAGTTTGATTATTAATCACTCCGGTGCTAATCCTGCACTGCTGATCAGTTCATCAATACATTATGACTCTCCAGGGTTCCGGCTCCCTCACAAGTGAGAGGACATTGATTTCTATTACCCCAGGCATAATCTTCATGTAGAAACACTATCTGAACATGCCAGCTGAGCCCTTGACAGCCATAGAGGTAACGTGTGCACTCTCTAGGGTGAGATTAATTAGCACTTCTTCAAGATCACATCCTCATCACAACTGTTGGCTACACGGGCAGCTGCAGAAATGGAAATTAAAATGATTAACCCAGAGGCACAAAAGGTATATGAGAAAGTCCCAGAGCTCCACTTAGACCAGTCCAGCCTGGTGCATGCAGCACAGCCTTTTGAATTAACCAGGGAACTATATAGCTATATTCAAACATAGCGCCAGTTCATATAGCCGAACCCAAAACCAAAATTTCTGCAAAGAAGTGGTAGCAGGGACATGACTGCATTAAATTTGAATCTAATGTTTAAAACAAACTTATTGATTGGAGTTTAGATTGTATGGGTTTGCTGCTACCAAGCATTATTATTATTTTACTTCCTCTGTTTCTACAGATTTGGTCCTGTTTATTTTTAGGTTAAACTGCAATATACGGTCTAAGTCTCAAACCCCGCATTCTCTTATCTGTGTTTTGAAGTATAAATACCATTCCCGTCTCATGATCCGCAATAGAGGCAAAGATCATATATGCTGCAATTTCTGAACTTTTGTTTACCAAAAACTGTTACCTGTTATTTTCCTAGTAGTTCTAGTACTACATAATTATGGGAGAGAGTTGTTTCTTAAAGGTTCCTTAAATGGCCTGGGACAGAGTCTAATGATTTCTGAAAGATATATGTAGGATACCTATAATGATAAAAAAGCACAGTATCTTTTCTTTGTATGTAAGGAGTAACCTGAAAAGAATCTGGAATGATTTGACATCCGACATCCTCAAATAGCTTCTGGAATCATCAAGATTTTTCTCTTTCAATTCTTGCAAAAAATGGTCACAATTCTGCAGCCATTTTTTGCTCCATATTCTGACCTTTCTGTGCTTCCTCTGTTTGTGTTTTCGGATGACCAGAAGACCAAGCCTTTCTATTGTCATCCATGATCAGCTGCCTGCACTGAACGAATACAAATGTTCTTGGGTTTATGGTCTCCGGTAAGGAGTGGCTAAAATGAACAAATATTTCCGCTGCCTAGGTCGAACGAATACTTCCATTGATCGTCTAAAACTGATTTATGCCGATTCTTGTCGGGATTCATCCCGACCAACGATGGGATTATCCTGTCACGATCGTTAAGTTCGTTAATGACCGGTGACAGGATAATGCCGTTATTGGTACAATGAGCGCTGATCCATCAAGGGACCAGCGCTCATTAAGTTACTGCTGTTAATGGGTCCCCCGGGGTCTGAGGCAGACCCTAAACAGCAGATTAGGTGGTCACAGCAGTAAACTGCTAGCTGGCTTTGTGTTGCAAAAGTGATACAAAGTATCTCTTCAGTATCAAAGCCCCTGTAAATAAAAAAAATAAAAAACAACCCCTTAAAAGGTGCCCATACACTGTACGATTCTCGTACGAGAATCGCGGGAAATCCCGCGATCGTACGAGAATCGTACAGTGTATGGAAGGCGTGCGACCGTTTCTACTGTACGGTCGCACGTCTTTTGTCCAACCAGCATGCTCGTACGATTCTCAGCGGGTTTCTAGCCTGCTCGTTCGATAGCTGTGGAACGGGCCGTTGTGCGCACGCGCACACTGCCCATTCTGCATTGCGGTCATTGGAAGCCCACCCCTCAGCGGGGCGGGCTTTCGATGATCGCAAGTACGATCTGCCCATCCAACGTGGGCAGATCATACGAGCTTTCAATAAGCATACGACCATCGCAAGACAAAAGTCTTGCGATGGTCGTAAGGTGTATGGGCACCTTTAGTGTAGTGAGTAAAAATAAAAAAAATTAAGTTTTTCAACATAAAAAAAGTTTTACAAAATAATTTTAATGAACAAAGAAAATATAGTGCAGAGGAGGAGAAGGACAAACATACCACATTCTAAAATAGTTTTTCACTCCTTCTATCTTGTAAGCTATAACTCCCAAATAAACGTAAATCCCAGACATATAATATACCCTATAAATTAGGACAAATAAAATAATTTATTATGAATAACTTTAGGTTCACTAATTATGTACACATTATTATTGCTAAGCTGTGAAAAATGTTTTGTTTTTTTTTTACTTTTTTTGTATTCTTCATAAAAAAATAAAACATGTATACAGTATATGCATATGTCACATCAAATGAAAGACCATTTTTTCCTTTAAAAACAGATATATTTTTTTTGCTGATGGGGGATAAATTGGCAAGAATAGGGTGATAGATATGATCTGTTTTACAGAACTATTATATATGGTGTGTATGGCATCTAGTCATCCCCCCTATTACTTGACTATGCCAATGTGGAAGCATCTGAAATGCAATTGTATGCTATACTGACTGTGCATCATGTGCTATTTTATTGTTTTATTCCACTTTGGAAAATTAATAAAATACTTTGAAAGCTAAAAACAGATATATTATGTGTAGGTGCAATGCATGAGGAAGATGGAAATTGTGGTTAAACAAACACATAACAAAAATGGCAAAATTGCTCCGGACACCAGAAGCGAAAACATTTTTCTGAAGCTGTGTCACTAAGGGGTTAATATGGGGAACAATTCTCGATATCTACATTTGCCTATGTTATGATGTGGAATTCTAATTACTATCGATCATTTTTAGCAAAAACTTTCTAACAAAATTCTATCAATGTATGGGCACCACTCCTACTCGGCAGTGCTCAGAGGCTGCCTCCAGTGCAAGAAGCTGCAATCCCACCAAGAGTGTCCTAGGAAGCCTGCACGCTGCTGTCTGTGGTGGTACAACATAAAGTTCTGCGTATATCCCCCAACCAGGAAGCAACAGCTGCTGCATACAGCCTCCCGTAGAAATCAATGGTTGTATGTGGGTATATGCTGGACCTGCGTAAAAATGTGCATGCGTACGGGCACAGAACCCAGACAGTCTGAATGCGGGGTTGTGCACAAATGCGCATCCAGCATATGCCCACATACAGCAATTGACTTCTATGGGAGGCTGTACGCAGCAGCTTTTGGTCCCTGGTGAGATATACCCTGTTGTACCACCACAGGCGGCTGCGTGCACGAGCCCTTAAAAACTCTGTTCAATCTGGCAGCTGGAAAAATGGATGAAAGGAAAAAATAAACATTATTACAATAAACTCTCCGTTATCCGGCATCTACGTGGATTGGTAGATTCCGGATAAATTAAATTTCTGGTTACTTGAGAGTGACTATTGAAAATAGGTCTAACTAACGCCATACCCCATAATATACCATACCATAAACTCTGTATAGACTTCATATTAATATTGAAATGCAGTAATCAAAAGCAAATTAAGACAAATAAACACACCATCGCTTCCAGGATAATACATGCAGCAGATCAGCAAAAGTACACAGGGGATTTTTTTATTTTTTTTCTGGTTAGATGAGAAAATACTCTGCTGTGTACTACTACAATTTATTCGTCTTTAAAAGCCCCAAAAAATCTATTGAACAAAAAATATTACTGAATACAAAAAAAACAATAATACATGGGTAGTTTCTATAGTACATTCTAATGGGCTGATTGCATTCATGACAGCTAATAATTTCAAATGGAGCAATTCCTTTTACAACGTATGTGGTTCATTCACACAGAGAAGAGGCTTCTCTCCCCGAACTATAGGAAATGCAGTGCACAATCCATACTTTCCATCTATGGTAAAGCAGAAAGACTAAATAGCACATGTACACAATGTAAACACTCTGTGGCAAAAAAGAAGTGCTTGGGATTGTTAAACCCTTGGCACAGTTCTGCATATATGGCTATGTTTAAGTATCACACCTGACTCCACATCATGATTTCCATGGGTACCCTTAAACATCCATAAAATAACAATGCCCGTGGAATCTAAAACAATCTAGATTCGTCTGCGGCTAAAAAATAAAATAAAATAGTGAGACAAAAGAGGTTTATGCCACATACACAAAATGACTTCTTTTTCTACTAATAACAGAATTGAGTAATAGAATTTAAACATATATTTAAATACAGTGTAAGGTTAGGCCATATGGATCTGTGCAGTTTCAAAGTCACAGAAAAAAAAAGAAGAGATACAATTTCATATTCCAGCCAGGCCTGTCTTATGTTTTACAAAGTAACACACATCCTACAGTTTATGTATACTTTAATGACCTGTTTGAGAAACAGCCATGACTGAAGAGCTCCATGAGCTTACTACAATAACACAACTTACTCTGTTCAAACCTTCTTAAAAGATTATGACATGGGAAGCACTTCTTCCTTGCAGCACTGGGGTCCCGGGTTCAAGGTCCACCATCTGCATAGAATACATTCGATTGCCTTGATTTCTATGGGTGTCCAATTTATCTTACAGTTTTTTTTTTTTTTTTCCCACAGCCTTATACTTCAGATTTCTTCAGAAAACGGATTTATCCCAAACTGGCCCCAGCCTGTGTTCATCTGCATGACATTGGAGTGTAAGCTACTCTGAGATGGGGAGTGACATTAAATGAGCTTTGCAAGTGCTGCTGAATATCTCTGCAGCATATAAATTAACAAAATAAAAAAGCAGCAATGATATGTAGTGACCAAAAACAACCAATCACGCATCATCTTTCAAACACCTACTTACCAATAACCGCTGCAACATCAGATTGTTGTGGTGGCCTTCTGCCTATCACCGCACATTGGTGGACAATGAACCTCTGACAGCTTGAACTAATGTCACCACTAACTAACTCTGATTTGGGGTTTTTATATTAAAATTGCAAGTTCATATTCACTCTGTCACCAGGCTATTACAAAATGCATACTCTCATAGCCAAAACAAAAGGTGTTGTACTGTAATGAGCTCACCTGTCCTTCGCTCACGGATCAGCGCAGGGTTCCGCCTCGTCATCTGTAACGTCATCAGGCCCCGCCTCCACTGTTGGCTTAAGCCGGGAAGATCAATTGCCCAGCGTTCGAGCAAGGGAGAAGACGCTGGGTAATACCCCTCCTAATCCAGCACGTTGAACCTCATTCCTGACACCATCAGACAGCTTCAAAAGCAAACTTTCCACGGTGCTTTCCATCACCAGATATCTTTTCCTCCTTCATTTTCTAAGTCTGCAGATTTGACATTTCCCTTGAGACTTCAACGGGTGTCACTGTTGCATCTCTCCCCACATTATCCTGGACAAGCTTCATTGCATCGTCTGTATTACAAACATAACAAGCTCTGCTAGCCCTGCTAAGGACTCTGAAACAAGGCTACCTGGAGACAAATCCTGTTCATAAGGAGAGACTGCTGTGAACCACTTCCCAAATGCAAGTACTTATTCTCTACTTCTAATGTGTTATCAAAGAGACTGCCTTATGAAACACTTCTCAAACACTACTGCCTATTATCTGCTGTGTTACCAAAGCAACTGCCTTGTGAAACATTTCCCAAACTCTAACACTTATTATCTACTGTGTTATCAAAGAGACTGCCTTGTGAAACACTTCCCAAACACTAGTAACTACTATCCACAGTGTTATCAAAGAGTCTGCCTGTGATACACTTCCCATACTCAAGTGCTTAACATCTGATTGCAAGCCTGAACTGTTTGAATTATACTGCTACCCACTACTTGACAGATACGATATCTGATCCCTAGGAGAAAACTCTCCACATCATATCTGTAGCTGAGATCCTTGCACGGTCATAACCCAGGGTGTTACATGTACACACTTGCTTCTATAAGGCAAAGAGCAATGTGTAATATGTAGTATGCCATAACAGCCAATCAGAATTAATCTTTCATTACAAAAGTAAAATCAAATTTTGTTGCATCAAGTTACATCCCCATTACTCTGTGTAATGCCTTACAGCTATGCCCCAGCAAAGCATTCCCCAGCCCCCAACCATGTGAAGCCTTATGTGACCACATATTAAGGCTACTGGCTGTCCATCAATAGAATCCAGAAGACTGAAGAGCAGATGATGCCATGTCGAGGGGACTGCTATGCGTGGTCACAGATTGTAGCATTAGACTGACACAGACAACAGCCTTAAGCTGGCCATACACCGCTCAAATTTTGATGGAATCCTGCTAACTTGGCCAAAATGTTAGCAGTGTGTGGCCTCTGTCGGCACCCCTCCGGAGCCAGTCTAAATATTCTCGGCCAAATCGTACAATACTACAGCAAGCAGGGAAGATTTATTTATCTATTACAGGTATTTATATAGCGCAGACAAATTATGCAGCACTTGACATAGTTGCACATTCACATCAGTCCCGTCCCTCGAGGGTTTTACAATCTAAGGTCCTTATTTCACATACAAAGCCAATTTAAACCGGAGCCAATTAACCTTCCAGCATGTCTTTGGAGTGTGGGAAGAAACTAGACTTGTGCGCCGTCCTGAAGAAACCGGAGTACCCGGAGGAAACCCACGCAAGCACAAGGAAGAACATGCAAACTCCTTGCAGATACCTCCATCTATGCTGTTAAGCAGGAATGACGGAGTCAAGCATTTTTTCTCATGCAGCCCTGCACAGTGTATGGCCAGCTTGAGAGGTAATCAGGAAAAAACGAAAGATGGAATGGGTGAGAGGTAGGGAGGAAAGGGTGGGGATGCATCTGCCTGGAGATGGGCTTTAAGGAACAATTATGTTGGTGTCTATGGAGTCACAATTCCACTGCAGCTCCACTTGCTGCTGGAATGTGTTATGGCTCCTACAGCAAGATATAATGAAGCACTTTGGGCATACTGTTTGTGACGGGGTCAAATGCAAGTGAATGCTATGGCTATCCGACTGCTGCTTCCACAGTGGTGCAGCAGGGGCCTCCTCTTCCTCACAATATCTATTGCTTCCAAGGCAGTGGCTACATTTTTTAAAATACTAGCAACTCCTTTAGAGCCAACAAAGAAAAAAATTTAACTGATACATTTTACGCATTGCTGACTTTACAATCCTCTTCAATTTGGCAACATTTTACTCTGCTCCCACATTTTATCTGTACAGAAAGGTAAGAGACTAAATGGGGGAAAAAAATGATCTAACATTTACTACAGCAGGAAAAAATGGGACACATCTATACAATTAAAGGAATAGAGAAAGAAAATCAATAAGCTTTCATCTTGGCTGGATGGACTCATGTATGAGCCGTCGACTGGACAACACTTGTATAAAAGGTTAACTGAAGCAATACAAGCATTTCAGAATCCATACTTACCAGTTGTCCGTGCTTGCTGGCGCAAAAAAAAAAGTTGTCATAAGCCAATCAGTTTGGGCGAGTGTGTAGTGGATGATACTTTAGAAAGAGTGTCCATTTAGACTGAAATGATTTCACTACTCAGCAGAGCTGTAATGAGTTGTGTATAGCCACTCAGCTCAAGACATCAATAAATGCAAAATTGGGTGTACATATACTAGCCCACTGCATCCCACTAGATAATGGTCTGAAGTTACTCATTATTTCTACCGACTTATGCAGAAAATGCGACATGCATTATATGTAGCCTGTTGTGCTCCAGGATCCTTACTCAGGCTTTTACTCATCTCTTTGCCCCCAAATTCAACAGTGTTCAGACACAAACCATTCATACAAGCCCCTGCCACGAAGGTCTTCAAGTTTAATGTCCACACCACAGTCACACATACACACTGTGGGGAGACTACTTATGTGACCACACTGTTTTTTGGGGTTTGTTGGATGAAACTGGAGCATTTGGAGAAAAGCCATGCACAAATGGACCATATAAAAAACTCTATGCAGATACTGTTCCTGCGAGAGTTTATTATTAATTTATTACAGGTATTTAAATAGCACCGACAATTTATGCAGCGGTTTACATTGTGCACATTCACAATAAACCTGGGTGCTCAACACTGTAAGACAATAGTGCTTAGCACCTCAGCCACCCTGCTCATCCAGTAAGACAGTGCAAAGAATGATAATGATAATACATTCTTTGTTGGCACACTTTGCCGATACACAATGCACAGACAAGGTCTCCCTACTGCCAGTATTAGGAAGCTAGTCCTGAACAATGATGTGTAGCTGGTGCTGGAGCGAGTACATGTAGATAGGAGGTGGCTGAAACAGGCAGAGAAAACCAGCAGTGCTGAGATTGAATTAAAAACAAAAAAAACAATATTGGAAGAAAATTGCAATTGTTTAGGCCCTTCACGAACCAAATGTATTTCACACTGCAAAGTGTCTGTAATGTATGAATGATACCTGATAATTAGATTTTTATTAATCATTCTCTGAAGGCAAAGTGCACACTATTGTTTCTGGCCCTACTACAGGTACAAACATACAAATAACACACATATGTTGTTTGGCAATGTACATCAGGAGTAGGAGAATTTATTTTGGGTTGTTATTTGCTGGTGCATCATATATAACAAATAAACATATGTAAGTTTAAAAACAAAACATTTTTGTACGATTTTGGGCCGGTTTTTCTTTGGTCATGAAACAGAATCAGGAGAAAACATTTATCACTGAACGAAGGACCAATTTGTCCTGAAAACAACACGGTACAATTCACCTGGATACAAGTTGGAAAAATACAGTATGTGCAGTTTTACCAACACATGTCAAAGCTGCAAAACTGGTTCAAGCAGTAAAGCCCATCTCCAGGGTAAAAAAAAAAAAAACCCTTCTTGCAGTGTGGCTGATCCCGCACTACAAGGGTTAACTGCTCGTTTATGTGTAGGGTACCTGTATCACAGACTTTTACTTTCCTGGTCTTCACTCCGCCAGCAGTCGGCGCTAACTTATCCCCCCTACGCTCCACCTTGTGGACTGTCCCTTGGCAGCCTCATGTATAATGCAGGGCCATTGTAGGGGATGACATGATTGGGCCTTCGACTGCCAGGGCACAGAAGAGAAGAGACACCGTGCATCGGTCCTGGAGGCTGCCCGAGCGGGGATGAGGTAAGTAGGAATCCTTTACATAAAACCCCTAGACCTAAATGTGCGGTTAACACTTGCAGTGCAGTGGCAGCCCCACTGCAAGGGGAGTGTTTTTTCCACAGAGATGGGCTTTATGGTTTGTATTACCTTCTGCATTAACGGGTTAAAGTGACACTAAACTCAGGAGTTGAACCTAAGAATGCATTCAGATACCTTAACTATTAACAAAAATGCATCTTATTTGTGTAACACTCGGCTGTAGATCCTCAAATAATCTCTGAATTGGTGCCGACACTGTCCGTCCTTTTGGAGGGTGGCTACTTTTCTTCCCCATGGTCCCTGTGTGTGTTGTAAAGTAGTCACCACTCCTGTGATGGACTACAATCTCATGTTTAGTTTATGAATTTGTATTGAGATTGTAGTCCATCACAGGAGTGGTGACTACTTTACAACACACACAGGGACCATGGGGAAGAAAAGTAGCCACCCTCCAAAAGGACGGACAGTGTCGGCACCAATTCAGAGATTATTTGAGGATCTACAGCCGAGTGATACACAAATAAGATAATTTTTTGTTATTACTTTAGGTACCTGAATGCATTTGTAAGGTTTAACGCCTGGGTTTAGTGTCACTTTAAGGTCACCAACATGTTAATTATAACAGTATACAATAATAAGAGGAACGTGTGAGCAGTATCCAAGCATATGTCTTTTAAATGTACAGAGCAGAACGATATATTAAAAGATACACAATTTAATATACAATCCAAAAGTTTGTTTTCAAGGACCGCAAAAACATTTTGCCTTTAAAAGTATTCTTGTACACAAGACATTGCGAAGCTCTTCTGTTTATCTGAAAAAGTTTCAGCCTGTTGTTTATCAGAGCTCTTAGTTGCCTAAGCCAGTTTACAGCCCATTTGAGACACATTAAAGAGAATTAAAGCACTTACCTAAATTGCGTTGCTTTTCTCAATGCAGGTTATATAAAAGAAGGATCCATAAACCACTATTAAAAAAAAAAAAAAAAGAACATTGATGTCATATTTAAAGTAAATCTGTCAGGATAAAAATACAGAAGGTGCCACTGCTGACTTATTTTTAAAGGTCTAGGTTTAGGGCCGTCTTCCCCATCTTTAAGTCAACGAGTTACTCATCCAGAGCACACCATGGATGTGAGGTGTCCCTACATCTAATATCTGCATACCTGTTCCAGTTCACCTGAGTGAATGATGGACAAGGATAACCCCCACCACCACCTTCAGAAACAAGTGACCACTGACACCTCCTGTATATTAGACTGATATGTTCCTTATAAAAAGTAGTCAGTTCAATGTCCCCAAACCCAACATTCACTAATAACTTGTTTTTACATGAATCCCTGTGCTCTGGGCTGAAGCAACTTTTGTTGTTTATCAGTCTTTTCGTGCCCAGAGGTCATTGATGCTCAGGTCAAATTTAGCAATAATTAACCTGCATGGCTGAATACGTTTTATAACATTTTTTTAAGGACATAACAGGGGGAATTTATCAAAACTGGAGCAGACAAAATCTGGAACCAATCAGCTTTTCTCTCCACTTTGTTTCATTAAGATTTGAAAATTAAATAGAGAAGCTGATTTGTTTCCATGCACAGCTGCTCCAGATTTTGTCTGCCACGGCTTTGAAAAATTCCCTTCAATGCGTTTATTTCACGCTCGCCGCTGCCAGACCTGCCTGCATCCACACGCCACACCTTCACCCTGCCTCACGCTCACCACCCGCCCACATCCACGATCGGCACAGGGACGCGGGGAGAAAAAGTAAAGGAGGAGCAGACATGGGGGGATGACACTGTATGTATAATGTATTGCTGGGATTTGTTGTATTCCTTTATAGCTGGTGGTATTCTGAATTGCGCTGTACAGGGGACTACAAATCCCAGCAATAATACATTTTACAGCGCAATGCGGAATACCACTAGCTATAGAGGAATACAACAAATCCCAGCAAAAATACATTATACAGTGGTGCAATGCAGAATACCACCAGCTATAGAGTACTACAAAACCCAGCAATAGTACATAATACAGCGCAATGCAGAATACCACCAGCTATAATGTATTGCTGGCATTTGTTGTATTCCTCTATAATTGGCAGTATTCTGTATTGCGCTGTATAATGTATTATTGCTGGGATTTGTAGTCCTCTATAGCCGGTGCCATTCTGCATTGATTGCTGTATAATTTTTCCCTTTCCATTTCACTATATTGCACCCCACTTTTTTTTTTTTTTTTTTACTTCCACCGCTCCAAGCTTGCTCCTGTGATGGACTGCAATCTCAAACGAATAGCCCCTTCACTGAAGCCATTTTTTAAAATCCCAATTAACCGGTTAATCGAACTTAATAATCGGCTAACTAATTGATTTTGAAAATAATCGTTAGCTGCAGCCCTAATTACAGGATCAGATGAGTATAACTTATTTAACCTATTAAAAGTTATACTCACCTGATCCTCGGAATCGGCCGGCTCTAAGACCGGTCCCTGGATCCTCTCTGTCACTCTGGTGCAGCAGTCTAAGGTCCCAGAGTCATCACATTCTATACACTGAGCAGGACATGAGGATCCCAAGGGACATTTTATCGCTGCAGCAGGAGACTGGACAGGCTGGAGAGAGCGCTGAAGGACGATGTTCAGGTGAGTTTAACTTTTTTTTTTTTTTTACCTAGACACAAACAAGCAAAAATGGAGTGCAGGAGTAGCCCCACTGCTAGGGTGATGGGTTTTGCTGCTTTAAAGTTATCAGGGAATTTCCAAAACACATGTAAATAAAAATACAAATACCAGAGCGCCACCTCTAGGTGTAATAACATTTATTCAAATGTAAATAAGGTGGCTCTGAGGAAGGGGACGTGGCCCCAGAAATGCATCAGCCTGAGCTTACAGCGACTGGTTTTGTGATAGGAGTGTCTGGCGGCTGCTGTTGCGCTAATACCAGAAGTGAATGACCTCAGGACATTTTGCAGTGGAGTCACTGCAGTCATAGAGGACTGATCAAAGCGCTGTACATTGTATCTTTGTGAATACATTGAGTATCTTTTATTTACATATGAATAAATGCTATTACACTTAGAGGTGGCACTCTGGTGTTTGTATTTTTGTATTCTCACCATGTCAGAGTACAATTGTCAGCCCTGTGTCAGGTTTTAAGGCTCCTATGGAGGTTGTCCTTCCTGAACACAGGGCTGATATATGGCACTGTCATGGCTGCTGAAGGAAACGGTCAGATAATCCTGACAATGCCATTGTTGTATAGCTGTTTTTAAGTGTTCGTACTCACCACTCAGGTAAAAAAATATGGACTCACCTTACTGTACTATAACAAAGCTCACATGAGAGGTAAACTACATTACTCTTTATAACTTTGCACTGCTATCATTAACTGGGGTTGTAAGCCACGTGTATTGGTTGTAGTTTTTCCTTTAAAAAGCACCCTGGTACACAAGACAAAATAAGATGAACATGAATAAGAATGATTCCACTTAGTTCACATAGTGAATCCTTATCATGTTAACACAGCACCTCCAACAAGATATTCCACAATCATTTCCATGTTTTCTGTGACACGAGTTTATTCACATAAATAATAACTTCAGACATTTTTAGTAAGCCATCACCAGGGTCACAATACAAGCGGTTGTCATTTATCATTCTGCTGTCATGTAAAAGTTCTGAGCTTAAACTCGGAGAGCGATGACAAGCCCATCATCAAAACTGAGAAACATCTGTGATGTGCTGTGCATGTAAATAAGAAAAATGCTATATGGCCTGGAGAAACTGCGCAGAAACCACAAAGGGAATTCGCTTCTCACATTTAAGGCCTTTCAAATGAGCAATGACCTTTTCCTTCAGCATATTGTTTTTTTTATGATTTACAAAAGAATTTGCTACACACAACAAAACACAACACTTGTGTAATTAGTGTGACATGAATGCTGTTCCTGAGCTGCAAGCCAGTCAATAGGTTTATTTTTAATACCTCAAAATTAGCATGTGGCACAAATCGATGGTTGCCCCTAGGCAATCATGCAAGTGTTTTGCTTTTGTGACAGAGGAACTTTTTAAGGAGCCATTTACACCTCTTTAGGTTGTGGCAGCACATGCTTCAGCTGTCACGCTGCATTAACACAGCACATTCATTTTGAATGGGCCCCAATGCAGAAATAAATTGCTCCCGCTATGTTCTTTTTCACAATGTGAGTAGTCGTGTGCTGCAGCACAGGCGCATCATGTAGATGCATTGGTGTGCCATTAAAAATGTACATGTACACTATATTGCCAAAAGTATTGGGGCACCACTCCAAATCATTAGATTCAGGTGTTCCAATCACCTCCATGGCCACAGGTGTATAAAATCAACCACCTAGGCATGCAGACGCTTCTACAAACATTTGTGAAAGAATGGGTCAGTCTCAGGAGCTCAGTGAATTCAAGCGTAGTACCGTGATAGGTTGCCACTTGTGCCATAAGTCCATCCATGAAATTTCCTTGCTACTAAATATTCCACGGTCACCTGTTAGTGGTATTATACCTGTTGGTGGTAATTAAAGCAACTGGGAACAACAGCAACTCAGCCACAAAGTGATAGGCCACGTAAAATGACAGAGCAGGGTCAGCGCATTCTGAAGAGCACAGTGCACAGAAGTCACCAACTGTCTGCAGAGTCAATAGCTACAGACCTCCAAACTTCGTGTGACCTTCAGATTGGCACAACAACAGTGCGTAGAGAGCTTCATGGAATGGGTTTCCATGGCCAAACAGCTGCATCCAAGACTTGCATCACCAAGTGCAATGCTAAGCGTCCGATGCAGTGGTGTAAAGCATGCCGCCACTGGACTCTAGAGAAGTGCAGACGTGTTCTCTGGAGTGACGAATCACGCTTATCAGGCTGGCAATCCAATGGACGTGTCTGGGTTTGGCGGTTGCCTGGAAAACGGTACTTGCCTGACTGCATTGTGCCAAGTGTAAAGTTTGGTGGAGGGGCGATTATGGTGTGGGGTTGTTTTTCAGGGGTTGGGCTTGGCCCCTTAGTTTCAGTGAAGGGAACTTTTAATGGCATCAGCATACCAAGACATTTTGGACAATTTCATGCTCCCAACTTTGTGGGAAAAGTTTGGGGATGGCCCCTTCCTGTTCCAACATTACTGAGTACCAGTGCACAAAGCAAGGTCCATAAAGACATGGATGAGCGAGTTTGGGCTGGAGGAACTTGACTGGCCTGCACAGAGTCCTGACCTCAACCCGATAGAACACCTTTGGGATGAATTAGAGCGGAGACTGCGAGCCTGGCCTTCTTGTCCAACATCAGTACCTGACCCCACAAATGCACTTCTGGAAGAATGCTCAAACATTACCACTAAACCTTGTGGACGCCTTCCCTGAAGAGCTGAAGCTGTTATAGCTGCAAAGAATGGGCCAACTCAGTATTGAACCCTACGGACTAAGACTGGGATGCCATTAAAGTTCATGTGCGTGTAAGGGCAGGTGTCCCAATACTTTTGGCAATATAGTGTACATGTAAATAAGCATAATGAATGACACCACAACAAACCTTGCTTGCTGTGCTACCGTGCATTATGGTAATGTGACTGTTTTACTCCAAAACACAATGGTGTTAGCAGGCCCTTAAGTATAACTACACTTTAGCTATTTAACCCCCAGCCCCCTTCCTTAGGACCCTAAGCTAATCTAGCATCTCTGCTGTAAGAACATGGCTTCATGCATGTCACTGGGGAGTTACTGCAGAGGCAAGGCCAGACACCAGAGGATTTTTTGCACAGTGCTTGTATTTACAGAGGGAGGTGGGGTTCACAAAGAGATAAGTATGCACTAGGTTGGGGTAGTTCTAGATTAGATTGGCTAAAATGGCTTGAAGGGGATCTGGGTTTTTAGATAATAATAATATATTTACCCATCTTACTCTGTTATGGCCGTATAGACTATAGTAGTAAGCATTGCATATTCCATTTCCATAGTAGGCTGCCAGTCCTCCTTTGACCCAACCAGAACCCAGACCAATATCTGTGATGTCAGGCTGGCTGTGCTCTATCTGCTGATTAAAATATTGATCTGATCGCTGGCACGCTGTACTAAGAACAAAGCTCAAAGTGTATGTAAACCAAAGAACAAAAATGTATTATTTTGCAGCTCACCAGTCTTTAGATGTGGTGGCTGCATTGGCTTTTTTCCAGACTTTTTACCTTTAGTTTTATCTGGTGGCCATGCAGCTAACACACTATCTCCTACAGCTATAACGATCACTCACTGTACTGCCCCTAGAAAGAAGCAGCATTGCTTTGTAACCTGGGCATGTTGGGTATCATTTTACTCGTTGTAACCTCATATTTTATATTTCATTACAAAAATGGGTATTTTGTTGTGTTTTGGGGCATTTAATTAAATTTTTCACTAAATGTTGGGGTTTAATAAGGAGTTGCACAACATAAAAATTACAAAACAAACAAGACTGACTACCCAACACATCTAATGTCCATAGCAGAGGGAATTGGAGCTGTAATTTCCAGAGTTAACCTCTAGGATCAGCAAGTATTGTTTTGCCCTCATTTAACCCCTTCGTGACTGACGACGTACAGTGTGCGTCGCCAGCATCGGGGCTGTTTAAACAGAGTCCGCCGGGACTCTGTTTAAACTTGTAAAGCCGACTGTCGGCTTTACAACAGAACCGATTCTGGTGACTTACCTGTCGCCAGATCGCTTCTGTATCGCGTAGAAGGGGCCGCCCCCATACACCGCCGCCGTGCTTCCCGGGCTCCGTTGCCCCTCCTACGGGCCCGAGACCGGCTTTCTTGGTGTCCGCGGGGAGCTGGGGAGGAGGTCGGCGAACTTCCGTTCATCGATCCCCTCCCCGTTCTATGGGACCGGGAGCGATGCAGATTGCATCACTTCCGGCCCCTGGGCTGTCAGTTCTGGGCTCCTGCAGCGCCCAGCTATAAGCTATTGAAGTGCGATCTGCACTTCAATAGCTTATTTCCAGTGTAAAGGTGACACTGGGGGTCTTATAACAAATCACTTTCAATGGATTAGTTAACAGACCAAGGAGAAAAAAAAAGTACATTTTTTGGTTTCACATACACTTTAAAAGAGGACTAAAGTCAAACATTTTGGCTTTAGTTCTCTTTTGGGTCACAGGAGGACATTTACTAATGTCCTCCTGAAACCCAAACTCAGCATAAAGTGGGCTATTGCCCACTATACGCTGACAGCTCAGACACACTGCAGCTTGGAAGGATCCTGACAATATGATCGGGATCCACCCCCCTGCCCGATTACCTGCCTCTCTAGAGACAGTTGTGCCCGTCCCCTCCCCAGTTTGTCCCTCCAATGAGCGTTTGAGGAATAGAGACGGAAGGGGGAATTCTGCAGGAAGAGGTGAGCGACAGTCCCCGCTCTCTGCAGGGAGAAGAACGTGGGCTGAGCGATCAATGGTTTGTGATTGCTCAGATCTCGATCTATAGAGCCGGCATGTGACATCTACAGTGTAGCATGCTGGCTCAACGTATTAGTAGTAACTGTAGCCAGTGTGGAAAAACCCAAATCAGCACCCTGAGTGTCCACAGAAATCTGTTACATCTGCACTACCCAAAGGAAAATGTTCAAGTTGCTGGTTGCTTTCCGTCATCAAAGAAACAGTGATGTCTTTTTAACATTTTCACTAAACAATAAGGCTGATAATATGGATGGAGAAGCCTTTGATACTTCCATCATACCTTTGCTACTCTGCACCAGCCAAGTGTGCCAAATGTTTGCTTAATCAGTTAACATGACATGAATCAATTTCCCCAAAATATCAACCGAAAAAAGATTGCAAGATTCCCCAGAGGAACCAACTAGATCATGGGTTACTGAACCGTGGTTACAAATACCACCTTGATAATGAATCTCAGTCTGTAACTATAAAGCATATATACCAAAAGAAACACCTGTACATGAAGACGTGCACAAGGTAAAGAGATACTTTTAGAAAACTGAAAATCATTTTTTGACAATGTAGTTACACATTTATATATTGCACAACTTCCCAACTCAAATTGACAACGTTGTCACTTCCACCAACAAATACACATGCCTGCAGGACCCAAAATATCACCCCAATTTCCTTGTTGTACTCAGTTTGGAAATATCAATCAGCTATGACCTACATGGGAGAAAAATGTCTGCCACACATATTACCAATCTGATTATATGGTCCATGTACAATCTCTTTTAGATTCACCAACAGCTATGTATTGTAATGGTCTACCTATGTAATCCTAAAGTGGACCTTTACCCCCTTTCACTAAAACTCACATCAGCATACAGCTTTGCATGCTGATATGAAATCATCTTACAGTTATAAAGTTAAACAAACATTTTTTGCTTTTACTTACAGTTAGTGCTTTTCTACTTCCTGGTTAGGTGTGGCACTGGTGATGTAGCCCTGGTCTCACAGATGCATCCTGGGAAGGCTACATCACCACTGCCTTCCTCTGAAATCTCATCTGTAAGCTGTAAAATCTTGCGAGATCTCTTATGAAATCCATTTGTACCCCTCAGATGATGTGCACTGTCACATGATCCTGTAGGCGGGACCCAGAACTCCAGGAAGTAAAGAGAGATGGATTCATCTGCCCTTAGTGAAAATGATCACCCAGAGAGGAACGGGGAGGAAATGAAAAACAAGGTATGGAAAGGATAAAAAGCCATCGATTATCTATAAGTATCTGTTTGTAGATTGCCATTACTACACTAAAGGTGCAATGCTCATTAAAAACTGGAATTTCTCCAAACAAAAGGTGATGAGATGACAGCTCATACATGTTGCCTATTAACACTGTCGTACAGTTATTGACATAGAATTGACTGAGGGATGCAACAGTTTTGTCTATGCAAATTTTCTATTATTAGCAATTAGCTACTGACGACCTTTGAATATTTCCAGAATGGAAACCATGGATTCTTACCAGACTCTACAGGCATAATGAATAGAATCAGGGAGCATATGCTGTTTAGTGGATTATCTCTCTATGTTGCTTTATTATAATAAAACTGGAAAAATGAGAGAAAATTGGTAAAATGACACATCAAAGCAGCATGTAGCATACATGTGGAATCAGGAATAAATCTGCTTTAAATATGGGAATGCATTCAGTATGTTTTACATATTATTGGTAAGCATTACATTATGAAGTCTTTCATAAACTCTAGTTCTAAGAAAAAAAAACTAGATTTTTTTTAATGTAGTGTGTATTAATTGTCTACAAAAGCTTATGGAAAAAAATGAGGATTCTGCATTTAACAAGTTACAGTAATAATTTAAAGCTGATCTCCAAGCAGAACAAAAAAAAAACATTGTTAAACTGGCCGTAAACCTATAGATTATCTGCAGATTTTCTACGGTCAGGTGGGAAAAAGTGCAACAGATTCCTCCATCTACGCTAAACTGTGTGGATGGAGGAATCTCCCGCTGGCTTTCAGTATCTTGCTAGTCGGCCCCGCTGGCTCTCAACACCTGACCAATGCCTGTATCCAATCAGATTGATCAGGTATTTTGAGAGCCAGCGGGGCCGACTAGCAAGAGACTGAAGCTTGGCCCTGTGGGAGATTCCTCCATCCACACAGTTTTGCATTGATGGAGGAACCTGTTGCACTTTTTCCATCTAACCATAGAAAATCTGCAGAAAATATATAGAAGTACTCAACTTCCCTCCTTTTAAATTTCTCAAGAAAGTACCTGTGGTCCATAATTTTTTTAGAAATGGGTGGCTTTATTTCTGGTAAAAGGCCCCTATTTTCTTTGAAATGGACCGGTCACCACTGCCTGCTTCTTGTGACTCCTCACCAGCCCTATGTAGTTCAATTAAGATGCTAGTCTAAGTATGCAAAAAGTAGAGACTAGGAGTGGCTGGCAGCTGGGCCAACACAGCTACACACCAATCTGCCTACTTATCTACTAACCTTATCCCTGGCTGCCTCTCTGCCTCCCCAGTGAGGACAGAGGTGTTGTTCTATTATAAATTACGATATATGCGATGACAAACATACTTATATCTAGTCTGCGCAGACAGTATGGCAACTTAACTCTTCAATAAAACACAGAAGTTAAATCCAACATCGTTTTACTTCAGGTAAGTACAATACAAAAGAAGGTTTTCCTTTTAAAGCAAAAGAAAAAAAATGACTATCCTAATCCCTGTCTCTGATGTAGAAAGTGAAACCATATTAAATATGATAAAGGAGCAGGGAGTATCTAACAGTACTAAATAGGACCAAACAGAAGGAGGAACAGGAAAACATACCTAGGGAACAAAAAAATAAAACGGGCTGCACACTACCTGTGAGGTGCACCCAGCCCAAACCCGCTGTACGTCAATCCCACGTGACCATACACAAATCTGAACCGAGCGTGAGCGTCACAAGGATTAGAAACGGCGCAGAAAAATTTATACAGAAAAATGATTTAATAAAAAGAGACAATATATATACAACAGCAAAATAAAAAGGGGATAAAAGAAGAATACTCAACAGTCCTGGAATTGTGAGTTCTGACAGAGTTCTGAGTCTAAGAAGCAAAGGGAAGTCTGCAGGGCTCTTCTTCAAGCAGACTTCCAGCAGATATTGTCCTAAGATTAAAGGGAACTCTTCTGCGATGTTCAGACTTCTAGTTCCTCGATGATGTTTAAAACAAGAGCCACTCTAGTTGCCAACACAGAATATTTTATAAGCCCCTCTTAGGGGGTGTCTCGAAGCCAGCCCCTAGCCAGGGTTAGGCGGGAAAGCAGGCGGAGGATGAACCTTTAGTTTACCTATCCCCACCCAATTCCAAATTTAAAAAATATAACTTGATTTTCAACCTCAGGTTTTATGACTTTTAGAGAGAATGCGAGGTTACTCCCTCTCCAGACCTGATTGTTGATATAAATTGTCCACTCGTAATATATGGAGGGCCTAGTGCTATGCCCTTAATTACGACAGCCATAAAAGGATTAGCAGAGATATGTTTGAATTTCACTGGGACTGGACAATAAAAGATCACAGCCAGAGCATCTCTTCTGTGGAATGTGGAGGGACCTGTCAGTTCTAAATGATGACCTGCAGGTGCTCTGACTGGGGAAACAAACAAATTCTATTCTGCAATATTCAGACTCAAATCCCCCATCATCGTCACACTACCCACCTGGTATCGGTAGATACCACTATATTAATATGGCAATTACATTGCAACAACAAGATAACACAATTATGTGGGACAAAACAGTGACCTGACACTACCCATGCAGACGCCCACAAAAGCTCCCATACAGTCATCCATCGTTTCCTCAATAACTCCGAGACCCCATCCAATCTATGCAGGCAGCCATAGGTTTATAGGGAGTTGTAGTATGGCCGAGAACCCTATGTGTACAGGAAGACACACAGGTCAGCCTGCCAACCATTGCCACAGTCTCTTGTTTATGGGGCCTGAAAAAGAGGCCCAGTGATGACATCACAGCTCCTATGTATTCAGTTCCTTTCATCTAATATACACAGTACAAAAAATAAATGGCATCTATGCAGTTGCTGTTTATTTAATAAGATCAAAAAAGAAACGGGGAGGTGAAGATACTTGGGAAAAACAAACTAATTTCAACTCCCATCAGTTTGGAGGAGTTAAAACAATTTCTGATTGGTTGCTTTGGCGGGAGTGCATACTTCTGACTGCAGTCGAGATAAACAAATTCTGTCTACAATTTTTCTGTGCCAAACTTGGCCCCAAGTGGCACAAAGATGCAATCACCATGTCATAATTTCTGCTATATGGTCACTGTATCTTAGTAATGGTGTTTCCACACATTGCTGCCATACATTCTCCTCTTTTGGTGACAAATTAAATGACCATTTATTGGACCTCATGCCACAAAATGGCTGAAGAAGGAAACGGTCTTGTTGACAACAGTGAGCAGGGGGAAACTTCCTCTTATTATGGGCATTATGGGCATTAAAAAAAAGAAGTGCTTTTATCAGATTTGAACGCAATTGCAGCTGATCGGCTGCAGTCAATGCTGGTCCAAAAATTATTGGGCCGGCTTCTTCAACAAAGGTCCAGTGCTCAGTAGACTTTTGCCAACCCAACAGGGCCACCCACAATCGAGAGTTTGGCCGGGTCCCATGAATGAGATGAAATTCTAACTGTGGGTGGCCCTGCCAGTTCCTGTGAATCAGATGGAATTCTAACAGTGGGTGAACCTGCCGGTTCCAGTGAACTGGATGAAATTCTAACAGTGGGTGGCCCTGACAGTTCCAGTGAACTGGATGAAATGCTAACAGTGGGTGTCCCTGCCGGTTCCGGTGAACTGGATGAAATTCTAACAGTGGGTGTCCCTGGCAGTTCCAGTGAACTGGATGAAATTCTAACAGTGGCTGGGCCCACAGCGGGTGGCCCTACTGGTACCAGTGAACTGGATGAAATTCTAACAGTGGGTAGCCCTGGCGGTTCTAGTGAACTGGATGAAATTCTAACAGTGGGTAGCCCTGCCGGTTCTAGTGAACTGGATGAAATTCTAACACTGGGTGGCCCTGCCAGGGCCTGTGAATCAGATGAAATTCTAACAGTGGGTAGCCCTGGCGGTTCTAGTGAACTGGATGAAATTCTAACACTGGGTGGCCCTGCCAGGGCCTGTGAATCAGATGAAATTCTAACAGTGGGTAGCCCTGGCGGTTCTAGTGAACTGGATGAAATCCTAACAGTGGGTGGCCCCGCCATTTCCAGTGAACTGGATGAAATTCTAAGAGTCTATGTCCAGCTTTACTCAATGTTTGTAAATGAGATTTTCTTGCAGATATTTTCACTATGACTATTAAGGTCCCTTGGGGAACTGAAACATGTTAGCACCCTTTGTAGCTGCTTTTATGTCTTTTCAATAAAGAAATGCCATTAAGAGGATTCCTAGGAGTGCCAGCTCTTTTTCACACCTGAGGCCTGGTATCTGAGGGTTTTCAAACAGCCTTCATTGTGGGCACCAAAAGGTCACAGTTCGGGCCTTATTTAGCCCAGGGCCCGAGGTGCAGCGGCCATGCACTTCCCCGCAACCATTCCATTTGTTTGTGTACCTATAAAACCTCAGTGCATCTTCCAATCAACTAAACATTTTCTTTTTGTTCCAGTGCCACACACTGCAATACTTCTACTCTATCACCAGAGAATTTCACCTCCTGCTGTGCTTCAAATGAGACAGAGTTTATTTCAGGGTTTCTGCACTAAGTGTTTCCAAAGGAAAAAAAAAAAAAAAAAAAAGCTAGGAAAGGACAAAAAAATTACTGCGAAGGAGGGGGAGGCTCGCCATTTTATTAGAACACACAAAGAAAATAGTACTGCTGCCATATTGCACAGTTGTGTGAATGGGTTGATTCAGTTGTTCATAAGCAGAATGCTGCGGTATTAGTTTGAAAAACTGAACCAAATATCGAATGTAAGGATTTTATTACTATTGCTGCTTTACGGGGTGCAAAGTAGCAAAAAAAAAAAAAAAACAGTAGAAGCCACTGAGATTATTCTTTTTATAAAGAAGAATTTTAGGTGGACCTGGCATGAAAATACACACACTTACCTTTGAATGTTATACTCCAGAAAGTGTCAATTCCCTAGCACAGGCCCCCTTCTTCCTTGCACATCATAGCCCTTTCCCCTTCTGGGAGTGTCTAAGCACTGTCTGTGCAGCCCAGCTCCTCTATCCCCATCGCCTCCCGTTTATAAAGCAGCTGGGGGAAAACTGAAGGGGAATACTATACAGAGTTACTTTAGTGACTGTTCCAGGCCTGCTGGGGGCTGCTTGTGTATCACTGGGCTGTAGATCCTCAAATCATCTCTGAATGGGTGCTGACACTGTCCTTCCTTCTGGAGGGGGGCTACTTTTGTTTTCCCATGATCCCTGTGTGTGATGTAAAGTAGTCACCGCTCCAAGCTCACTCCTGTGATGGACTAAAATTTCAATACAAATTAGTAAACTAAACCTAAGATTGTAGTCCATCACAGGAGGGAGCTTGGAGCGGTGTCTACTTTACAGCATGCACAGGGACCATAGGGGAACAAAAGTAGCCACCCTCCAGAAGGAAGGACAGTGTCATCACCAATTCAGATATGATTTGAGGATCTATAGCTGAGAGATACACAAATAAGATACATTTTTGTTAATAAGTGAATGCATGTTTAAGATTTAGCTCTTGAGTTCAGTGTCACTGTTTTAAAGGAAAATAATGCCACATGCAATAAGCACTCCTAGAAACACATTGGAGTGAATAGTCCTTATGGAAAACAGTGTATTTGTATGTGTCAAGAAAATGCATGACATTTAGTTTAAACAGTAACTAAGAAGAAAGGATGTTTGGGGAGTGCGAACATGGGGGGTTTCTGGTAGCCTTACAATAGATCGTCAAAGTGGCTGTACTGCCAATAACAACAACTCAGACATCCGCATTAGTTCTCCAGTACTACACATGGAAAGTGAATAAAAGGGGAATCTAAATCATTACTATGGGCAACACAGGCAAATCTCCCTTCAGATTACACGATCACTTACAGCGGTGTAACCCCTCATATATCGCCCCTTCACATGCTCTTGGGATGCAAAATTATTTCGAAGAAATGACTAAAGAATAATTGAGTCAGCTGTCAATGCTGTGCAATACTGCACGTAATGGTGTTTGCTGGAATATGCATATCCATTACCTAAACAATACCTATTAATGAATACTTCAGTGATCTTCAATGCTTTTGGGTTGTACAATATTTCTCCCAGCTGTGCCCAGCCTGAAACATGTCCACCCACAGCCTAATTACCGCTCATATTACACTGTATTGGTGACCTGTGGGCCTTGACAATGAGAAGCCACTACTGTAAAATAATCATCTAGCATAAAGCAGCACCCAGTGTCCATTCCTATATAGCATCCATCCTAAAATAGCTGCCATTTTGTCAAGGTTCAAAAAGTACAAAACTAAATGCAATAAATAAAATGTTTCAGTGACACATATTGAATAGTGCTTCGGGCTAAAACAGAAAATTCTGGTGAATTAATGCGAATCGTTTCAAAAATCTACATTATTTAAACTTGTTTTCTTGGACCTTGCACACAAGTGCTAGAACTGAGCCTCAAATGCCTCTTATTCTGCCATTTTAAAGTTATAGTACCCCGGCAAAACACAAAGTTTTGGGCCCCCAGGAGCGGTGTTGCCATTATGTGCAACTTGTCTCACCACTAAGGACAATAACAGAGGTTTGGATACACGTCTTCTGCAAAGGATGTGTAAGCCGCACTGCCGCGCCAAGGCACCTCTTATAGTGCGGTCCTAACTCTAAACTATGAGAGTCTCCATCTTGGAGCACATGGGGGCAGAAGATATCAAATTGGGTGCAGGCCTGTCAGGTAGTTTGTCGTTTGTTTTGCTTGGCTGTTAGATTGGTCCCTTCAACCTCGCTCCCCCTCCACTCCACCGGTCTAAGATCCTGTGAGTCATCACATCCTATATAGTGTATTAGACAGGAGGACATTGAGGGACATTCCATCCCTGGAGCGAAGAACGAGACAGGCTAAAGGGACTGGTCTAGGAGCCAGCTGGGATTATAGCTCGGGTGAGTATAGCTCTCTGCACAAAACAGGCACTTGAGGGTAACCCCACTGCAAGGGTTAATATTTTACTTGTCCAGAGTTCTTCTTTAACCTTCAGTTGAAGTGCTAAGTGTTGCACTCAATTTATTTATTAACGCTATTCAGCACAATGCCCTGTGCCCAGGATAACCTAATAAACATCAACCCGTCGAGAGCAAGCCGCGGACACTTCGTGTAGCTGGTCACTCTCCACGGGGGAAGATGGTGGCAACCACAGTCCTGAGCGGGCTTGGGCGAATTTAGGCAAGCCCAGGCTTATCTCTATTAGAGAGAATAGTGCAATGCTCTGATCAGTCTGTTGCTTCCCCTTTGTCCTTCCACCAAGCTGGGGATGTGTCTGGTCCTATATTCTGGTCCTATAGTAAGGCAGCTGTAATAGATGTCCCAAACCTGGCTTAAGTCTCTGGTTGATGTGGCTAGATCACATGACTAGCTCCAGAAAATTAAAATAATGTTTATTTTGAATGTATATTTAGATGCTTGCTTAAAAGGAGAACTATGGGGTTAAGGCTTTTCCCCATAGTTCTCTTTAGGGTAACGGGAGGACACAAAATAGCGTCCTCCCATCACCCTAGGCTCACTATACCGCGAGCTGTAGCTCGCGGTATACTGAGACGCCGCAGTATACCGCGAGCTACTGCTCGCGGTATACTGAGACACCGCAGCTGAAGCGGATCCCGACAATTATGTCTGGATCCACCCAGCTGCGTGACTGAGCCAGCTGTATCCGCCCCCTCCCCATCCGTTCCGCCAGCCAGCGCTGGCGGATCGGAGCGGGGAGGGGGGAATCTGGCCCCTCCCCTGTCACGGCAGAGAGCCGTGACAGGATCGAGAGGTTAGCGAACGCCGGTATGTGTTCGCTCACCTTCCGATCTACTGAGCCGACCTGTGACAGTCTCATTGTCACAGGTCGGCTAGAACTATGAGGTGAGTGAAAAGCGCTCACCTCATAGTTCTCGTTTAAGATTCAGCCATACATATACTATTCAAATACTCAAATGGAGTACCACATGAACATTACATCAGGAACTTCTGCACACAAGGCCGAATATTTAAACACCATTCCACATAACTGTATTACAGAAATTCAATGCTCCATGACAAAGGTGTTGTCCATTCCTGACAGCTGAGAAGATTACACAGCGGGGGATAATCCAGTATGTAATTCCAATCAGACTCCTGTCTATGTCCTGACAAATTATACACCCTTATCGCAGGTGACACTTCGGCATGATAGGCACAATGAGAAAATTAGACTCCTACTATATTGCAAGTTTATGGAATACGATCATGGAAACACAACCTGAAAGCATATAGAGGCCGAGATGTCGCAAATCCTTCAATGTCACTTAACTTGCACAAAGTAATACACTGAAATCCAGACAGGGCCTATAACAAGTACACTGAGAGTCAGCAAATATTCCTTTTTAACTTGACTCGAGCAACTGAACAGGGACAGGAGAGCAAATAGAAGGTTGGTATACATAACCGGGGGGAAGGATAATTGTGTTCACCTGCCAAAATCAAAGAACTGTTTGCTTAAGTAAATAGGAGGATAATATTATGAAGAGGTGTTTGAGTACAAAATAGAAGACACAAATTACTTGAAAAATTGGTGTTAAATAAGAACTCCGGGCACTAAAAATAAACCCTTGCAGTGGGACTACCCCTGCACTGCAAGGGTTAAGTGCTCGTCTAGGGACACGTGATGTCATCACATCTACTATTGTATAAGTCCATTGACTTGCACTGGACATGAGGATGCCGAGGGACATTTCACAGCCAGAGTGGAGGGGGGGAGAGAGGTGAGCACTCACCACCGCGGAACTGAGGATCAAGTGAGCCTATTATATTTATTTTAGCACTCAGACCAAAACGAGCAAATAACCATTGTAGAGTGGGAGGGGGCCCCACTGCAAGAGTTAATTTTTAAAATGCTCAGAGTCTTCTTTAATACCCAGCAGCCCTACAGTACAATTTCTTTCAAACATTTTCATTTTTAGAACGTTCCTTCAAATTCTATTGGCTAGTGGGGTCTAATCAACATACATTTTCGGCCACGGCGAGGAAAATAGAAGGAACGGGGTGGAAATGTTTTCTTGTTTTTTTAACTAAATTCTAACCATGAATGTGACTTTTGTTTGGGAAATATCGTACATATTGTCTGTGCAGGCTCTCATTCATCCAGGTCATGGTATATCTGTAAAAAATACGTCAAGGCAACTGGACTTTCTGTATTTTGTATGACCAGTGAAACGTCTTCAAGAAAAATACAGCAAGTCCAGTTGCCTTGACGCATTTTAAATACAGCAAGTCCAGTTGCCTTGACGCATTTTTTACAGATATCGTACGTATTGTAATTAGGGATGCACCAATACCAAGTACTTGCCCAAATGTTACCAATACTTATCCTGATACTGGAAGTTCTGGTATCAGGAAGGCGGGCGGTGAGTCATTACACGCTGCCTGGCTCCATGCTTCCTTGTCAGCAGGCCAATATTTGCCAATACTGTAAGTCTCATTAAGGAAGTCGGGCAGCAGTAATGGCTCGCCGCCCAGTTTCCTGATTGGCCGGGAATCCGGCTCCAAGCTTCCTCAATACTTGGTGATAAGAGAGCATGGAGCCGGCTACCCGGCCAATCAGGAAGCAGGGTGGCGTGTAATGACTCGCCACCTGGCTTCCTGAATTGGTCGGGAAGCTGGCCAATCAGGAAGCCGGGCGGCGAGTCATTACACACCGTTCGATTTCCTTAATGAGACTTCCAGCATCGGTGAATACCGAAAAAGAATATCTGCACTCGTACTCGATATCGAAACATTGATGCATCCCTAATTGTAATGCATATGCTCTAGGCACAAAAGAAACCTGTTTAATAGGTCTGGGATTCCATTCAAGTAGCCGTCTGGAGGAAATTTAAAGGGATTTCCAACTAAATTGGTTGACCCAATAATGGCATCAACGAACACTTTGACACACGATTTTGAACAAATGTTCAAACGAAATACTAACAGTGTATGACCAACTTTATTACATTACAGGTATAGAACAATCTTACAGATGTACACTCACCGGTAACTTTATAAGGTACACCGTTCTATTACCAGGTTGGACCCCCTTTTGCCTTCAGAACTGCCTTAAATGTTCATGACATAGATTCAACAAGGTGCTGAAAACATTCCTTAGAGTATGGTCCATAGTGACATGATGGCATCAAGTAGTTGCTGCAGATTTGTCGGTTGCACACCTATGATGCCAATCTCCCATTCCACCACATCCCAAAGGTGATCTATTGGATTGAGATCCGGTGACTATGGAGGCCATTTGAGTACAGTGAACTCATGATCATGTCCAAGCAACCAGTTTAAGATGATTTTAGCTTTGTGACATGGTGCGTTTTCCTGCTGAAAGTAGCCATCAGAAGATGGGTACACTGTGCTCATAATGGGATGGACATTCAAGCAGTCTGTGGCATTTAAAAGATGCTCAGTTGGTACTAAGGGGCCCAAAGTGTGCCAAGAAAATATCCCCCACACCATTACACCACCACCACCAGACTGAACCATTGCTACAGGGCAGGATGGATCCATACGCCAAATTCTGAACCAACCATCCCAATGTTGCAGCAAAAATAGAAACTCGTCAGACCAGGCAATGTTCTTCCCATCTTCTGTTTAATTTTGGGGAGTTCTTCAGTTTCCTGCTCTTAGATGACAGAAGTGGCACTCGGTGTGGTCTTCTGCTGCTGTAGCCCATCTGCTTCAAGGTTCGACGTGTTGTGCGTTCAGAGATGGTATTCTGCATACCTTGGATGTAACAAGTGCTTATTTGAGTTACTGTTGCCTTTCAATCATCTCGAACCAGTCTGCCGATTCTCCTCTGACATCAACAAGGCATTTTCACCTAAAGAATTGTCGCTCGCTGGATATTTTCTCTTTTTTGGACCATTCTCTGTAAACCCCGGAGAGGATTGTGTGTGAAAATCCCAGGAGATCAGCAGTTTCTGAAATACTCAGACCAGCCCATCTGGCACCAACAACCATGCCACATTCAAAGCCACTTGAATCCCCTTTCTTCCCCATTCTGATGCTCGGTTTGAACTTCAACAGATTGTCTTGACCATGTCTGCATGCCAGGCCCGGTTCACACTGAGCATTTTGTAACGCTTTCTCTGCCCTAAAAATCGTTTAAACAAATATGCCCCAAATTTTTTTTAAATCCCATTCATTTCTATGGCCCTGTATCACATCTGAGCGTTTGTCGCAATAAGCAAAATGCCTGTCACTGGAAATAGTACAGGAGCTTTTTTCTGGCATATTACAGCTTGTTTAGGCCCCATAAACTCAGTGGGAAACGCTTGAAAATGAGCTAGAATCTGATCACAAAATGCACGACTTGATTTTGATTTTATCAAACGTGTATAACAAAGTGCAAAGTACTGCAAGTACACAAAAATGTGCCTGGGTGTGAATGGAGACTAAAAGGTGCCCATACACTGCACGATTCTCGTACGAGAATCGCGGGAAATCCCACGATCGTACGAGAATCGTGCAGTGTATGGAAGGCGTGCAACCGTTTCTACTGTACGGTCGCACGTCTTCCGTCGAACCAGCATGCTAGAAAACCCGCCGGGAATCGTACGATTCTCGGCGAGTTAGTGGCCTGCTGGTTCGACAACTGCCGAACGGGCCGGTGTGCGCACGCGCACACTGCCCGTTTGCAGTCATTGTAAGCCCGCCCCTCATTACAGTCATCGTAAGCCCGTCCCTCAGGGGGGTGGGCTTGCGATGATCGAGAGTACGATCTGCCTGTCCAAGATGGGCAGATTGTACGTTTTTTTAATCACTTTACAACCATCGCAAGACTAAGGTCTTGCGATGGTTGTAAAGTGTATGGCCACCTTTAGAGCTTGTTCACAACATGTCCGGACCAGAACAGTTTTTGTCGCACCTGAAATGCATCCCAATGGATTCCTATGGTATTTCTTAAAGGAGAACTATGAGGCAAGTGTTTTCCACTCATCCTCATAGTTAGACCCGACCTGTGACAAAGAAGCTGTCACAGGTCGGCTCTATTGATCGGGAAGTGAGCAGAAACATGCAGCTGATCCGCTCACTTCCCGATGGTCTCCCTGCAGTGAGCGGTGACTGCCAGTCACGGCTCCCCACAGGGATTCCCCCCTCCCCTCTCTCTCCAGCGCCGAGTGGAGGAACGAACGGGGAAGGGGGTGGGCACAGCTGGCTCTGCCTCTAGATAGGCAGAGCCAGCTGTCACTCACGCAGCTGGGTGGATCGACAGTATTGTCGGGAACCGTCCCGGCTGCGGCACTGTCAGTATATGGCATGCAATAGCCCTCGATATACTGAGCTTTGGGTCACGGGAGGATGTTAGTATATGTCCTCCCGTGACCCTTAAGAGAACTATGGGGAAAGCCACTTACCTCATAGTTCTCCTTTAAAATGGGCTTTTGGGTGCAGTCCAGTGCCTTTGCATGCTTTTTTATGCATTTACATGCAATCCAGACCAGAAAAAAAATAGTGTATGCAGCATTTTATTTCTCCGCACCAAAACGGACTGCACTGGTGAGACCAAAAATACCATAGGAATACATTGGGATGCATTTCAGGTGCGGATAAACTGTTCTGGTCCAGATCTGGAGTGAACAACTCCTCAGTCTCTACAAACATGAATACAGCCTAAGGATGCCCACGCATGACAAGTTATAAATACATTTACACAGAACTATTACTGTACCCGATATAAAGTGTATCCAAACTGCCGCATACAGCAGATAGTGACACATCACCAATAACCATGTGCGGGGGCTTCGTGATTAACGATGTGTGGGGGGCTTAATACGAACCCAGAAGACCACGCAAAATTCTGACTGACACACACCCCTCTCCTGGCCAATTCAGTTATGGCAGGGCCCGGCCACAACTGATTGTGCCAGGAGTGGGGTGCATCAGTGACAGTTTTGCAGGGCTTCGATGAACTCATGCAACCAGTAACGCATGCTGGGTGCGCCGTACAATAGCAAACACAAAATGCTTGGTATTGTGCAATTAATGTAATGCTATGGGGCCTACGTTCTATCGGCACAGTGTGTTGTTGTACCGCGTCACACCGCGCTTTACTGAATGTCATACTTTTTTCACCACACGGGGGGGTGAACTGAGCCAATTCTTGTCTATGCATTAGTACTGCACTGAAAAAAAGTGGCCCGGGCAGCCCCGATGCATTTGGACAGACCCTTAGAGCTAGTGGTTTCTTCCGCTGGCTCTCGTCAGTACAAGAAGTATGACCTGCCAGGAGGAACCACAGTCTGCAGCAGGGTGGTCAGGTAATTGACCTAAGTTGCTGAATACTTTCAGCTGTGTTTTAACACACAGGCCGCCGGAAATAAATATATTAACTTTTAATTTACAATAATGATTTTGGATACGTGAGCGGTGTCACAAACTACCATGCAAGTCAGAGAATGGCAGCTGCTAGGGCTGGTACATGGCTCCGTTCCCTCACAGCCCTGCTGACACAGGTTTATCAGACACAGTGGTATGAGCTGGCAGCTCTAATCTCTCGCTATTCCCCCTTCAGCCTGGGCATTCCCCGTGCATCTATGCCAGCTATCCCCCCCTCGGTGACGTCACCAGCCCGCCATGGACTCCGATGCTGCCCTCCTGCACAGGCCGCTCTCCATACCTACATCCAGCGCGGCCTCTACTGCTCCTCCTCTGCTGCTCAGACGGCGCCTGGACAGGAGCTGAGACGGTACACAGGGCGTGGAAGAGCGGCTTCACTTCCCCGGATCACCCGTTTCCTATGTGGCGGCGGCTCCCGGTGACGCAATGTTTACTATTACTCTGTCCGGAATGGAGCGATGGCACATGGAGGATTCACAATGACACGTAGCACTATGTGTGTGTACACTCTGACCGGGGTCAGGTTTCAGGCCGGAGCTGCGTGTCTCTATTGTTTAAAGGAAATCATCCTGGTATGAAAGAAACTGGGAGGCTTGCTTTGTTGAAAATGCTATTTGCTGGGCCGCCTCTATTTCTGCAAGATAGCCCCCCAAATTTCTATAGTGGCTCCTATCACCCCCCCCCCAAAAGGGGTGTTCAGCATATAGGTTGCTGCAGCAACGCTGTAATGTCTTCCTGCCTTCCCAACACTAACAGCAGTCCAAGCTTTAATACTACAACATCTCTGCCCTAATGAAGGGGGACTTTTGTAGCCCCCTTCCCCAAAATGTTCGGTCTTGCCTTTATTTTCTCATACATTGCAGGGTTTGGCATGCCAGCTGTGTTGGAACTTCAAATCCCAGCATGCCTCTGGGTGTCAGTCTTGCAATGCCTCATGGGACTTGTAGTTTCACAACAGCTGGAGGGCCAAGTTTGCCCATATCTCATTTAAAGGCCCATACGCACAGTCATCTGGGGCAGTTTAGTACCCATTCACACTACACGATGTGGCAACATGCGTGTTTGTGCATGATATTGACATGTGTCGCCCAGTGGATTCAATGGGCTGCCACACAATAGCTCAAGCAGCATTTTCAGCTGTGAGCACCCCGTTTTTTTCTAAAAAGGCATGTTATATTGGGCGTCATTAAAAAGTAATGGCACCGCAAGCGCAATGCACGTTTTGAACGTTGTGTGAACGCACACCAAAGCGCACACGTTCATGAGCACGAAGCTGTGAACAGGGTCTTTTGGGCGTATTGAGCCACAGGTGCTGTATACACTGTGTGCACAATTATTAGGCAAGTTGTGTTTTCGAGGATTCATTTCATTATTTGAACAACTCCAGTGCTCTCAGTCAATCCAAAATGTTCATAAACCTGAAAGAAAGTAAAAGTGAGGTTTCTTAGGAGAAGATCTATGTGTGCACAATTACTGGGCAACTATTGGGCCTCATTCACACTGATAAGAGCCGGCACGTGCACGGCCATATCGGGCAGCTCCCGGGAAGGACAGGTGTTGCGTGTGATTGCACGCAGCAGCCTGTTCTTCTCTATGGGATTATGTGGCCATACGCTCACCTGAGCTGCACATGTGTGCAGGTGTCCGTACTCCTACGAAGACAGTATGGATCCTGTCTGTGTCCGAGTAGAAACACCCACACGGATGTGCAATTCGGGTGAGCGTATGGCCGCGTACTCCCATAGAGAAGAGCAGGCTGCTGCGTGCAATCACGCGCAACACCTGTCCTTCCCGGGAGCTGCCCGATACGGCCGTGCACACCGCCCGAACCTGTACATGCCGGCTCGTAGTAGTGTGAATGAGGCCTAAGGCTGGGTTCACACCTGGGCGTTTTTCAGCGCTGAAAAACGCTCAAGCAGTAAAATCCCATAATTTCCTATGGGCAGGGTTCCCACCTGGGCGTATTTCAGTGTGTTTTGACGCGCTGAAAAACACCCTACGCCCGAACTAACACAGGAGCTTCTTTTGGGGAGTATTTCCGCGTATATCCATTGGTATTCCTGAGTGTGGCTCGGGGTTAACAAATCGGTAACCCCGAGCCACACTCGGGAATACAGCGTAGGTCTTACCTTGTCCGCGATCCCCACTGTGTCCTCTGCCGCTGCCGAAAACGCACCTATAGTAACGCCCAGGTGTGAACCCAGCCTTAGTGTGCAGGATTATTTTGTAACTAAATGGAAAACGAACATTTTCCCATCTCATTGTTTATTTTTATGTGTTAAAGTGAGAATAATAAACAAACAACTCAAAATTTACAAATAAACATTTCTGACAAATTTTAAAAACAAAATCAGTGACCAATATACACCCCTCACCCCCTCCTTGTCAATAACAGTCCTCAGCTTTCCATCCATGGAGTCTGTCAGTTTCTTCATCTGTTGACGATCAACTTTTTGTGCAGCAGCAACCACAGCCCCCCAGACACTGTTCAGAGAGGTGTACTGTGTTCCTTCACTGTAAGGCATTGTTCACACCAAGCGCGTTCCAGGAGCAGAGCAGTTACAGACCGGAGCAAAACTGCATCCAATGTATTCCAATGGTATTTTTAGCTCCAGTTCACATAGCAGCGTTCAGTTCCAGAGCAGGTAAAAAAAACTGCAGCAGGCCCTATTTTACCTGCTCTGGAATGCATGCAAACACCTGGAACACACTGAAAGCCCATTTTAAACTAAAAAAAATATTTATTTATTTTTTTAACCAAAAACGCGGCACAACCCACTGCACTGCGTGTGCAGAAACTCATGCAGATCTCTGCATTTGGCGTGAACAAGGCCTAAATCTCCCGTTTAAGAAGAGCCCACAAGTTCCTAATTGGGTTCAGGTCAGGTGAGGAAGGGGACCATGCCATTATTCTTTCATCTTTAAGGCCTTTACTGGCTAGCCGCGCAGTGGAGTACTTGGATGCATGCCATGGAGCATTGTCCTGCATACATATCATGGTCTTCTTGAAAGATGTAGACTTTTTCCTGGACCACTGCTTGAAGAAAGTGTCTTCTAAAAACTGGCAGTAGGTTTGGGAGTTAATTTTGAGTCCATCTTCAACCTGAAAAGGTCCAACTAGCTCATCTTTAATAATACCAGCCCATACCAGTACCCCACCTCGCTGGTGTCTGTGGAGTCGAAGTGGAGCTCTGTGCCCGTTACTAGACATGTGCACTGCCAAAAAATTTGTTTAGTTTCGTTTCGTTTTAAATTCGGATTTGTGTTATTTCGTTTTTCGGGATTCGGGTGTGAAAGTCAATTCGGATTCGGGCGAAATTCGGCAGCGGTAGTTCGAACGTTCGTTTTGTTTTCTGTTCTTATTCGTTTCTTATTCGTTCGTTTGCAGCAAAGTGACATTTGAGGGGGAAAAAATATTTTTCTCCTTCTCTAATGTCACTTTGCTCCAACGAACGAAACTAATAAGAAACGAACAAGAACAGGAAACGAACGTTCGAACTACCGCTACCGAATTTCGGAAATGGAAATTCATTTGCATTCGTTATGTCTGTAATTCGGAATCATCCGAATGTCCGAAAATTCGTCCGAATTTCGATTCGGAACGAAACGAATCGCACATGTCTACCCGTTACTGATCCAGCCACGGGCCCATCCATCTGGTCCGTCATGGGTCACTCTAATCTCATAGTCCAGTCCATAAAAGCTTTGAAAGATCTGTCTTCAGATATTTCTTGGCCCAGACGTTTCAACTTATGTGTCTTGTTCAGTGGTGGTCGGGTTTCAGCCTTCCTTACCTTGCCCATGTCTCTGAGCACTGAACACCTTGTACTTCTGGGCACTCCAGGTAGGTTGCAGTTCTGGAATATGATAGCACTGGAGGATAATGGTTTCCTGGGAGCTTCACGTTTGATTCTTCTCAAATCTTTGGCAGTTCATTTGCGTCTTTCTTTCTCAAAACGTTTCTTGCGACCCTGTTGACTATTTGCAACAAAAAGTTTGAGGGTTCTGTCATCACACCCCAATATCTTAGCAATTTCAAGAGTGCTGCATCCCACTGACAGATTTTTTTTACAATTTATGACTTTTCAGAGTCAGTTAAATCTCTTTTTTGGCCCATTTTGCCTGAGCCAAAGAAGCTGCCTAATCGTTATGTACACCTTGATATTGGGTGTTAATTTAAAAAAACGTACGATCTGCCCATCTTGGACAGACAGATTCGTACTTGCGATCATCCGATGACTGCAATGCTGAACGAGCAGTGTGCGCTTGCGCACACCGGCCCGTGTGGCATTTGTCTTACGAGCAGGCCACAAGTCTGCTCGTAAAACAAATTGCCGCCCGTAAGGAGAAACGGTCCACACCCCTTCCATACACCTGCCGATTATCGTACGATCGCGGGATTTCCCTCGATTATCGTACGATAATCGGCAGGTGTATGGGCACCTTTAGATCTACCAACAACTATGTAGTACAAGGGTGTGAATGATTGGATATGAAGTAATTGAATAGATTAGGTAGTTGCATATATTACATAGATTTGGTAGATCTAAAATTGATTGTACAGTACTACAGTAACGCATATGCTGACTCCATTGAAATACTGGCCAAAATACTGGTATTTTCACAAGATGCTTCCAGTGCACACCTAGAATTAGGCCCTTTCACACGTACTGTATGTGCATGTAGCCACTTGTGCAAACTTCATTATAGAGCTTTATTTGCTTCTGTTATTATTATTATACAGGATTTCTCTAGATAATAAGGATGACAGTTGTAATAACCTTCTTCTGGGCCCCGTTCACAGCTAGGTGTTTTTGTAACTCTAATGTGAAGCTTTTATTTGTTTAATTTATCAATGCAGTCTATGCAGAATAGCCAATAGAAAGAGATACCTCTCCTAGTACCCACATTGCAACACCCCTATTGCAGCAGGAGAAATTAAATGCAGAGGTAGACAAGGAGGATTTGCTTCCATGTACCTACAGGCAGCAGAGGCAAAGATAATTTTTTTCCCATCCTAATTCATTTTTCTTTTCTCACAGATGCTAGGAATGGAGCTAGGTGTCAGTGACCGGGAAACTGCTGTGCGCATGCACAAACGTTACATCATTAGAGGCCACCGAATGGGCAAACATGACGACGGGGAAGGAGGCATAGTGGCAGAGGAGATGGTGGGGGCAGAGCTGTGACAAAGCCTGAATATCACATTTAGGGGTATATTTATAACAAAAATTTGCAGAGCCATTCATCTTCTGAATCTCCAAGTACGTTCTTTCTGTGTATTTAATTTCTATGCTCTTCAGTACCATCTAGTGGCCATAATGCGGTATTTTCCTAATATTACATTCAACCTGGAAAGAAAATATACTATTAACGTTCATTTTTGCCCAATTTTCACAGAATTAACATATACAGAGAGTGGTAGGATGAATGGCTCTGCACGTTTTTGATAAATACACCCCTTAAATGTATATGTTGTACACATGTTGGCACGCGCCCACTCATTTTACTGGCACTTTCAGTGTATGTTTTTCTGCTTCTACCAATGGCAAATAGGGTACAGCTCTCTACACCAATCCAGTGACCTTAAATAAGCATACAGGAAAATCAGGAAAGTGCAATAAAAAACGGTATTGTTTACTAATTTCTAAATTTAGTTGCAGAAAACAAACGTAGCACCAGATTTAATTGAGCTGTTTACCAATTTCAAGAACACTTGTATACCAGCTATATCATGCTGTATGAGTACTGTTCACAGCTACCTTATAGAGGTTTTAATACATGTACCTCCAATTCATAAAACCTTAAAGGATCAGACTACACAAACTTGAGCCTGGTAGGCTGACATACTCCTGAATGTCTCATATCTCTTGGATATAACGATGCAATCTCCCTCGTATAATTTCTAAGGGATTGTGGGGCTCCTAATATTTGCAATAACAAGTCTACAGAGTGTTAATTTTTTAACTTAAAGTGGAACTGAACTGAACTCAAAAGTGAAGATTTGCTGTGGTATAGGCAACATCTAGAAATGTTAAATGTGCCTAGGCAGTCCCTTGGAAAAGGGTAACGGGAGGACACAAACTAGCGACCTCCCGTCACCAAAATCTCAGTATACCGCAAGCTTTTGCTCGCGGTATACTGAGACGCCGCAGCTGAAGCGGATCCTGACAATTATGCTGGGAACCGCCCAGCTGCTTGAGTGACAGCTGGCTCTGCCTATCTAGAGGCAGAGCCAGCTGTATCCGCCCCCTCCCCGTCCGTTCCACCAGTGAGCGCTGGCGGATCGGAGCGGGAAGGGGGGAATCCAGCCCCTCCCCTGTCACAGCAGAGAGCCGTGACAGGATCAAGAGGTGAGCGAACGCTGGTATGTGTTCCCTCACCTCCCGATCTACTGAGCCGACCTGTGACAGTCTCATTGTCACAGGTCGGCTAGAACTATGAGGTGAGTGAAAAAGCACTCACCTCATAGTTCTCCTTTAAGATTCAGCCATACATATACTATTCAAATACTCAACTGAAGTACCACGTGGCAGTACAGCTCGCGGTATGGTGGGACGGATGCCGACATTACTGTCGAGATCCACCCAGCCGCTTGAGTGACAGCTGGCTCTGCCTATATAGAGGCAGAGCCAGCTGTACCCTCCCCCGTCCGTTCCGCGGATCGGACAGGGGAGGGGGGAATCCCTGCAGGGAGCCGTGAGTGACATTCACGGCTCTCTGCAGGGACAGGATCGAGAAGTGAGCGAACGACGGTATGTGTTCGATCACTTCCCGGTCTATTGAGCCGACCTGTGACAGTTTCATTGTCACAGGTCGGCTGGAACTATGAGGCTGAGTGATTTTCCCTCACCTCATAGTTCTCCTTTAATGTGTGTGGTGGTAATATAGCAAGGTGGTGTAAATAGGCCCTGACTGTCCCTGAAACTGGACAGGACTGCTCTCCTTTCTGAGATCTAAAGATACATAATAACTGTAGCAATATTCCATGGATACCTGCATGTTATGTCTGCCAAAATAGGTCTGGGCAGAGAAATTGGATGATGGCCCAAAGAGAATTGTGTAATATTACTTATTCAGTAAATAGAAAATGGAGAAGTGAAGTCCAAATGGTTTTTAACCTCTTCAATACCGGCCACCTTCAAAATACATCCTGGTCCTGAAGCGGTTATACTGCCGGCTATCCAGGGCTCCGATGTCCCCCGTGCAGTCTCAGGACCGACATAGCGGGAATCCCCTCACCGATCGGAGGGAGATCAGCAAGCTTCTAGCCGCTGAACTCTCCTCCAATCACTGGAGCCGGAAGTAATGTGTATTACATCACTTACGGTGTTACTATTTACATTCTCCGGCTCTTAGAGCCAAGAGAAGAAGCTGGGGAAGCAGATCTCTGCTTCATAAGCTTCTTTGGGGTCCCTAGGTGACAATAGGGGTCTGAAAGACCACTGATGTCTCCATAAAGAGGACCTGTCACATCATATTTGCTATTACATAGGGGGCTTGTTAGCATGTGAAAGCAAAAAAGTTAAGTGTGAATCAAAAATATTTAAAAATGACAAAAATGGCCCAAATTTGTTTTTTCAAAGTCTCCTGCCCCCACATACACGCACATACAAATGCAAACGTGTCGGGTGCGCCTACATGCAAAAAGTAAAGTTGCGGTTTCCCAGGCGCACGCAATTTTAAGGCTTGACATGTTTGGTATCTATTTACCCGACGTTTTTTATATTTTACCAAAAAATAGGGCATTATATTCTGTTTCTGTGCACTAAATTTAATTTTAGTGTATTTTATCCTAAAAATAACGGTCTGATAAACTTTTGCGCAAATACCGTGCGACATAACAAATTGCAACTAGCATTTTTTTTATATACAGGGCCTCTCTTTGGGTGTCTAAAGCTGTTTTCTAGCCAAAAATTCAGATTTTATCATGTGTATGCAAATATTAAGCAAGTGTCTTTTCTCTCAGTTTGCAGCTTTGATACCTGTCCATCCCAATTTGACCATATTCAAAGAAACTATGGGGGGAATTTATCAAGTCTGGAGCAGACAAAATCTGGAGCAGATTTGCAGTGCAACCAATCAGCTTCTATCTCTCATTTTGAAATCTTACCTGAGCAAACTGAAGAGAGAAGCTGATTGGTTGTCACGGTAAACTGCTCCAGATTCTTCTGCTCCAATTTTGATCAATTCCTCCCTTTGTATTTTGTACATGAATAAACTATTCCTTTTTAATCCCTCTACTGTTCATTTGGACATATCTGCTTACTCTGTTACTCTTGTCCTCTTATACAATTTCTTCACAGGAATCAGCCACAATTCTTACAGCGGGTAGCCCTGCCGGCTCAACTATAGTCAATTTCTCAATCAACTTTTGTCGAAGGAGCCGGGCCAAAAGTTGTTAGCTGAACAGTGACTGCAGCCAATCGGCATGTATACCATGTGTATATGAGAAACCTAGGTGACACATACACACTATCCAAAATCCTGGCAGCCAGTGACTCGTATACCCTCCCCCTTTGGTCAGACCTCTTGAAAGGAGCACATTTTGCCAACAGTCCATCATCATTCATTTGCTGCGTCTCTGGCCTGTGTTGACATAAAATGTAAAGTCTTGCAGAACCAGAAGCCATCTTGTGACCCTTGCATAGTTTCATTTGTTCCAAACCATCCACTGTGTCAGAGTGTCTGCCCAAAAGTTAGTAGTACCTCAATGATTCTAGTGTGCACTTTATGGTCAGATACTCCCTTTTCCAATATGAAATAGTTTCTCTCTGCAGGGTTTAGTTTCTTCCCCATTTTTTTCTTGGGACAAGACTGTTCCCAGGACAACATCAGAGGCATTGGTTCGTACAGGAAATGTATGGCTGAAATTGGGGGTGGTTAACACTGGTCCCTTACACAATACCACCTTCAACGCTCTGTCTGACTCTTCACCTGAGGCTGCGTGAAGATGCATATGTGCTCAGGGCACACTGGTTACAGGGTACTCTGAAATCACTGTGTAATACTGGATGCTTTGGGGATTACATTTTCAGGACCATCACAAGTAAGACAGAAGACCTACTAATTTATGTTAGGCTGGTGATACAATCTCATGTTAAATTTTTTTTTACTATTTTTGACCATAAGATGGTACCACTCGAGAAACAAACTTTTTTCAATTTTTATGTGAAGCAGGGATTATCAGTTTAAATATATTAAATTGATAAACTCCAGACTACACTTTTATTGGTATACAAATGGGGATGGTTAGACCTCTAACAAGTTTTGATTTCTATCTGGGACTACATTGGGGATATTTCCCCTCAGTTGCTGCCTTGTCAACACTAGGCAAAACATTAAGGGGACTGGGAGTCCCCATTAAAGAGAAACAGCAATAAAAACCTTATATTGGTGCTAAACCATTCTCCATGCCACTAGAAAAAAAAAATTTCTTTCCATTACCTTTGGAGAAATTTTCCCTCTGTCATGGCGACCCTGTTATTTGCACAGGAAGTGAGGAAACATTTCTCCAATATGTGCACACAGCAAAATGAAACTGACGGCAATTCTTCATCCAAAACAAACAAAAAAGTTTTGGCCAGGCTTGAGTTTTATATCACTGAAAGTCTGTTTGCGGATCTTTGTAATTCCTGTATGTTACGGACATGCTCCAATTATAAAATCAATAGGATGTTTTTTTCTGTGTATTGCGGTTACATAGGATTACTAACAGAAAAAAGTAATGATAAAACAAAGCCCAGTCCAAGTGCAAAAGTTTATGTATTTGTAGATGGCATTAACCCTGTAAAAAAAAATCCCTACAGTTTAATTGCTTCTTACGTGCTATTTTTGTCCAGAACATGAAAGTGCTTCCATAAAAATGTAATTGTTATAGGCTTTAATCACATATATTTCAAATCTCAAATAGATTGTGCAGACAATTTACCATCTAAAAGACATTTTAATACTATACAGGAGCCTGAGATGAGGAAATGCTGCATTTATTTTAGGAGAGAGTGAACTCAGTATTTCATCGCCTAGACTGCTAACTTCACTTTAGGTAATTACATTCCTTTTTGTATTACCCGGAGCAATAATTGACTTGGTTATTGAAAGCTGAAATGATTTTCTTGATTCTAAAGGGGAATTTAGGTTTTAAGAATTGTACAAGGGTAAGTATAGGCAGTGTTTCTTGCATTTTACTGATCAGCTACAAATGGAAGGAAACAACAAGAAGGATGATTTTAATCGAATGAAAGAACACCCCAAAGCAAATACATCTAACAGAGCCGGATTAGACTAAGGAGGGCCCCAGGCATTTTAACAGCTTATGGCTCTCCCTCCCCAAGTAATTTACCCTGCTTCCACCTCTTTTCACATATTATAGTAACAGTGAACCAGGAATAAAGAATTGTTTTAGGTACTCCTGATAGGTTGTATCATATCTTTTTGTAGGCTTATAGTTTATAAGTTCTTTTTGATATATATCCCTTCCTTATAAGCAATAGGATATAAGCTGTTACACCTCTGTAAGATATGACTCACTGTTACCCTTTCTTTCAAATTGTCTTGTCTTTCTGACCAGTAGAGAAAAAAAAACGGGGGGGTGTGCTAGATGCAGACATTATGGCATGTGTCCTGGGTTTCCTGCTCAGTGCCCTATGACTAGTGATGCTCGGTCAGCATGCAGGCTGCTCAGAGCCGTTTGATCTCCTGTTCAAAGATGTCTACATTTCTAGTGCAGGCACTAATGTCACTCAGCAGTGACCAAGGCAGGGCCAGCAGAGTGTCTTCTCTGTTTCAGACAGGAAATCAGTGAAGCCAATGGTCCCATCAACTGTACTCCAACTGACCAAGAGGTCAATTTTCATCCCACTGACCACCAGTGTAAGGGGACGTTTTTCTCCTACTGACCACCAACTTAATGGGGAATTCTTCCTGCTAATGACCACCAATGTAGGGTGGTACCATTGCATACTAATGTATGGGGGCACTACATGGATCACTGTCACATTTACTTACCTCTCACTATCCAGCAATGGCATCTCCTCACTACTATGCAGCTGCAGGCACTTAGGGTTTTAACTGGAGTGTCAAAGCTTCATTACCTGATGTATCACATGCAGCCCCTCTGCACCTCAGTTGCTCCTATAAACTCTGCAGCACCTACAGTCTCATCCTCCGCTGCTTCTCTGCTACATCCACATTCTCTGCTGCATCTCTGCAACACAGACAGCCCCTGCTGCACCTCAGCTTTATACACAGTCTTTGCTGTACCTTCACTGCACCTGTAGCCTTTGGTACACATCAGTGGCTTCCACAGTCTGAGCCTCTCCTGTGACATTTCTGCACCTACCTTCTCTGCTGCATCTACAGTCTAAAACCTCTTCTGCACCATCTCTGCATCTGCAGCCTTAAGCCACTGCTGCACCTCCCCTGTACCTGTAACCTGTACTCTTGCCCCTACATCCAAATACCTAGTGCTTTGTTTCTCTATTATGGTCCAGTTCCTTTCTACTTAGCACCAATGTCTGTGAGTATTTGTTGAGTGATTCCTGGCAGAACACCAGCTACCTCATAGAGAAGTAGGGTCCACATCTCAGTTCTGTGACATGGTTGCACATTTTAGTTCTGTGACAGAATGGTCAGGCCAAGCATGTATTCTTCCCACTTGCTTTTGCCTTTCACTGACCTTTGAAAGGCTTTTCCAGCAAATTGGAAGCCTAGCAGGCCACACAAGATTGCCTTGTACAATACTTGCGAGACCTGGAGTCTTATGTGATCACCTGCAAGCCTCCCTGGGGGCCCTGACTACCTCTACCATGCTTACACACCATCCCCCCATGCATGTATAACGTCAGCCAAGTCCCTCCTCCGTGACTCTGTATACAGCCACCTTATCCTCAAAATTTTGCATCCCTAAAATCTCCCCACTCATTCAAATGTGGCCTAAGTATTACTAGAGCTTGCCTGGATGATCCCCTGGTTTATATGTTCCCAGAATTGCAAGGAGTATCCGATCATGTAAAGAATGAGCTGGCAGGCAAAGAGCTACCCTTCTCTTTGGATGATTTGGTTCCCCTCCATCCAAATTGCTGTCTGGTTCTAAGAATGTTCCAAAGAGCATAGCTTCTAAAGTGGTAGACAGCTCATATGAGGAGTCCTTGTCTGTTGAGCCCATGCAACTGGGCGACCCTGGCTGTCCTCCAAGGAGAAAACGAATTGCTAGACCCAGAGCTTCTGCATGTACTGTGGGGAGAAAGGGTATTTCTTCAACAAAAGTCCTCAGTGTCTGGGAAACCCCAGGTCAAGTACACTTAAGGTATAGGTACAGGGCTGCACATCTCCACCCTCTTCTAATTCTATCACTCTTACCTTTAGAGGTTGGTCAATTCCAGTTCCAGCCTTTATTGACTCTTGGGCTGTGGCTAAGTGCATTGGGCACCTCTAGCCCTAGATCTGGGGCTCATCCTGAAACCTATCTCCACACCTCTGTCTGTGTCAGCCATTAGTGGCACTTTACTGTACTTTACAGTGGGTCCACTCATCAGCTAACTTTGCCCTTTTGAGATGTTCATTGGAGTGCTACATCTGGAAACCGTCACCTTCCTGGTTTTGTCGCAGGGCACCTCCTCCATCATCCTTGGCCTTCATTGGCTGCAGCGGCACTCGCAGACCAGAAAAAGAGGAAGAGTATATATGCCTCCATATTAATATATGGCAGTATAGAGACCAAGGTTCACCACTGGTTAAGGATCTTGATATCAGAGATGAAAAATGCCATGTGCCACAGAGATTTTGCTGGAAAGGCAGTGGGTGTTGGCAAATGGTTTGAGGCTTCTTCAAACCATTTGTGACTTATGAATGTGTATCTGCTTCCTCTCCTTTCAAGCCCGGCTCTGATTTGCTAATGAGATCTGATGGGAGAGGAAGAATGCTTGTATAATGGTCAAAAAAGATGAACTGGCCATTTCACTGTGGGACATACAGGGGCCCCGATCACTAAACCTCCAATAGTGTTAGGCTCCCTGCAGAGTGCATACCTCAGACATTCTTGACCTAATTACCGTGTAAGCACTGCTGTACATTAAATAGTCCAGACTGTGCCTCTCTGAAGAATGTGCTGTAAATTTCATATTGCACTGAACTCTGAATATGCTATGTAGTACATTACATTGTGCTGACTGCTGCCCTTTGTAAACTGAGCTGTACAGTGCATACTCCTGACTGCTGCAATTTGTAAGCTGTGCTATACATTGCATAATCTGGGCAAAATAATGTATAGGCTAAACAATATTCCCAACAATTGTAAGCTCAAAGTGTTAAAAGATAACAATGTTTTTATTGATGTCAGGTTTAACTGTACTTTCCTTGTCAGTACCACTACAGACCTGGACTGCAGTCCTGTAGGGAGAAGGCCTGTTAGAGCTTTGGAGAAAAGCCATGCATGCACAGATGTCTATTTCAAGTGTTAAGTATCTCTGATACACAAGTGCCTAAGTCAAATAGAGATTGCCATTTTGTTCTTGGAAAACTTTATTTGTATTGTGTAAATTACTATCTCTTCCATGTGATTATTCCACGTGATCCTTGTGTTCACAACTTGGAACAACTTATGCAACCTGTGGACTGGAACCATATGTCTTCTTCATAAACAGCAATAGTCTTTACTTGTTCTATCAGTTTAATATGTTTATTTTATCTACCATGTCAAAATCTGCCTTTTTCCATTTATGTTAGAATCTTCCTTTCCCTTAACCACTTAATTTTTGTAAAACCACCACCATTATTTTTGCTTTTGTTTCTTTGTTTCATCTTTTCTATGTGGAAGGGTTCCTTTTATTAAATGTAATGCATTCCCATTTGTACAAAATCGTTTTATTATAACCATTTTTATACCTTAGTCATGTTCCTTTTTCTAACTAGCCAATACCCTGGTGTCAGAAACTGACTTCCATAACCCAGAATCACTGCTCCTTCACAGCAGCACAAGAGAGAACGGCGCGTGCACACAGGCCGAGCTTGTCTTGCTGCAACATGCATAGTCAGTGGTGTCAGAGTTTCCTTCATAAGGGGAAGTTGATATCACTTTGCCTTGAGAGTCCCACCAACTCTTGTTCTTTCCCTTACTTAGCCCACTATTTCTATTTTAGGTGAGTGAGATTCATCCTTTACCCTGTTCTTTTTAACCACACCTTTTGTAGCTAATACAGCATGCATTTCATGGAACATTCATGAGTAACTACTAGAGTGAGGGTCAGATTCAGAGCTCTAGTTCATAGATGGCATGTATTGCACTTAGGAGCTATTATTATGAACATCAAATTTCCCACTAGAGCCAAATTACACCATGCACAACTTACAACTCTCTAATTGTTTGCCAACACGTGATGTGTGTGCCCAGCCTTTTAATATACATGCCAGTAATGTTAATTTGAGTTTTAAAAAATAGCCATAGACATGTGGGTGGATGGATGGATGCTATCAGTTCAATCACCCAATGGTCTTTATTTAGATTAGCACACAGGTATGCTGCACATCAGTCAGGTGCACAAATCTAAATGTGCAAAATACTCATACTGAGCTTGTAGTGGTGGCTACATTACAGCACACACAGGGACTATGAGGCACAAACGTAGCCCCCCTCCAGAAGGAAAGACAGTGTCAGCACCAATTCAGAGATGATTTCAGGTTCTACAGCCGAGTGATACACACATAAGCTACATTTTTCTTAATAGTTAAGGTACTTAAATGCAGTTTTAAGATTGAACTCTTGGGTTTGTCACTTTAAGCTATTTGCACTTGGCTGTAAGATCTGTTCTTAATGCAGTCTACCATTTAAACATCTTTTCTAAGGCCGACTATTGGTGCTAGGAAATAACTTCATAGAATGGGATAAAATGTATAAAGCCCATGAATCTGTGATTAATGAGATAGCACTTAATGTCAGTGGATTCATGAATCGGAATCTGATTATGTACAAGTGTTTCCTGGACATTAAGGTCACATTAACAGTTTATTGAAACACACTGATAAAATGGTCATCCTTTCCCCAGGGCTCCTAATTGTTACATGATAAATCACTGTGCTGAGAAATCTATTACATTGTTCTAAATGAGAAAATGTAATTTACTGAGGTGCCTGAAATGCAGTATTTGTTAAAGGCTGTAATTGCATAAGTGAGCAACTGTCTTCATTTGTGAATATGAGAGAATTTGCTTGAGGCAGATGCATTTATATTAAAAATATATACATTCTATGACCCCTTATTCTTCATTAGAAGTGCCACAGACTTAGAGCACTGTCTGGGCTAATAATATGTTCACATTCATTGGCTGAAGTCACATATTGTTGACACTAACTTGATAATGTTGATGAATGTTTCTTTGTAGCAGCATTATTTTACTAATGGCGACATTATAGTTTACATTAGCACACTCGTAGCAACTAATGTAGAGCAGCCAGCTATAAATCTCCCACTGATCTATTTCCAGGTGATAATATAGTACGGAAAACATTAACTCTTTCCTCACAAACATGGCAACTCTACCACAACTGTTATTTAAATATGCAATTTGTATGGCTTTACGGTATAGCTCCATTTTGTGAATTTCAGATTGTCAAACAAGGTAGAAATACTGTATTCTAAACTGTGTAAACAGAAATATTGAAAACTGCTTGGATCCCATTTGTCTGCACAGGCTCGTAAAGACAATATATAATGGTCTTGGAGTCAGTCGATTTTATGTGGTTTTGTATTTGATAACATTAGTATGTATTTACAATCTCTTCTCTGGTATGCTATCTCTCACTGAATCCTCCAATGCAGCTGTTCAGTAAGAGACTTGTCATTGCAGTGATCCATTTATTTGTGTGTGTAAATGTTAGCATGAGCTATTGAGCTTAGTAACAGGTTTAAACAACAATGTTTTAACCAGAGAAGTAAAGCAACCCAGTAACATGTGAAAGGCCGCCTAAATTACCTCCTTTTGACAAAATATTAACATGCAGTATTTCATATTTGCTTAAAAAGAATATTTAAATTGTATTTTTTTTTATCCTTGGCTATAATAAGTAAATAAAAAAGAAAATATTTACAAAAATCCACTTCAGATTATTCCACTAAATTTTTGCAAATAGGAAATGCTCAGGTTTTATTACTATTGTGGTTTGTCTGCACACGTTTAAAATGATTCTATCATGACAGAAATTTAGTCAGTTCATTACCAACTTCTTTTAGAAGCTGTTGGTTGCCTGACTAGAAACTGGAACACATATACAATACTTTCAGCACAGTGATGTCACAATATATATAATGTGTGTGTGTGTGTGTGTGTGTGTATATATATATATAGAAAACAAAAAACTGACCCAAAACCATTATAGTAAAAATCCTGACAAACATAAAAAAACACAGTTTAGTTAATTTGTGTATTCATTAAAAATAATAAATATTATGATACACACACAATAATGGAAAAAAAAATGTGCATTTACTAGTTTTTTTGCATTTGAGCTTGCAAAGAATAGCAACCATGATCAACAGCTCGCTGGCGCAACTCACAGGCTTCTGAAGATTATTACTTCTGCAGATTGTTCCTCCTTCTATTATGGGGCTGGAGAAAGAATGAATGGACTACAAGCGTGGTGATGTCATTACACTTGGGCTCCACCGAGATCTATGAGTCCTTCTGCTGCGGTGGCTCCTGTGAATGGATCTGCGAATGGATGACACAGCTGTGTGAGTAAAGCAACGCCAAGTTCAAATGTAAACTGAACACAGCGGGGAGAGGAACCCCCTGATTTAGGTAAGATGGGGGGGGGGGGGGGCGGCCACGTAGGGGGTGGATTTCAAAACAAAACAAATACGTTTCCCCACTTCAGGTAAGTGGGGAATGCGTCAATGGTTCATGTTACACCCTAAATATAGTCTGAATGGGGAAATGAGCCAATAGGGGACCATTCGCACTACTGCGTTTACACCACTGAAAGCATATTTTACAGTTGTGGGCAACACATGCCCTGTATCATGGTGAGCTTGTCCAAATAAGGTTCATGTCCAGGTTTGTTTGTTTTTGAGCAGTAAGGTGCGCTGCCAACCCATCCAAAATGAAGGGGCTGCCTTAAAGCAGTGTGTTTACACACATGCGTTAACAAAGTGCGTAATGTGAATGGGCCCTAAGATAATTGTACTTGCATATAAAGTACAATTATGCTTCTTGCCTTGAACCCCTGAGCAAAGTAATGCACCCTCCCCCCACTCCAGATCTTTACATCTCCTGTATCAAGAGATGGTGCTATAAAGTCTATCGGTATAACATTTGCAGGTGCACAAGGAAGATTTTGGCCACAGGATGCAAGGATTGTGTCAGGTTGGTGCCATAGAATTCAGGAAAGTATCTATGAAGGAAGTTGTGTTACTTTTGTTCTGGGGAGCTCAATGGTAGATATAACTGCACTTTCCTTAATGTAAAGCACAGTGGGTAGCACGTCTGCCTTGTAGTACTGGGGGGTCCCTGGTTCAAATCCCAGACAGGACAGGGCAAGGAGTTTGCATGTTTTACCTGTGCTTGTGTGGGTCTCCACCGGGTTTCTGGTTTCCTTCCACACTCCAAAGACATGCTGGTAGGTTAATTGGCTCTTGGCTAAATCTGCCCTGTACGTATGTGAGATAGGGCCCTTAGATTGTGACCTCCTTGAGGGCAGGGACTAATGGGAATGTGCGCTGTATAAATTGACAGTGCTATATAAATTCCTGTAATAAATCATTTACATGTATTTTAGAATACAACTGGCTTAAGTATTTGAATATGCCTTTTATCCTAAAATCCCAGCACAGGGAGTGGCAGCACTCCAAACCAATCGGGGTTTCATTGCTTTGCACATTGCTCTCAGTCTTAAACTGTAAACATGTTCACAATGGGAGAGAGCACAAAGTTGTCCCAGGCTGGAGCGCGGGGCTTTGACCAAGCTGTTTTGCTTAACAGCAGTAAAGAAAAGTGAGGTCACTGACATGGCTATTACGTCTAGCACAAAACTAAACAGATTTACACATGCTTTGAAAGATAAAACTGTTTGTATATATGTATTTTAGTTTTGGAGTTTTGTCCTAATTTCCCATATCTAATATTTCTTCAATTTGTCAGGGGCCACGATGGCTCACAGGTTTGTAAATTCCAGCAATCATAATCCCATGACAATAGTAAAAGCTTTATTTTGTAGCCGATAGTTTTCCTAAATATTTATTTCAACTGCTGCTTGTTTGTAAGGTTTTAATACTTGTTATACTTTCAATAAATCACACTTTGTAGTTCATCTGATCTTTTCGGGTTGCTATAAAACAGATTGTTTTTAATGGCTGCTCTAGCAATGAAAAATATCTGTGTTAGGTGGGGAAAAAAACAAATTGATGCTTTTTCAATTCCATTTAATGGCATAAGAATCTTCGCAGCCTGCTGTGAAAAATATTCTCTTAATGATAGGCCTGTGGCACAACTTAAAGAGTCATCAAGAAATAAATGCTCTGCTGTCTGTTTGGCAGCTTGGTGTCCCTTAATTGAAGTATTATAAGAATCTGTGCAGAGGAATCGCCTCCGGGGTTTTGTGACTAAATAGCATGGACACTTCTGATGAGACATGCAGATGAAGACGTGTCAATTTCCTCCAATTTTTCACTCATACTGAGAACTGATTAATTTTACTCTCATCCCTGCTAGCAAGAATACAGTAATTTATTGCTGCTGGATAATGTCAACAGTATATCAGCAGTGGAATTTTGACCAGAGTTATGTTATTGCGGGTCCTAATATTGGCTTCACTGAGATGAAGCTTGTTGTTTCATCCCGGACTTTTAGTAGACAGGGATTTTACTGACTCAGGTATATGAATGAGGTATTGCACTGCACTAAATTTATGTAATTTATAGGTTTGCACTTCTCAACTATGGCAACAACTGACTGCTATGGGGGGATGTAAATCTGAAATACTGACAATATGATTGATGTTATCATATTGTAGTGGTATAAATCCCCACACTTTCAAATGCCACCATGGTAAAGCATAAGGGGTTAGTGGTAAGAGCACTTGTCTTGCAGTGCTTTGGACATGAGACCAATTAACCCTATTATTACTAACTGCATAGATGTTGTATATTACTGTATTTGTATTGGTGTCCACCTGGTGCTCTGATTTCCTATCACAAGGCACAGACAATAGACATTCATGGTCCTATGTTGACTGGCTTCAGACTCAATTCATTCCATAATGTGCATGTATCTTTATGACTGTGACAGGGGCATTGGACTGTAATCAGTCCACTGCTGGATCAGGGATGGATGTGAATTGTTTTATGTTTTGTGTAATAAACTGGATAATATGCAGGCGTCGCGTCACTGCTGCTCCGGTGGGCGGCGCTCCGAGCGGGGTCATCTTGCAGTCTCCGGGTCCTAATTTAGGTGGCCGGAGACTGCCAGATGACCCTGCTCAGAGCGCCGTTGCCTCATTTCCCACCATCGGCTTATACTCGAGTCAATATTTTTCCCCAGTTTTTTGTGGTAAAAGTAGGTACCTCGGCTTATATTCGGGACGGCTTATACTCGAGTATATATGGTATTTATTTAGTGAAAACATCATGTCTTCATCGTACTTATGTTTCAGGACCTCGCAGGGACCGTTTATCAGAGGGACACAGGGACTATGTTGCTCTGATGAAGGGTCCCTGTGAGGTCGCAAAATGCTGCCAATGGTCATCTGATTCTGGAAACACAATTAAGTTGGTTGAGGAACATTTTGAAGCTTGGACTGTTGGATCGACTCTTACTACCTGTATAAAAAAGCATTTGAGAATGTCAACCCCAATAGACAGAGAAATCAAGGCTGCTATAGTTGCAGTAGAATACAGCAGGAGACAATACATTTGATAACTCTGCCCTGAGGAACTTCATGTGAACCTGCCAAAATACAAGAGCCAGTATTAATACTTAAACTTTCTTTTAAAGATGTAGAGACTGGGGATGTCATGATGACCCTGGATTCTCTATCTAATGAGTCACAAACCTCAAACAAGCAGACAGGCAGTTACATTCTGAAAAGTCTGCTCTCCCATACTTGTACTAGGTTAATGACTCACTAGTAAAGTCAGGGTCAGCATTACAGCCCTGAAATCTGCCCCACCCGCCAGTTTTGCCATCTACTATAATTATATCATCACAAGCTTACTTTAAAATGTAGAGATTGTTAGAAACAAAAGTTTATTGGCAGCACATGTTTTGTTAGGAAATAGACACTTGAGGAGGAAGCAGTGGTGGACCAGTGACTAAAAATGATATATTTGGTCAACTCAATTTCTTCTTAAGAGAAGAATTTTAAAGTTTTGTTTGCAAGAGTAATCAAATGCCGCAACAGTACAACATCCAGGCGTGCAGAATATTCTGTATCATGTACAAACCTTAAGTGAGAGGTGTTAGAGTCCATTAAAAAAGAAGGCAGACTGGACAAAGCTCTAATGACTGCGGAAACATTTTGATTACATTCTAGAATAAAGAGCTGGGAGGTGGAGTGGCCAGTGAGAAGATGGCAACAGTTGAGAGTTCTGGCACACAGACACATAAAATGTGGACGCTTGCTGAGAAGGAAGCAGCAAGATACAACTGTGGTTTGTAAGTGCAATGAAACATAAGTAAAGCATCTATTATAATGCCCACTCACCGGTCATGAGGAACAGGATTAATTATTGTATAATTGACCGCAATAGGAAAAGGTTTCGATGGAAATAAATACATGCCTCTATATTGTATATTAAAGATATGTCTATTACTGGTAATAGCGGTTACAACCGTTCTTGCATTCTAGCACAACCCTTTTGCCATTCTCTGTAGAACTTTGAAGAGCCCTATTTGTATTTAAACTGGCAATAAGCATGATTCCAAAGTAGCTTCAGGAAAACAAAAAACATCTTAATGTCAAACAATAGCATGGGTTAGTCTGGAAACAAGTACAAAGAAGTAACAAGAGTTTGCAAATTATATTTTGATTTACTCCTTTACTGCAATCACTATCCATAGCTATCATTATACTGGTTTACTAGAGTCCGATCAATGTAAATAAACTCCAACAATAAACTTCTCTTATTTGCTCACTTTTGCTCTGTTAAATATGCCATTGAAAGTGTTTTGTTATATCTGTTGTTAAGTGCAATTGATCATATCAGAAATTTCAGAGCTGTCCTGGGTCCTGTGCACACTTCCTGTATTATTTCAAGGAGTACTCCCAGTTCTTATCTTACACTACAAAAAGGAGTCCCTGTGCTTTGGAGATTATGAGAATGGGGGTGAGGGGGGTTCAGGAGTCTTAACTACATACAGTACAACTGGGCAGGACTGACAAGTCCTGCAATTTCAGTCCACAAAAAGGCATGTGCTGTCATTTCACAAAAGGAAATTTGGAGCTTAGTGCATTTTTAATGGAATAAAACACAGGGAAATGTGCATGTATTGCAGAGATGTACTGTTTTTTGTTTTTATTTATTCCTGACTTACGCTTTAGGAAACAATTATGATTGGTTAGTATGGGTCACTGCAATTTTCACCCTCTTATTAATCCCTGCATAGAATTATTGAATACGCTTTCTATTGATTAAAGCCAAAGTGAAATTCTGAACCCATTTCTATCAGTAAATATGCTCTTACTGCTCTCCCATGCCAGTGCTCTTTGCTGGAATAGCTGAGTAACAGTAGCATTCCTCAGCACAAATGTCCTCATACACAGTTGACCAGGTCTGTTACTGAGTGCATTAGATCTAACTCTGACAGTGCAGCGGTCATAAATGTTGGGGCCCCTTACACAGCTTTAGGCCTGGGCCCCCCAACACTCCATAGGCCTGTCCACTGGCTGTCCCACTGAGTCTGTCCACAGACCGTCCCACCAAGTCCACCCAATGGCCGTCCCACCAAGTCCGCCCACTTGCCATCCAACCAGGTTCTTCAGTGCATCCACTTTTATTTTAACACTCTTACAACTTAATATATGAAAATGAAAAATTTATTCCAAGAGTAAGGAAATTTATTTTGGCTAAACACTATACAGCAAAAACTGATTGGATAGATGCGTATCACCATATCCCCCGGATGGCAACCCTGAACTTTTGTACCTAATAGACTGCACAGTCATATCAAACATCCTGCAAGACTGCTGCAACAGGAAAGTGAAGGTACAATTGTTAAAATGAAGGTTGTTAGTACAATGTTTTTCTAACTGAATATCTATTTCTGTGACTTGAGGGTGACTTTAGGGTGTCCTGATGGCACATATGGATGAATAAAAAAAACATGTGTGTAGCCTCACCTAGTTTTCACCATGGCATAGTCTGTAAGCTCTGCTCAGTTTTTATGATACATTAAGAGTTTACACTGTTTTGCTCTATTCGCAGTTATTGGTACTGTCCGTATTAGAATAATGAAATGTAGGGCAAGGGAACAGGATTATAACATTTCAGCAACTAGACTGTATGTTGGCTCTTCTCCCTTTACAAAGACAGTAGATTCAAGTTTTAACTGGTTGTATTTTTTAAAACAGTTAGTGATGGTGGTGTGTACAGTCCCCATAAAATGTACTTCCTGACGTAGATGCCAAGCTTGGCAGTTAGTAAGAGTCCTTTATGGTCTAATGTTTTACAGGGCTTCTTTTTTCCCCACCAACAATTCTAAGTAGCTGCTTTTTAGGGGTCTTGGCACAACTTATGCTACACAATTACTCTGCTCTTCTTTAACACATCATCACAAAAGTAACTAATTTTTCTTGCCTGTAAACACAAATCTTAACAAGACTGGCAGCACCGAACCCTATGTCCAATCTCCTTCAGCTTCGTCTGGGTCACCACAACCTTATTTTGTTTCAGCCATTGATCTCAGGCATGTTTCAGGCATTGAACCAGGTTTTGGTGCTTTTGGCAGTGTGGGCAGGTGCCAAGTCCTTCACACTGGACTTCAAGCATCTTGCAGTGTGTGCCTCTCCATTCTTCCTGCAAGATGCTTGATGTCCAGTGTGAAGTTTCCACAGTCTGTGTTGATTTCGGGAGCCATGTCATCTGCTGGTGTTGGTCCACTGTGCTTCATTAAGTCCAGGGTCAACGCAGCCGTCTACCAGGAGATTTTGCAGCACTTCATGCTTCCTTCCGCAGACGAGCTCTATGGGGATGCTGACTTCATTTTCCAGCAGGACTTGGCACCTGCCCACACTTCCAAAAGCACCAAAACCTGGTTCAATGACCGTGGGATTACTTTGCTTGATTGGCCAGCAAACTCGCCTGACCTGAACCCCATAGAGAACCTTTGGGGCATTGCCAAGAGAAAGATGAGAGACATGAGACCGAACAATGCAGAAGAGCTGAAGGCCGCTATTGAAGCATCCTGGTCTTCCATAACACCTCAGCAGTGCCACAGGCTGATAGCTTCCATGCCACGCCGCATTGAGGCAGTAATTGCTGCAAAAGGGGCCCAAACCAAGTACTGAGTACATATGCATGCTTATACTTTTCAGAGGTCCGATATTGTTCTATGTACAATCCTTGTTTTATTGATTGCATGTAATATTCTAATTTTCTGAGATTGTGGATTTGGGGTTTTCATGAGCTGTAAGCCATAATCATCACAATTATGACAAATCACGGCTTGAACTATCTTGCTTTGCATGTAATGAGTCTATCTCATATATTAGTTTCACCTTTTAAGTTGCATTAGTGAAATAAATGAACTTTTGCACGATATTCTAATTATTCGAGTTTCACCTGTACCTGCCTGTCAAGGGGACCTTTTACCCCTTTACTTTGCAAAGTATTAGATTTAGAACAGGTGGAACTTGATGGATGTTGGTCTTTTTTTTATCCCTATTGAATCTACTGTCTTTGTAAAGGGAGAAGAGCCAACATACAGTCTAGTTGCTGAAATGTCAACATGGTTTAATAAGAAGCAAAAAGAGAATTTAGCACCATGAAAAAGGACCAGCCAACAGAAGTTCATATGAGTTTCCTGGAGACTTGGGAAAACAAGTGATCCCCTATTTTCTAGACGACGCTGTCCTTTAGCGTGGTGATAATTTCAGTATAAACTTAATTTACCGATACATTGACCCTACTACAAGTCTAAAGATAATCAAAAACAAACGTTCTATTAAAATAAAAAGGTGGGCCCACAAATCTTATTATTGACCTAAACTCAATTCTGTCTTAAGGCAGCTCTGATCCCGTTGTTGTTTTTTTCTATTTAGAGATAATGAGGTACCATAAGGATTAACAGATGACCGGTAACGAGCAGTCATGTGTCAAAAGTCCTCTGCGTTATATGCAGAGGTTTTCAAGCTGGCGCAATCTGTTCAGGGAAGAAAAACACTTTAAAGGAGAATTGTTTCAGTCAGAGTTTCATTTGTTAGCCCTAGTAATCTTATCATAGTCAGTTTCAGACCATTCTTCTTTTCTGTCTGGGTGCCATCTCTTTATGATGGCCACACTACCTGACTTTTACAATTTTCTTAAGATTTACTAACAACTATGTATATCTGAATTATCATGCACTGAATGGATTGTTCAGGTAGGCCCTTACGCATAATTATTGATAAATCTTAAGGAGAATGGAAAGAGACTGTAGATGTTACTTCAAACGATTATCTTTAGAATCAAGGATAAAGTAGACCACAGTTGATCCAAGTTGTCGAACCTTCTAGATTGTAGGTAAAATGCCAACCATTTGTCTTTCTAAATTCTAAATAGTGCCTTTGTGCAATGCATTGACCATCTTTTGATGCATTGAGCACATTATAAATAACAGGTAAATAAAATGTTATTGCAGGGTTTACAGACCATTAAGATAATTGATAGAAAACCTGCAAAGTGTTTATTTTAATCTTGAAAATTCCCATCTAAAATGTTTTGTTGTTGTTCTGGTAAAGAGAAAAAAAAATTTAAGTAAGGAAAACTATTTTATTGGGGAACTATAGTGTACTGACACTGTATTTTTCACTAATAAAATACTTAGATGCATAACTACACTTGGTTTGTTTGCTGGATAAATCTGAACCATGTTTACTTTGCTAGTTATTGTTTCCTCCATATGTCTTCCTCTGCTGTCATGCTGAAAATGAAATGTCAGTTGTGAGGAGCCAGTTCATTAAAGCTTCCAATTTTTCCATAGTCGTTTGCACTTTTGTTCGGTCCCAACAGATGTGATGGAAGGTGCCTAGAGCTGTGTATCCACTGTTACAATCTGGATTAACTGTGGTGTAAATGATGTTCAGTTCTACTGGTGCCAAGCAAGTCATGTGTGGCATTCTCATATTGTGCTCTGTGTAAATAAAGATTTGTGAACTTATCAGCAATGCGCTTTAACTAAATCTCTCTCGTTCCACTGCTATCTATTGTATTCCTTTCACCTTCATATTTTCTTTATGGAAAATAATAGCAGATGGTGCTGTCGGCATCCTGTTGTAAATAACAGGAAATGTATAAATTGCAAAGACATTCATGACATTACTGCTGTCTAGCTTATAATTAATTGGCATGGAGGGGGGAGGGGGGGGGTTATTTTTTACTTCTAGTTAAAAGTAGTGAACTCTACCGCAAGCAATGCTACAGACATTGTATACTGTAAAGGTTAAAGTACCGTATGTCTCCTGAGCATATATAAACAGTTTGACTTCCATTAGCAGCAGGTGGCATCAGTGTAAGAAACACAGAAGGACCTGCTGACCTGGAATTACAGAGTTATGAGATGCAAAGGGGAAAGAAGTGCAAGATGCCAAAGGGGACCATGGGACATAGTTGTACAGTTTTACTGTACAGCAGTAGTTCCACCATTGTTAAGCAGATGTGCCCAGACATATTGCAGACAGCCAGTCTTAGTTTGGCTTGTTTTATTCTTGAACAGTTGTTCGGAAAGTCATTGCAATATGAACTAAGTAGTAAAAGAATATTAGCAACTGCAGCATACTGGTGGCACCAGCAGAGGTTAGTGTGGGCATGAATTGCAATACTTATCAAAGTCAGTGTCAGACAGGAATTGAAAAAGCATTACTTCAAATGACCTTCTGCTTTCCAGCTCCCTCGTCAACTCCTCCCATGTTCACCTCCAGGACTTCACTAGAGTCTCTCCCATCCTCTGGAACTCTATACCCCAACCTGTCCGTCTGTCTCCCACTCTGACTGCCTTTAGGCGATCCTTTAAGACTCATCTCTTCAGGGAAGCCTATCCCACCACAACCTAACTGCTCAACCATCATGTTCTCAGACAATTCATCCCCACACAGCTACCTCCTCATGTATCACTTCCCCCTTAAGATTGTAAGCCCTCAGGGGCAGGGCCTTCCTTACTCTCTTGTCTTGAATTGTATTGTGATTGTAACGTCTTCCTTATATTGTAAAGAGCTGCGCAAACTGTTGCGCTATATAAATCCTGTATAATAATAACAATACATCTAGATCAGTAGCATCATTTTGCAGGGCTAAATAGGAAGAGCATTTGGGTCTACATATGAGTTCATTCAAAATGTCAGCTGTACAAAGGAAAATTCTTTTTTTACAGTGACATTAGAAAGTGGCACCTCTTTCATTTTTCTTGTTTCTTTGAATCTGAACATAGATTTACCACATTAACAGCACAAGGCTTTATTTAATTGTCAGACATTGTGTAAGGATGGTCATCAGAAAACCTACTCGGACACATGCTCATGCACATTCCGCTATGCATGCTCCCACATTCAGGATAATAGGCAAGCATGCTTTGTCTGGTGTTTGTGCCTGCAAACGTGTGCAAATGTGCGCACACTAGTGCTCATGCGCATAGGTGTTAGCGTACTGGTGTGCAAGCCAACTTGACTTTTAGAGGCAGAAGATTTTACCACCCCCCCAATACATTATCACACACCAGGGCCCATTAATTTTCTGTAAAGGGAAACCAATAAGATTTAACTGGCCATATACAGTAGCCTCACTACAAAGATCAAACCTACAGTGTACACCAAGCCAAAAACTTGTTTTCTAGTTTTGTATGGAATGGGGAAGGATTAGAACTAGGGAATGAGGTTAATGAGGTTTGTGTTCAGGTCAAACATGAGTTCAACTCAAAACCAAGTAGTTTGCAGTTTGGTCTCTGAACTGTGGTCAGATGGATTAAAAGGGTCAGTCCGTGGGTTTCTTATGTGCCAGCCCCCTGCCTATAAAAGTCAGGGATCCCAGCAGCCTTTGTTTAGTATGTTGGGCAGTTATGTAGCAGAATTTGTGCAGCTTCCATTGTGCAATAGCATGTGCTAAACACATAGTAACATGCCATTAGCGCAATGCTTCTGTGTGAATGGACACTAATTGATGTTTCTATTATATTTTGTTTGTTTGTTTGTTTGCACTCATCTGTAGATCTCTTTGCTTTGGTTTAAAAAAAAATATATAACACTCTGTATCTCTTTCCCCCCAAAAAGCTGTTCTCTCTCATCTGTGAATGATTTCTTTCAAAATGACTTTTGAACATATGGTCTTTTTCAACCTGACTAACTATTTAACTTTCGCTTCCCAGAGAGAGCGTTTCAAGGAGGCTTTGAAAGTAGTTTGAAGTAGTTTAAAACTCTCAACCTTTTTTTCAATAATTAATCCAGATCAAATAAATATACATTGTCCACCAAAGCAATGCTTTACATTTTTGCCTAAACACTTACAATCATCATGTTTCTGAACAGTTGCATCCAAGTCTCTCAGCTCAGCTTACCTGAACGTCCTGTCCAGTACAAGATCACAAAGGATAGAGCAGACTCCAGCATCTGTTCATCTACTAGCTTGGAGGAGGGAGGAGAGGGGGACGGTGGGAGGGAAGTAGCTTGATTTGCTGTGTCTGTGTGTTTGTGGAGACACACATAGCTTAGTAGCACACACAAGGGTGACTGCATAGCACTCTACCTGACAAAGGAGTCACTCTAAAACAGGGAGTCAGGGCCAATGCTCAGGGGACCAAGTGGTTCTGCAGGAAGCTAAAACGTTTAAACATCAAGAAACAGCATCCATTGTAAGTGATTTCATCAGCATTTGAAATAGCTTAAAATCCTTTTGATCCCAATATCACTTTAAGTATTATTAAGTTGTAGTTTATATATTAAGGTGTATCTAAACCCTTGAACAAAATTTTAATACCTATCCTTAGATGTGGTGGCTGCATTCGGTTTTTTTTACAGGCTTTTTTTTGCTTTAGTTTCATTTGGTGACCCTGCCAGTAACACACTTTCTGTCCTGGGATGACCGTACTGTATCAATAAAGAAGCAGCATTATCACTATAGGACAGGACTACAAACACCTCCCACTCTTTTCTTCTCCACATTATAGAAAGTAAAGGTCCATAGTCCCCAGAGATTGCTGGGAACTTTGTACCTGAACAGGCAGAGAACACAGGAAGTTATCAGCGGGCAAGATTTCTGATAGGATCACATGTATTTTTTGCAGATATCAAACAGATATAATAAATTACATTTGATGGTTTATTTGACATACCAAAAGGGACAAAATAAGATAAATTCATTGTTAGGGTTTATGTAACCTTTAAGAAGACAGGAATTTAGTTTGCCTACTCTCCATAAAAGCTGAAGATATATTTCAAATAATCTTGTTGATAATATTGCATGTTTTTATATAGTCTTCCAAGGAGCATTGTCCTGTTAAGGATAAGAATGGACTTGTTGACTGGATTGGGTCTGCCAGTATGAGGTAATTGTAGCTCCTACTTAAGAGCCTTTGTCCTCTCTTTGCACTTATTTCTGCCCAAGTCAGCCCAAGTTAGGAAAACAAATGTCTTCTGTATTTTTCTTTTCCCTACAAAGCTAGTTTACTGTGAGGCTAAATGCTAAAAAGTTCCATATCTAACCTTTAATCAGTTCTATGGAAACCAGGCTCCAATCTGGTAAAAGCCTAAAACATATTGCTTGTTTATCCAAACATTGGGCAGTTAACTTTACCTTATGGTCAAAGCAAGCTACATTCACAATATACCTTGTCCATATTATAATGTAGCATGTTGAACACTGTCCACTAATCACATTAGAACTGATAAACCCATACACTGTGGCATCCTAGGGAGCATATGAATGATTCATCTTATTGAATGTAGCCCTGAGGTACCCTGTGACTTGTGTCAAGGCAATCTCAGAGGAAAATGTATCCTGGAGAGGGGCTTTAAAAAGAAAATTGCACTCCAGTTTTCTGTGCATTAAGGTGTACTTCTGATCAGTCAAAATTAATGGGCTGCCTTAACGCAAATTCCTTTCCACAAGCATCTCTTTAGTGTTGGCATTATATATCCTTCACTTGTAATGTGTGGGAAGTGTTTTGTAAAGCATTTGTTTTAGAAAAGACAGTGTGCTGAAGGAAAAGGTCATTGCTCATTTGAAGGACCTAAAAAGCAAGAAGCAAATTCCCTTTATGTGGTTTCTACGCTATTTCTCCAGGCCATATAGCATTTTTCTTATTTACATGCACAGCACACCACAGATGTTTCTCGGTTTTGATGATGGGGTTGTTGTCATTTAATCTCTCCGAGTTTAAGCTCAGAACTTTTACATGACAGCAGAATGATAAATGACAACTGCTTTTATTGTGACCCTGGTAATGGCTTACTAAAAATGTCTAAAGTTATTATTTATGTAAATAAAGTTAGGCAAGGGGACACACTGACAAGATGGTGGAATATATTGCCTGAGGTGCTGTGTTAGCATGATGAGAATTCTCAGAACTGATTATCATTCTTATTCATGAATGTTTTTATATAAGCTGCAGCATAGCCCTGAAAATCAAGGTAACTACTAAAATAAATCCATTAACAATAGATGCAATCCAGTTTAGGTAGAATATTTTACAAACCTAAAGACTTAAGGTGCACATACACTGTGAGAATTTCAGCTGATCGAAAGCTGCCCGCTCTGGTGGTGCTATTCTGGCAGATGTTGGCAGCCTCTGTATGTGAACAGCGAGATTCCTCGATCGATACGCTGTTAGTTTTGATGGAGTAATCGGGTCTATTTTTTTCGTTCAGCCAGCGGCCGGTTGAACAAAGAAAATAGATCAGTGTATGGCCAGCCTAAGAGTAAACATGCACAGCCGCAGGGATGACCCCACAACAAAATTCAACATAAGGTAAGTATAATATCTAACTAGGTTTTTTTTTAAGTTTAATATATCACATTTCTGCAATGAGGGGGGCATTAAAAAAGTGGACTTTGCTATTTAGGTGCAAGATCCACTTTAATGGTGTTGAATTCTTGACTTTGGGTTAATGCCCCTGTCCATGGAGAGTGTCTTGCAAGCCAATAAGGTGATAAGGTGCTCTCATTGGATAGTGGGTGGGCACTGGGTAGCACTACAGAGCTTGATCGGAAGTGGTCAAGAGGTAAAGTTCTCTTGAGGAAAAGGGAAGTAATCTGAGACAGAGCACAGAGGAGTCTTTTGGGGCTAATGAGACAAAAGTTGCCTGCTCTTAGGTCACACTTAGAATTTTAGATAATCAAAGTAGAAGAGAGGCTTACTTTGAATTAACAGCACTGATATGTTACCCTAGGCCCTTTTTAAACCAAGAATTGCACTACATAAATGGACAATAGGCTCAAATTCACTTTTTTCATTTCACAGTTTTCTCAGTTCCAAATGGAAGTCTTTCAAGAAGTGTCCACAGGAAACCCTTCCCAACTGGACAAACTAGAAGCAAATGGCAACCACATAAATTTATAACCAGCCTTTGTAGCAGGGTGCACATGGGAAGGTTTACAGCACTACAAAACACAAAAAGAACCCCCAGCACACTTGCCTGCAACAAAACAAATTACACTGTCTAACAGTATGCGTTAAAAGCAGAGGTTTTAGTTGCAAAAACCTTTGGCCAAAAATATGTAGAAGCCACACTGCCCCATCAAGGCACCTCTGTGAAGTGTGGCCCTAACTCTTTTTAGCCTCCCAACTAGAGACACATACAGCTTTTCTCCCAAAGTCATGTATAGACCTCACGCTCAATAAAGGATTTTTATCACATCAACATTAAATCAGAATTCTGGTTTCTGAATTGATTGCCAAGAATCATCTCTTTGCATTCAAAGGTGGTGCTAAGATTTAAAGTGTTTCACTTTTCAACAGGTAGCAGCCCTACATTGCCACCAAATAGATAAAGAAAAAGTTGACTTTCAGGAACAGAAGAGTTTGCCCTCTTAATAAGGTATCATACACCAGGGCCTATTCTATTCTCGTTTTTTTTATTTTATTTGATGCATTTGGTAAGGTTGGGGGGACAGACCTGCAGGCTGCATACAAGAGATCTTGGCGGCATCGGCGAGATCCCTTGTGCAAATAAAACAGCAGCTTCCGCTAAAGAAAAGAAAATGCCCACCCGGTCTAATGCATTTCACTCCTATGCGGCTTAATCGTAGAGGTATAATTAAGCCCCGTAGGGGTGAAGCACGATGGATTGGGCGACCTCTAGGCGAGGAGTCTCGGTATGCTGGACATGTTCTGCCTTGTGGATTAACAAATCGATTATCGGTTGGACTATAGTGTGCTGCGTTTTTCTTTTGTGTTGCTGTGTCCGAACATGGACAGCTCCTAGCCTGCAGCCATGCTTGCCCGGGTGTTGGAGGCACAGCGCTGGATAGAGTGGTGGCATCTGTCCCAGATCGGCTGCAGAGCTTATCTGTGCTTTAACAAGCTTGCAGTTGTTTTTATCTCCTTGCTGCTATGCTGCTATGGGTCTGCTGCCACCTGTACGCTGCTTTAGCTGCACAGAGCTAGGGTGTCACCAACTTCACATGCTTAATATACCTTACAACTTGCTTCTTTCTGTCCAACCTCCTATTTCTCTTCTTATTGAAGTCCAGGTCCCTGCCCAAACAACACTTCTGATGCCCTTTAGTTCCTATTTGTGCTTTTGTTCCTGACCTGCTTTGCTTTGGACTAATCTTTTGTGCTAAGGCTCAGCTTAGTTCTCCTGATTACCTTGGCCTGCTGCCAGCCCTGACCTTTGGCAGTTTTCCGGATCTCCGTTTTCTCCGCTGCCATCTCACCCTTGCCAGTGCTGTCTGGAAAGCAATTGTGTTCCCTATCTCCTGTGTGTACGAGTACTCTCCATGTAGCAGGGAGAACCCGGGGGTCATGAACTGGGGTCATCATACAGCTAAGTCCAAACTTCCATGAAACGCCGGCTGACCCTTAGACACCACACCCTGGAGGATCCCATGGCACCTGTTCATTTGTGGGCTCAAATTCCTGGAACCGTGACAACATCATTTTGCATCATATGCATGCTAACTTTTATTGCTGTTTAGTTGCTTCTTTGTTTTCATATTTGTTTTTTACTTTCAGTCAGGTTTTTTTTTTAAAGGGGTTGGGGTTTAGTGCTTAAATACTGGGTATAGAACATTAGTCACTACAATATTTTGCTGGCTTTTTCCAGTAAAACAAATTTACTCTGATGATTTTTTAAATCAAAAGCTGGCTGGTATCTGTCCTATTCAAAAAAAGCAGCCTAGTAAAAGTGGTTAAATACTATGCAGGTAGTCACTACAATATTTTCAGTTATATGAATAGATTGTGGTGTCGATTTTTTTTTTTTAAAGCTGACTGGAGCTGTCTTGTTAAAAATGGTCCTAAAGCAATTAGTTAAATACTGTGCCTATAGTCACTACAATACTTTAGTGTCTTTTATCAGTCAAATAAATACAAAATAATATTGTTTTTAATTAAAAGCTGGATGGTGTCTGTTCTGTTTAGACATTGGTCTAGTGAAAGTGGTTAAATACAGTGCATGCAGTCACCACAATATGTTGGTGGCTTTTCTCAGTGAATTGAATATGCTGTAATGTTGATTCTTTTTTTATTAAAGGAGAACTATGGGGGTCAGTGTTTTTCCCCATAGTTCTCCTTAGGGTAACGGGAGGACACAAACTAGCATCCTCCCGTTACCCTAAGCTCAGTATACCGCGAGCTAAAGCTCGCTGTATATTGAGACGCCGCAGCCAGAGCGGATCCCGACCTGGACGTCGGGATCCGCCCAGCTGCGTGAGTGACAGCTGGCTCTGCTTATCTCGAGGCAGAGCCAGCTGTACCCGCCCCCTCCCCGTCCGTTCTGCCAGTCAGCGCTGGCAGATCGGAGCGGGGAGAGGGGAATCCAGCCCCTCACCCTGTCACGGCAGAGAGCCGTGACAGGATCGAGAGGTGAGCGAACCCGGTATGTGTTCGCTCACCTCCCGATCTACTGAGCCGACCTGTGACAGTCTCATTGTCACAGGTCGGCTAGAACTATGAGATGAGTGGAAATCACTCATCTCATAGTTCTCCTTTAAAAGCTGGCTATTTTCTGTCCAGTTCAAAATCGGGCCCAAAAAAATTGATTAAATACTATGCATGCAGTCATTACAATAATTTGGTGGATTGTTCAGCAAAATTAAAATACATTCTAATGTTCATTTATTAAATGTTGCCTGGTGTGGTCCCTGTACAAGATGCAGCCTAGTAAAAGTGTTTAAATACTTTGCCAATAGGAATCTAGCAATGCATTCCTATGGGCAAAAATCTTTAAAATCTTAAAAAAAAGAAAAAGCAGTGTTTCTCTCCTGGGCGGCCGGGTGCGGGAGACTCCCAGAGCGCCCGGGAGAGTTTATTTTTTCTTTTTTTTTGACTGCAGCAGAACCGCCGGACAATACAAAACTGTTGGGCGGAGCTAGCTGTCATTGCTAGCTCTGCACAATCGTTTTCTATTTACTGTTTTTGTACTTTTTAAACTATTTTTCTGTTCTGCTCGGTCCCTTTAAGGGAGCGAGCAGAACAGCCGAGCCGAATGCTGCTCAGCGAATAGTAAATAGCCGAACAGTGTTCGGCTCACTTCACTTCAGGTCGGTCTTTCACTCGGCTGCCTACGGCAGCTTAGTGAATAGACCCCATGCATGTCTACAAATGTATTTACTAGATGACCAGTGCATTGCTCATCCACTGCCTAAACCCTCCACTTCTCCACTCCTTTCTCCTCACTGTACCACTGCTGTCTAAGAAGCTTGTACCATTATGTGCCCCCAACAATTGTCTACCACCACATTTCTTGGCAAAAAAACACAATGCAACAACTTTAGCACCCTCCTATTACCAGCTCTGCCTTTCTAGTACTCGAGTACATCTCTACAATCTCAGGTTTTCACCATCAGAAAACCGACAAAACAAGTAAAGAGAGAAAAGTGGGGCTTTTATGGCACCAGATGGCAAGTCCAATTAATCACACAGTTAATTTAAATACAAAATATTTTTTTTATTTTATTAGATACAAAATATAAAAAACGGCCATGATTAAAAATTAGTCAGTTCACAGTAGTAAAAACCTCCAACAACCACTCAGTTCCATGATTAGTGCATATAATACATGATTAGAATAGTGAATAACATGTGGTAGATAATAAATTGATAATTGATAAATTAATGCATAAACTGATCAAAGAAACGATAAATAGATGCCAAACAATTTCATGTATAAAGCCTTATCTGGAGCCAATAGAGTGGATTGGTGATGGGAATTGGAAGCCAGGGCCAAGAAACCCTTAGTAAGGTTTGTCATATAGTGGAAGAAGAACAGGTACCTCAAATCCACAAGTGGAGATGACCCTGCACACACTGGCGGCGTCTATGTTGGATGGTGGCAGGGATTGACTGTGAGGTGATACTGTTTTAGATCCTTCTTTCCCTGCCTTGTAACTGGTGAACAGCAATCAGACTAGATGGACTTGTGGATTTGAGGTACCTGTTCCTCTTCCACTATATCACAGACCTTACTACAGTTTCTTGGCCCTGGCTCCCAATTCCCATCACCTGGGGGGGGTGTCTACCTCTCCGTTCTGGCCATCACGTCGTGCTTGTATTCACTGGCTCCGCATTGGGTCGATTGCCTCCGTTTCCTGACGAAGTGCTAGATGCGTGAAACGCGAAGAATATTGAATGTCATCCACTCTATTGGCTCCAGATAAGGCTTTATACATGAAATTGTTTGGCATCTATTTATCGTTTCTTTGATCAGTTTATGCATTAATTAATTATCAATTTATTATCTACCACATGTTATTCCCTATTCTAATCATGGAACTGAGTGGTTGTTGGAGGTTTCTACTACAGTGTACTTACTAATTTTTAATCATGGCCGTTTTTATATTTTGTATCTAATAAAATAAAATCATATTTTAATTTAAATTAATTCATTGGACTTGTCACCTGGTGCCATAAAAGCCCCACTTTTCTCTCTTGTGTTTTGACCAATACAGTAGTGTGGCACCAAACACTCAGGATCTGTTCACCAAAACCCTTTTTTTTTCTTTGCAATCAGAAAACCGACATCACACCATCCAGCCTTAACCTCACAGCACACCGTACATTTATAAACCTCTAGCCATTTTTACTCATGTAAAGGAATAAAAATTTAGCAAATTAGCTAACTTGTGCTCTATTGCAGCATTCAGGAGTGTACGATAAGAGCTGTTAATGCTGTTTAGTCATTGAACACCCAAGTGTTGTTTTTTTTTCCCCTTCTAACAAAATTCCTTTTTGGTTATAAACAAAACGTTGCATTTCTGTCCATCTGGCTGGTGGTGAGAAATGACAATTTAAGCATGTCACATATTTTTTTTATTACTGAAAAACAATAGACAGAGCAAAACATAATAATGTATTGCGAAGGGCTTTTAATGAAACATCTGTCTCTTAGGTGAAGGTGGGCAAGCTCTGCATACTGCTGGCTTCTAAAATCTGTCAACTGGTTCTTACATGTGCTTATGTCAGTAAATAAAAGTTAGTGACGGTGCAAAACACAAAGCTTTGCAAATAAATATGCATTTGTTTTCTTCTAAAATTAAAAATGAATAAAGTATTGCATATGGATATTACATTCTTCTATTCAAGTAGCAGGTAGAGCGTTAGAATGCTTTACAGATGTTTTCTCCTATCCCTTTACCTTAAAGCAGACCTTTACCCCCCAAAACACAAACATATACAGTAGTACATATTGCATGTGGCTTTGCATGCACATCACTAAACATCTCCAAATCTATTTGTATAATCAAAGATATTTCTTTTTACTTATATTTTTTTTTACACTTCCTATTTTTCACTAGGCACTGATGACACAGCTAGGGCCTCACAGCTGCACCCTGGTAAGGCTACATCAGCAGTGCATTCCAGGGAGATCTTTCCTGCTGTTGAGCATGTATTGTATGGAATCTGGTGCAGTTTGGTATTGTTGTTATTCATCTTGTATGGTGCATAAGCAAGATCTGGCACACATGTCTTCAGTGGGCCAGCACAGGGAACAAGGAATGTAGAAGTGGGCCATTAATGATGTTATTTTTTTAAAAATTGCCTTGCAGGATACAGAGCCAATGTGGGAAAGGGGCAATCTAATAAAGGCAGAAACATGTTGCTATTTGTATGTTTATTGGTTTCCCTAAATACATGTTTTAGCATAGGTAGTTTATTAAGGGAGGGGGTCTGTTTTCATACCCTTTGAGACGGCTCTGTCCAAGGTTTTTGGCAGACAAATGAAATCTCAAGCCAGGTTTGACTTTTGTCCTGCCTCTTTAGTTCTGCTGGGGGCAACCCTCTCCAAATGCACATCCTTACTTCTTTTTACTAGTTTATTTTATTCTATAATGAGCATGATAATAAGTAGACAAGAAGAATAGAGCACGGCCATCAAATAGTATTGAAGTGCAGTAGGAGGGTCTTTCCCACAGCTGTGTGTCATTAGGCAGATTTAGGAGGCTACCAGAATGCAAGGCATAGACATGACTAAACTTCAGAGAAAGCGAGAGAGTGGGGCAAATCACTGCTCTGACTCTTTCAGCTAGGGCTGTTAAACTCTGTAAACCATTGGTTAAGTACAATGGAAGGAAAGAAACATGCAAAGATACAGAGGAGCCTACAGCTCTACCTGCTAGCTAAAAATCATAAGTCATATACTAATGTCAAATATATCATATGTACCCAACTTGAAAATAAAGAAAAAATACTCTTTCAAACTTCAATTTTTTTTTGAGCTTTTTAAAAAAACTCAATATATGCACTTAAAAATGGACCTGTAATAACCTTCACATATGTACAATTCTAGAAGAAGATAAAGTGATAATAAAGGCTACATTTTTTTAATCAATATGTATTGCTGATAAGTAGACTAACAATGCTCAGTGCTTCTTCTTTCAAAGTCTTTCTTTCCCCAGTTTTAGATTGCTCCCTTAAGGCCCCGTTCCCACTGCGCGATCTGCAAATTGCGCGTTTGTCGCGCGATTTGCATATTGCGCGACATTGCGAGATTTGCCGCGCGATGTCGCGTTCAAACTTGCATTGAGCAAGCTTGAATCGCGGCTAAATCCGCTCCAAAAAGGGTCCTGCTGTAGCGACACACGACCCGCGACAGCAGGACCCTTTGCCCCATTGGATTGCATTGGAGCGCAATATCGCGCGGTAATTTGCCGCGATATCGCGGGAATTACCGCGCGATAAATCGCTCAATGTGAACGGGGTCTTAGTGTTGGACCCGCTTTCCAGTTCTAGAGTGGCTCCATTTCCTACAGGGTCCATTGTTGCCACCGTTTCGTGCGTGGACTATAGTGGGATGTGATGGAAATGGTGACACCTATACACACAAGCATTCTGAGTTCACTTTAGAATAAAAAGGAGCACTTTGGTGCAAGAGGTAATCCTAGTAGGATTTTAATAAAGGTTTTATCTGTACAAGATTGGAGTGCATTATGGTCTTTTTTCTTCTTTTTATGTGATACTGCACTGAGGGGAGGATAGCTGAGATTGGTTAACTGAAGGACAGCTTCCATCAGTCACTGTTTGTAGGGTGTCCTGCCCGGCATTAAAAGGGATTTGTGATGTATGACCCACCACGGGGGTCTCTGCAGAAGGTGAGCATCTCACAATAAGGGGTGTTTCACTTGAACTACACGAAAAAGTGGAAGATTTGGATCTCTTCAATTTCACGTCTCATTTTAGTCGCTTTGATCTTTTTGAGCACTGGAAATACATTTTGGGTGGACTTTGCACTTATTATTGCAATTATTGTGTTGTTGTAACATTGTATCACTGTGTTAGAACACTGAACTCAAGGATTCAAGTGAAGTTTAGTTACTTTGTTTTTAGCTTGGCACATTTTGCTTTATATTCATTCATTTTTTAAGTTTTACAAATTGGGAGTACTTATATTAGTGCATTGCAGCTGTTGGGATATTTGATTGGTACGAGATATTGAGTGTTTGTTTATATATCATGCAAATGCCAACTTTAGCAAGGAAGTCAGCATTTTGCCCCACCATCACCATACCTCCTGAGCCTCGCTATTGCTCAGTAAGGCTGTTCGGAACAGTACATTGATGGCAGGTAGATGGAGGAGGCCAAAATGATGAAAATGTAATTTCCATAAAAAAGTGTCACATCTTTTGGGGTTCTGAGGTTGATAACCAGAGCTATGTCCAAGGACCTCAGGGAGCCTGCATTTAACTGCACTGGCAATTTACATGCGTCAGTATCAATACAGTATGACGTTAAAATCCAGCAGAGTAGCAATCCTTATATTGTTACATGTGGGTTGTAGGAGATGGAGAACCCTCCATACAGCACTATGAAGGGGGCAGAATCAAGAACTGGATTTTTACAATAATCCATCTGCCACATATTTAGCAGGAAACAAAAAAGTCCACCAAAGCATATCTGCATTTTGTGTGCTAAGCATCATTTAAAGACAATAGTAATGGCAGAGTCAGACGTATACACTTATTGATTTATTTGTTAGGTATCAACTAAAAATGATTTATTTCTTGGACATCTCATTGATTTTTTCCATGTTTATGTATGAATGCAGACCAAAGTGCCTTGCTGGAGTGTGTGGTTTGACATTAGGAGTAGCTGCGGGAATGACTGATTTCACGGGTAAAAGTAAAGTATGGAAATACAGGCTACGAAGCTGAACCTGGAATGGAAAGAGGAATGAGGCAATAAATTGTTTTTTCCCATTTAGAAGATATAAAACTGAAACATACAGAGCTGTTAACCATGACAATTGAACAGTGGAACTATTGTTATGAAAATAATGCTAAACTAATCTACTTTTAAATGCCAATTACCTTCCATCACATGTTCTTCATTTAGAATATTTCAGTATATTTTCTGAAAATCAACTAGGAGTTGTCAGCTTTCTTCACTCAATATACCGTGTTTCGCCAAAAATAAGACACTGTTTTATATTTTGAGAGAAATATACTCGGTTTACTCGGCTCTGCTCCCTCCAGTGCCGCCTCGCTTCCTCTAGCGCTGGCTTCGTTGGCACCGCTGATTCTCTCCTGCCTCTCCCGCGGCTCTTCAAGTTGCCCCTTATGCCACCACCGGCCCTGGGAATAGTCACAACTAGGTCTTATTTTTGTGGTAGGTCTTACATTTTAGCAATTCCCAAAAATAGAACTAGGTCTTATTTTCGGGGTCGGTCTTATTTCCAGGGAAACAGGGTATAAGCTGCACATTTTCAATCTGTGAACAAATTTATGGAAACTTCAGCGGTGGAACAATTTACTCAGATTGTTCATAGCAATCCTCCCCCAGTAGAGCCTAGTAATGCAATACTGCAAAGCTCCCTGATCCCAGACAGGCAGTACTGCTGAGTGTACCCCCAACTTGCCCTGACAGATCATTTAAGAAGTTCTCCAGTCTAAGCAAACATTTTTCTATGGTTAATTGGTAGACTTGTTTAGATCAGTAAATACTACCTATGCATTTGTTTGCCTTTTTCCTAAAGCAGAGAACGCTGCCCATATAAAAATAAGTTTGTACAGAAAATGTATCCCATTCCTTAAATATGGTGGGATTTGGAAGTCTCAGTGGTACGAATAAGTTATGTCTATTCTTAAGAAAATACTGTAATGGTTATGGAGCATATTACAAAAAGCATGACACTCAGAGTACAGCAGTATGAAGTATGTAAGGTACTACACAGAATGGAACAGTCTGGAGTATATACTGCACAGAACAGTATATGTATGGAGATGATACCCCACCATTCATTGCAATACATTCAACAAACCCCACTATGTACTTGTATGCACTCATCACATCTCATACCCTCTGCAGAACTCCCATTAGTGGATCAGTAGACTGACACTTTCAGGCTGTAGACATATCTGCACCCTCAGGCTTCTCTAAGGTGTGAAGCCCCACCAACTTCCTACATATCACTTCTCTGCCCCTGCCAATGCTGACCCTATTTGCGCTATACTTGTTCATGTGAGAGGGTTTAGGTGGGGCCATCTCTTACTCTCACTTCCTTGTTTTTTTTCCTTTATATAACTGTGGATTAAGAATTTACTTGACTGCTGCTCTTAAATATTATTAGGATTTAGTTGAAACTACAGTGAGCCTATGCCTGCCCTCATTATTACATCACCATAACTATAACACAAATATTATTTAAATACAAGAACCCTGTGTATTCTTACTTGAATCTTGGTGTACTTTGTGTATTTCTTCCAGATCTGTTCAGTAATCCAGCATGAAACAAGCAGCCTGTAATGAAGGGGTGGGCCACTCTGGCCCTCCAGCTGTGCTTAAACTACAAATCCCAACATGCTTCTGGGAGTCACATCTGTAACTGTCAGTCTTACAATGCCTGGTGTTGTTAAACAACAGCTGGAAGGCCCACCACTGTTGAGGGGTGGGTGTACTTGGCCCTCCCCCCCACAGCTCTGCTCTCCTAACAGACTATGTACAGCTCAATGATGATGTCACCTTCAAATTCACAATGTAATATCTAGGCTTTTACAGGCATTTGGTGCACACAAAGTGGATTTATATCCTTTCTGGGTATTGACAAATATATATACATTTTTCAACCAGTTATAATGCATAATGTGACCCTGATTTACTAAAGTGGCAGAGCATATTCACTCATTAAATCTTTCCCCTATCTTAGTGAATGTGGTGAAAATCCACTTAGAAAAGAATAATAAATCATGTAAAAGGAAAAATGAAAAAGTTGATGAGTGCGTTTGCCATTGGTTTTGCTTGACTGATTTGGTGCAGTGACACACTGGGGGTCTCAGCTGCCGTTGTGATGTGCGGGGTCCCTTGTGTGTCCCTGTGTCTTTAAGGAGTTTGGGCTGCCTCCTGGCAAACCTGCACCCAATGTATCTTTTGCTACATGTGCTCCAAGATGGAGACTTTCATAGTTTAGAGTTAGGACCGCACTACACAGAGGAGGCTTGGCGCGGCAGTGCAGCTTTCACATTTTCTGCAGAAGACTTGTATCTAAACCTCTGTTTTTAACCTTAGCGGTAACACAGGTTTTTTGGGGGTTTTTTTGCATACTGGCTGGTGAGTGTGCTGGGAAACATTTTGTTGTTGTACTATTTACCTGAGGTGGCCCCATATTTTATATTTTAACAAAAAAATTGGGTACTATAGTTCTGTGTTTTTGTGCACTAGATTTCATTTTAGTGTATTTAATCCGAAAAATACTGGTTTGATGAACATTTGTGCAAATACTGTGCTACATATAAAATTGTAACTAGCATTTTTTTTCTACAAGGCATCTGCCTTCAGAAAATATATAATTGTTGGGAGTTTTAAGCTGTTTTCTAGACAAACATTCAGATTTTATCGTTTGTGCGCAAATAGTAAGAAATTGCTTTGGACAGCAAGTGGTTAAAATATATTTCCACTTTTGCAGCCCAATTGGGATAATGCCTATTTTATATTTGTTACATGTTCCCATACACATTGCATAATTTTTTTTTTTTTTAGTAAATGTTTCTTGCAGTAAACTGCAAGGGTTAGGGTTTTAAGGGTTTAAATTTCTATTTGCTTATCTTTCTTTGCAATTTGAACTAGCTTCTTGGATGTAACTGGGCATGTATACACGTCCTGTTAGTCCCGCCCACTCATGCGCGCGGCGCGCGCGAGTGGGAAAGACATATTATTTAAAAACCGGCAGCGATGCCTGCTAACATACAAGAGATACGCCGGCTACAGAGCCGGCGGATCGCTTGTATGGGGTCCCGGTATGTGCGCCCCCCCCCATCAGCGGCTCCCCCCCTCCCGCTGTCACGCTGATCCCGGGCTCCACTGTGCCCGGTGCGAGCCCGGGACCAGCATAGTGGCTCTCTGACAGGGGATTAGAGGGAGGTCGGTTCACGATCTCCCTCCGGTCCCCTCTCCGCTGTCAGAATGCGGAAGTGATGTATATTACATCACTTCCACATTCTTGTGTCACTCTCCAGCTTCAGATGCTGGAGAGAAGCTGATGAAGCAGATATCTGCTTCATCAGCTTCTTTAGGGGGGTCCTAGGTGACATTAGGGGTCTTGGAGACCCCTGATGTCTCCATAAAGAGGACCTGTCACTTCTTTTGCTATCACATATAGGGGTTTCTTAGCCCCCTCTGTGATAGTAAATAAAGTTAAGTGGAAAAAAAAATTGGAAAAAAATATAAAGTTTCCCCAAAATGGTATAAAATTCATTTCAGTACAGCGTTGCATGACGGAATAAATGTCAGTCAAAGTCTGAGGTGGTTTGTCCATTGTATGTTAATAAAGTAAATGAGAGAAACACAATCCTCAAATTTCAGTCCTAAGCCTTTCCATTAGGACAGATTACTGTGAAGGTGCTGAAAAAACCCCTGAAATCGGCCATCTTTGTTGAACAAAACATGTAAAAGTTAATAAATATTTTGTTTAATTATTTTTCTTTATGCTGTGTGAATAGGAACACATAACAAACATACAGAGCGGTTTTCTCAAATTTGACTGCAAAAGTGGAAACATACTTAAATGACAATTGGAAATCCTGGCTGTTCATCACAGCAGCAATGCAGTGGGTTTGATTTACTAAAGGAGTGGAAGCTGCCCACTTAGCAAAGTGAATGTTTACTTTGAAAAGGTGTATGCATGCTTTGCAGAATGAATGTTAGTAAATAGGGTGAACCTGTGTGCACCTTGAATACCCAATCATGTGCAATGGCGGGAATTCGGAGGTGAACGAGGATGAGTTGAAGGGACCATTAGGAACATTAACCTCTAGGTCTGTGCATTTTTTTCCACCTGGTGATTGAAACTGTGTGGGGATCACAAGGAACTTTCTTGACTTGTACCTCACATTCAGTGAAACAAGCCATGTGGGTGTTCCCCTCCCCCATACCTCCTCATCAGCACAAAGTGGTTATTTTGAATCTTTGGAACTGAGATATTACCTGTCATTCTTATATTTATAGCCCTGTTCCTGAAGAAGTGGTTTGCACCATGAAACGTGTAGAATCACTTTCATCAGATCCTGTCAAGCACACTATATGATCATTACCTGTTCAATATAAGACGGTCTATATGACATGTATATATTTTAGAAATACAATTTGTGCATTGGAGGAAAGAAATACGAAAGTGGGGGCTAGTACTCCTGATTTTATTATGTGCTGTTTTTAAAATGATTCACGTTGATGTTAACATATTTTATGCTTTTTAAATAGTATAATTCAAGTTTATCATACTATTTTATATCTATATACGTGTAGTTTGAGGTATCTTAAGTGTCTGCAATTTTTTTTACCTTAATCTCAATCATGGGTGAAGGGAAAAAAACAGCATTTTGGCTGGTGTGTAATTGGTGATTAAAAGTGAACACAGGTTCACATTATTTACTAACAGTCACTTTGCAATGTGAACAACCATCACACCTAGGACAAATCAGCTTCCATGGCTTTTCACACATGTGGCACTTCATTAAAGTGTAGTTCCACGTTTGCAGTCAAATTTGAGAAACTTCCTGTATATGTTAGTTATGTGTTCCAATTCTTACAGCATACCAAAAAATAATGTTTAAAAAACATTTCTTGACTTCCTAGCTATCTGTTCAGATGAAGTTTATACATAGACCTCTACAGGCAGCTTCTAGTGGTTAGAATAGATAGCAATTCACAGATAAGGGGCATGTTTTTAAAGTGCATTAACATACAATGCCCTGAGGTCTTTAACTCTTTTTTAGGCCAGAAAATCCTGCTCATCTAGTTTAAATGTGATAATTAGATCTTGCAGCACAGTACAGACAGGTGAAGTAGAATAAACGGAGGATTGACACCAGGCAGGTCTACAAGAAGTAGGTTTATTCGGCTGGCCAGGAACAAGCATCAATTCAGGTGCGTATTATGGCCTTGCAGGCCCTTTTTATACGGTTTTGAACAATAGAACCATATGTGTTACCTTGAATTATCTTAAAAAATCAAATCAAAATGCCACCCTGTGCTCATTAGAATGTGGCAAGTACATTAGACGGGTCTTCTTGTCTTGATAATAATCCCTCAATTCAAGGTTAGAGGACAGCTGTTTGGGCTTTAAACCTATTGTTCCTTAAGCCAAAGTCAGAAAACATGTTTATGGCTTTCTGCCATTGAACCATCATTACCTTGGCCTTCAAAGTTAAATGTTCCACATGTTGCATATTCATACCACTCATTATATATGTATTAAATGTAAATATGATGTTTCAATAGACAGGACACTATTAATTGTGCATTGTATGAATGCAGGACTTATCAGCTTACTTATACATTATTCTCTAAAACACATTGCTAATATGAAAGTAGAGGCTCTGTCTTTAAATTTTCTATTATATGTGAAATGCTCTTCAAGGCTAGACTTTCAGTAACCTAACAATAGTTATAATATTAACAATAGTGTTTATGATAATTTATATTAATATAAAATATATGGGTTAGTATTAAAATCCCACTACACAGGGTTGTGACCCAAAGTCAGCATCTAGCGAGCTACTGGCCACTATTTGATGACAGCTCGGAGACACCTGCAGTGTCACAAGCCAGCTCTAAGTATTGGGAAGAGGACATCTTACTTTCCCAATACGTCGCCTTTAAAGTGGATAATGTTTTTGAGCTATTTCAAATGCTGATTAAATCACTTGCAATGGATGCTGCTCCTTAATGTTTAAACGTTTTCACTTCCTGTAGAATTAGCTGGTCCCTAAATATTGGCCCTGATATCCTGTTTTAGAGTTGCTCATTTGCCTTGCAGGGTCCTGTGGAGCCACCCTTGTGTGTGCTAGTAAGCTGTGTGTGTCTCCACAAACATAAAAATACAAACATTTCCCAGCACACTTACCAGCTAGCCTGCAAAAAAAGCTTGCACTGTCTCACAACTTGGGTTAAAAGCAGAGGTTTTAGTTGCACAAGTTTTACAAAACATGTTGAAGCCACACGGCCTCATCAAGGCTCCTCTGTGTAGTGTGGCCCTAACTCGTATCTATGAGAGCCTCCATCTTGGAGCATATACTGTATAGTAATAAACAAATTGAGTACAGATATGCCTGGAGGTAGCCCATTCCTCCTTAAAGGCACAGGGACACACCAGAATCCCCGCACATCACAATGGTAGTTGAAGCCCCAAGTGTGTCCCCACGCCAAACCCAACATAACAAATATGGCAACCACACAAATCAATTTGTAACTAGCTTTTAAACTAATCTACACATGGAAGGTCTTTCTACAATACAAACACAAAGATTTCCCAACACACTTTCCAGCTACTCTAAAAAAAAAAACTTACACTGTCTCACAACTTGCATTAAAAACAGAGGGTTTTAGTTGCACAATTTCTACAAAATATATGGAAGCCACACTGCCTCATCAAGGCTCCTCTGTGTAGTGTGGTCCTAACTCTAATCTATGAGAGCCTCCATCTAAGAGCATATATAGCAATGGACAAATTGAGTTCAGGCATGCCTAGAGGTACCTAGTCCCTTTATAAAGCTGCAGGGACACACCAGAAGCCCAGCACATCACAATAGCAGCTGAAGCCCAACTCAAACATACAGACACAGCAGGGCAAGACACGCCCCACATCTCCTTCCCCCCTTTTCTTGTCTCCCTTCCCCAAGCTAGTAGATGGACAGTTGCTGGAGACTGCCCTGTCCCTTGTGATCTTGTACTGGACAGGAAGTTCAGGGAAGCTGAGCCTAGAGAGTTGGTGCCAGTTGTTTGGAAACTGCCCTGTCCCTTGTGATCTTTTACTGGACAGGAAGTTCAGGGAAGCTGAGCCTAGAGAGTTGGTGCCAGTTGTTTGGAAACATAGGGGTCTATTCACTAAGCTGCCGTAGGCAGCCGAGTGAAAGACCAATCTGAAGTAAAGTGGGCCGAACACTGTTCAGCTATTCACTTCAGGCTGGTACGTCTGATTTCAGCCATACATCGACTGAAATCAGCCGTACATCGGCTTTCCCGGCGGCTCTGCTGCTGTGAAAAAAAAAAGAAATTGTACTAGCATAGTACCCGCCCTCTGCTGATGGACCTGATGGGGAACTGCAGCAGAGGGCAGGTACAATGCTAGTTTACAATTGGCTATTGCAAATTGAAATAGCCAATAGTAATGTCCCAATGCTTTTCAATGGGAAAATTCTTTTTTTTTTTTTCTATTCTGACATCGATCGTATCAGAATAAAGAAAAAAAAGACACAGCAGCGTTTCTCTCCTTGGCGGCCGGGAGCAGGAGACTCTCGGGCCGCCAGGGAGAGTTAGCTGTTTGGAGATCAGTGTCCCTGGTTAGCAGGTAACCAGGGACGCTGATCTCTCTGAAAGTGGCCAGAGCCAGCCGTAAGATCACGGCTGGCTCTGCCCAGCAGTCAGAAGCAGGCTGTCAGAAGCAGGCCTCCCAGCTGTCAGAAGCAGGCTGTCATATGCGTTCGGCTCGGCTGAGCCGCTCGGCCATGATCGGGAGCTGTACGGGCTATTGTGAATAGCCTGTACAGCACCCCTTCGGTTCTACTGAACCGAAGGGGTCCTGGGGCTGAAGCTAGCCGAAGGATCGGCCGAAGCTACGGCCACATCCTTCGGCAGCTTCGTGAATAGACCCCATAATGACTTGTTGACTTGGGCAAAACTTAAATAAATATTTTGCTGGGCAATGTATATTTGGTTGATCTGAAATGATGATTGAAAAATAAGGTTTGAGAGTTTACTACTACTTTAATTATGGAAAACAAAATGTCCCCAACCCCCTCTAAGAGTGAGAACTAAGCAGACTCTTTTCTGGAGTTTCCAGAAAGGAACATCTAAAAAAGGTAAATTGGAAATGTTACATTTTCTTTGAAGTTATGCCATGTGAATGGGAACATGTAACATATACAAAGTAGCTGTTATGCCAATTTGGCTGCAGAAGTGCAAATAAGCTTTAAGTTTTTTTCTTATTAAAAAAGGGCATTCAAACTTGAAAATATCAGCATTCATCCAGAGAGGCTTGGTGATAATGTTGAGCCCTTTGATAACTACTTATCAGCTGCGAGTTTTATGATAAGCCCTATCCATATGAAGGAATTTCCTATATCGTTTGCACTGGTATCACATTGAGATATGCTTGATACAAATTGCTTTGGAAGAGGGAGAAATGCCAAATAAAGCACAGAGACATCTGTCCGCACCGCATATAAAAACCACGTTAAGGTTTTCTGCACCTGTGTAAACAAAAACTTTATTTCCAAGAAGAATCACCGCAGCTGGGATTCATTTCAGGACTTGCCAGATAGGATGCTTTTATTAAAGCGTATGGCATAAAAACACAAATTATGAGCCATTTATGAGTTAGCAAAGATACATCAGAGGATGCGTATAAATAGCGCTAGCTGCACAGATGCCTCTCTTTTTTACAAAATGGATTTCACCTAAGTTGAAGCCTCTAAAGTCACACCCCGAGGTATGATGCACTGCTAAGGGGTTTTAATGACATGGAAGAAGTGACATAAATATGCTGTAAACTATAGCAACCAAGCAGAGATTAGCTTTGATCTTCCTATAGAGACTGAGACTAATGAAAGCAAACGTCTAATGGGCTGCAGTTTGGACTGTTAATACATACTCCTTTTGTTTCTGAGAATAAAGTGGTGCTAAACAATAGCTAACAACTGCATGTTTTTCTGAAGTATCCGGATCCTCAAACAGCTGTAAAAACAAAATTATCTTCATTAAAACTATCTTCATTTAGGGATATTACAGAAGACATACATACTGTATATTTGCATGTGAATATAGTACAGCTAGCCATACATATGTATCGGCTTTCCATGGTAGAGAATGGAAAAGTTGGCCCCTAATAAAGAAAGTACCACCTTATTTTAAAATGTATTTCCACTTTTGCAGCCAAATCGGGATAACACCTATTTTCTAATTGGTATATGTTCCCATTCACAGAGCATAAGCTAAAAAATTTTTTTTTTAAATGCTTCTTGCAGTTTAAATTGCTTTTACTTGGGGTAGGGTTTCTTGGCTTCTTAAGGGTTAAACTTTCTACATGGATTCTTGATCTTTGTCATGTTAGGAGGGGCTGTGAGGTGTTAGGGGTTAAAGGATTACAACCCTGGCTTATACATTCAAATGATATTGAAGTTAATGGGAAAATACAATCCTCAAATTCACTATATCACGTACCTGAGGCAGAGACCGGAAGATGAGGAGGTTTCTCTTGTGGCTCATGTCCTGCAACCCCTGGGGTTGGAACAGAAGGCTGCAGGACAGCGAGGAGCCACGGATGGAAGCAGACACCGTGGAGGAGATGTCTGGTAGCAAAGTCAGTAAGCCAAAGGTCAAAACTGGGCGGGCAGCGTGGGAACAGATTTAGGAGACAGGAATCGTGGTCCAGAAAGCCAAGGGATAGAGCCAGCCGTGCAGCAAGGTACCGAATCAGAAGGCAAGAGCGAAGTCCAGGAACAAGCCAAGGTCAGGGGCAGGCAGCAAGCAGCAGAGTGGTCCAAGACAATCCAGGTCAAAACAGGTCACAGGCAAAATCAACAGGAAACAGGAAGCACTAGCTGACAAGACCATCAGCAATGTTGTGAGCTCAGGGTTGTTCTTATATAGGCACCTTTGAGGTAAGATGTAATTTCCTGTGCACCTGCTGTTTTTTGCATCTTCTCGCACACCTTCGGTTGTGCACGCATGCGCACTATGGTCCGTCTTCAGAGATAGGGTCTTTGCACGGCCGCCATTCTACCCTTACACTATCACTGCGAAGATGCTGAGAAAAACTTGGATTCAGCCATGTTGCCTGTTGCATGCAACATCTAAAAGGTTAGAAATATTTCTTAATTTTTTTTTTTTTATTTCAGTGTAAATAGGAACACATTACAAACATATAAGAGATGTTTTCTCAAATTTGACTGCAAAGGTGCAAATACACATTAAGGATGTCTTGTGCTTGCCATTTATATACTATGTTCAGGAGCTTTTTTGCAGCCATTAGGTTTTATTTATTTAACACAGGTATTTATATAGCACTGACAATTTATGCAGCGCTTAACACGTGCAAATTTACATCAGTCCCTGCCCTCAAGGAGTTTATGATCTAAGGTCCATATGTCACATACATACACATATACAGTACCAATGTAGATGGGAGCCAATGAACCTACCAGCATGTCTTTGGAGTTTGGGAGGAAACTGGAGTATCCAGTCAAAACCCACCCAATTAATCTAAAAATTTTTGAAGAATGTAGAAGAAGAGCCGTATTTGGGTTTTTAACTGCTGTTTGTATGCCTATTGGAAGATTTTCCCACATGTTCTGTTCCAATGACAACATTGTCACTGGGACAGGAAGTCTCTTTAAAGGGGACAAAACAGCAATACAAATTTTTTTTAGTGGTGAAAAGCTAAAACTTAATTCAGCGTTTTACTGCTTTATTATGGGCATGGTAACAAAGCTACCTGCAATAGTAAATAATCTCCAACAAAATATCTCCTATAGAAAAGAATGGGCTATACAGTTACAATATACAGGTGAAACTCGAATAATTAGAATATCATGCAAAAGTTCATTTATTTCACTAATGTAACTTAAAAGGTGAAACTAATATATGAGATAGACTCATTACATGCAAAGCAAGATAGTTCAAGCCGTCATTTATCATAATTGTGATGATTATGGCTTACAGCTCATGAAAACCCCAAATCCACAATCTCAGAAAATGTGAATATTACATGCAATCAATAAAACAAGGATTGTACATAGAACAATATCGGACCTCTGAAAAGTATAAGCATGCATATGTACTCAGTACTTGGTTTGGGCCCCTTTTGCAGCAATTACCGCCTCAATGCGGCGTGGCATGGAAGCTATCAGCCTGTGGCACTGCTGAGGTGTTATGGAAGACCAGGATGCTTCAATAGCGGCCCTCAGCTCTTCTGCATTGTTCGGTCTCATGTCTGTCATCTTTCTCTTGGCAATGCCCCATAGATTCTCTATGGGGTTCAGGTCAGGCGAGTTTGCTGGCCAATCAAGCACAGTAATCCCACGGTCATTGAACCAGGTTTTGGTGCTTTTGGCAGTGTGGGCAGGTGCCAAGTCCTGCTGGAAAATGAAGTCAGCATCCCCATAGAGCTCATCTGCGGAAGGAAGCATGAAGTGCTCCAAAATCTCCTGGTAGACGGCTGCGTTGACCCTGGACTTAATGAAGCACAGTGGACCAACACCAGCAGATGACATGGCTCCCCAAATCAACACAGACTGTGGAAACTTCACACTGGACTTCAAGCATCTTGCAGTGTGTGCCTCTCCATTCTTCCTCCATACTCTGGGTCCTTGGTTTCCAAATGAGATGCAAAATTTGCTCTCATCAGAAAAGAGGACTTTGGACCACTGAGCAACAGACCAGGTCTGTTTTTCTTTAGCCCAGGTAAGACGCTTCTGACGTTGTTTGTTGTTCAGGAGTGGCTTGACAAGAGGAATACGATATTGGAAGCCCATGTCCAGGATGCGTCTGTGTGGTGGCTCTTGATGCACTGACTCCAGCCTCAGATTAATCGAGTTTCACCTGTACAGTATATTGCTGTTTAATACTGTATGTAATCAGAACAAAATACAAAATATCATAAAATAGAAAAACGGTTAGAAATTCCCCAAAACAATCCATAGAAATGTCCTCTAGATACGCATATTAAAGAGGTAAGGATTTTATAACCACTATCTGTGACCCTAATTAGTCACTGAAGTGCTAAAAGAAGGAATTCGGTAATAATTACAAAACAAAACAATATTTCTAATAAGAAATGAAAGTTGTATATGTGATCAACAATCAACACAAGGGTCCACTATGTATCTTAACATAATAATATCAGTCTGTTAGCTGTGCCAAAGTAGGATGTGAATAAATTATAACTGCATAGATAAGACAGGACCAATTCCGTAATGACACCACGCGTGTTATAGGTTTTTGTTGGGAGGTTTGTTGATTTGTTTATTTATTGTTTGTTTGAGCTTTTTCTGCTGCCAGTGACCACACTGGAGACTTCACTGCACTTCCTGTCACTAGGAAAGAAAAAAAAAGGAATGCCCTCATTGTGGCCACAAACAGCAGTAAAAACTTAACAAACATTCTAATCCTTCCTCACTCCTCATTTCCCAAAATTTAAAATGGATAGAGTAATAATTTAATTCAAGTCACACAGTCGTATATTGAAGTATTTGGCCAAACTGAGAGGCATCTGCATATTCCATCTTAGAAAACCCAATTCTATAGGAAATGGTAGCATTATTTAGAAGTGGTGTTAGGGAACCTGGACAGTTTAAAATTGGATACAACCTCGCATAGTCTCTAACCATTCCCTACTCCCTAAAAAGAAAGGTTTTATCTGGATGCTTCCTGTTTGGTTAAATCTTTTGTCAGCAAGACAGGAAGTGAGGATTAATCTCTCTAACAGAGCTTTAGATAGCAGTAAAAACCAGACAGGAGTTCTAAATAGGGATGAGTGAATGTGCTTGGCTTTGGTTCATGTCCATTCATTAAAACGAGTGTTAAGTATGCAAACTGCAAACTAAAATCTGAACCCCAATGAAGTTTATAGCTGGCGAATTTTAAAAATCAGGCCTGGCGTTTTTCAAGGTGAATAGGGAAGGGATTGTTTAAAAAAGGGCATGGGGAGCTGGGCACTGCCCTGGAGGAAATGTACTAATGCAAATATCCATTTTAAAAATACCATACAGTGGGCAGAGGGTCCTCCTTTTTATGTGAATACAAGGGTGACATGGGAAAAACAGCAATGCTTTAAATTATGTTTGGAAGATGACTTTAAGCTGTAGAGTATGTGGTGTTATGGAACAGTGCGGTTCTCATGGACAATGTCAGCGCCAACATATTCTGACAGATACATTTTTTTTAGTTTGACAATATTGCTTGGCTTTAAAACAACAGCAGCAGCAGCAGCATCTGATTTATTATACCTAGAAAAAAAAGCTTTTTTAGGTAATTTTTATGTCACCTGATATTTCTATGGAGTGGTAACAGACATGAACTGACTGGTAGGAGTAGCAGCCCAAAAAAAAAAAAAGCTTTAGGAAATTGTACTCTAAAAAGAAATAAAGCCTAATGCCTCAACTTCATAAAAATTGGCCAGTGGGACAACAGTTTGATAGTATGGTTTGTGAGCTTATTATTTTACAGTGCCACACTGCATTGTCTTAAATGTTTAATAAAATACCACATTCCCTGAACCCCCTTCACGGTGTCTCTTTTGTGGGCAGAGCAGGTGCTGCTGGTTTTACATCTGCTCCCTTTCTAGCTGATGAAGTCGGTCCCCTTCCACAGGTTTAGGGACTGTGCTGCACTACAGTGGTTTTGGTTTGCCAAGAAGGCCTTGTCTGTTCTGCACCAGCATGTGCAAGGTAATGTCTTTGTGTTGCTCGATCACACAGGCAGCAAAAGGGTCCACATGACCACAGACACATGGCCCAGCAAGCATGGGCTTGGGCCATGCTGCAGGCCAAAAGAGTGTGCAGCCACTTTAGGTGGTCATACTAATTAGGTATTGGTCTGGCCTAAATGCAATGACAACACAAGCCATCTGCCAACAGCATGATATGCAATACACCCATGTGCCGGCCATCAGCAGCAGCTGAATCCACTTCCCTGTAGGCACATATGAAGGGGGAACACTTAATGGGAAAAAGCCTGGCCACCCTCCCACGGTTCACTCTTGTTGCCAAAACAGGCATATCTGCCCTCTGTGTGTTACACATCATCTCACACTCCTACACAACATGTGCCCCAAAGCACCCTTTTTTCAAATCCTCATTTGCCATAGCTGCCATTATATTTATTAAATCTGGTGTCTAGGTCCACCAGCATTTGAGGCATAGCTGGAGGGGGGAAATCAAAGGGCATACGCTTGCTGTCCTCATACAACTTGGTTTTGGTTTGCCACTTCTTACACAAACCTGCTCTTTGTGTACTCTATGTCCCCCCATACCTCTGCAGTACAGTTGCACCAAATGACTACCGCTTCCCCTTCCCCTTTGTCATATCTGCCATTAAATGTAAGCAATCCCCTTTATTAAAAATAAAGTTTGCAAGACCTAAAGCGAGAAGCAGATTCTGCATGTTGAAGTATTTTTTGAGAAAGTATTTATCATGTAGATATTTATTTTACCTTTTTACATTTTTATATTTCTTAATTATGGCATCCCTGCCCAGTTAAAGCAAACACGGGCTTTCTTATAGTAGAGATAGGAATGTCTGTTGAAAGAAAAGGTTGTTTCTGAAGCACAGACAAAGCCAGTTTAGGGCTTCTTATTCGAAGAGTGAGAGGCCTCTGAACACCACCACAATTTTGTAGTGACTACATGCACAGTTACAGTGTATTTATTTTACTGAAAAAAGCCACCATGTTTCCGTGACTACATCCACAGTATTTAACCACTTTCACTAGGCAGCTTCGTTAATAGGAAAGAAACCAGCCAGCATTTAATAAAAAATCAACATTAGAGTGTATGCATTTAATGGTAGAAAGACCCCAAAATATTGTAGTGACTATTTCAATTTGCAATAGCCAATAGCAAACTAGCATTGTACCCGCCCTCTGCTGATGGACCTGATGGAGAACTGCAGCAGAGGGTACAATTCTAGTTTACTATTGGCTATTGCAAATTGAAATAGCCAATAGGAATCTAGCAATGCATTCCAATTGGCAAAAATTATTATTATTTCTTTCTATTCTGACACGGCTCCGTGTCAGAATAAAAAAAAAGAAAAAGCAGTGTTTCTCTCCTTGGCGACCGGGATCGGGAGACTCCCGGAGCGCCAGGGAGAGTTAGGATGTCTGGAGATTAGTGTCCCTGGTTAGCAGGTATCCAGGGACGCTGATCTCTCTGCAAGTGGCCGGAGCCAACTGTAGGATCACGGCTGGCTCCGCCCAGCTGTCAGAAGCAGGCTGTCAGCCGCTCGGCCAGCTTCGGCTTTCAGCACGGCTCAGACAAGCCGATGCATATGCGTTCGGCTCGACTGAGCCGCTCGGCCACGTTCGGGAGCTGTACGGGCTATTGTGAATAGCCCGTACAGCACCCCTTCGGTTATACTGAACCGAAGGGGTCCTGGGGCCGAAGCTAGCCAAAGGATTGGCCGAAGCTACGGCTAGATCCTTCGGCTGCTTCGTGAATAGACCACATAGTGGAGCATAATTGGGAAGAAGGTATCTAACAGTACATTCCTCTTATGATCTCAGCTAGAAACAGGTATATTCAGCTGAAAATTTTATTTTGCACCGTGTTTATTATACCGCTTTGCGATCCATATGGTATGGGAATGCCCCCTAATCAAGGTTTTCTGGAATAAGGTGGTGAATACTCTCATTGGGGTCAGTGGCATGTTGATGTCGATAAACCCTCTTATAGCACTCTTGGGTATGACAGATCTACTTGATGCTCCTCATCACCAAAAACTGTTAATCTTTTATGTGGTCTATTATGCCAGACGGGCTTTTCTTCTCAGATGAAGTTGCCTTCTGCCCCAGCAGTTGCTGGGTGGAAGGCTGCCATTAATAAAGCTTTACCACTTCATAACTCACCTACTTTATTCACCATTGTCCAGCTAAATTTGAAAAGATTTGGGCACCTTATGTAGAAGCACATGTTTTTCCTATCTAAGATATCTCCTGATGACCCAATTCTACCCCCAATCCCTCCCCTTTCCCTTCCATTCCCCCCATTTTCCCCACTCCCCACCCCTTGCCCCTTGGTAGGGCACAACTCTGGATTTCTCGAAGTACTGTAGGAATGTGTCAAGATGCTGGGATGATCTATATATTGGGTAAACTACTTTTAATGCATATATTATTTATTTATTAATTTGAACTTTGTTATTATAGCTTTCTGTATTCACTTTCAGCTGTTCCTTATATTTCTTGTTGATTGCTTTAAATTGTATTTGCGCCAGAATGTTACTTTGGGGTCTATTCACAAAGCTGCCGAAAGATCTAGCCTCTGCTGCAGTTCCCCATTAGGTCCATCAGCAGAGGGCGTGTACAATGCTAGTTTACTATTGGCTATTGCAAATTGAAATAGCCAATAGTAATGTAGCAATGTATTTCAATGGGAATTTTTTTTTTCTCTATTCTGACATCGCTCCGTGTCAGAATAAAGAAAAAGAAAGACACAGCAGCGTTTCTCTCCTGGGCGGCCGGGAGCGGGAGGCTCCCAGAGCGCCTGGGAGAGTTTTTTTTTCTGTTTTTTTTGACGGCAGCAGAGCCGCCGGACAATAGGAAACTATTGGGCGGAGCTAGCTGTCACTGCTAGCTCTGCACAATCGTTTTCTATTTACTTTTTTAAAACTTTTTTAACTCTTTTTTGTTCTGCTCGGTCCCTCTGAGGTTCGGCATCTATGAGAACAGCATACTGCTGTTCGGCATCTATGAGAATAGACCGAACAGCAGTGATGAGCCTGCCGGAGGGTCGGCTCAGCCGATCCAGATGTTGGATCGGCTGAGTCGAACTCCTTCTGCACTTCGGGTCGGCCGAAAATGCTGAGCATGTTCGGCCGACCTGAAGCCATGTGAAGCAAGCTGATGTACGGCTGAAATCAGCCGTACCAGCCTGAAGTGAATAGCCGAACAGTGTTCGGCTCACTTCACTTCAGGCAGGTCATTCACTCGACTGCCTACGGCTGCTTAGTGAATAGACCCCTTTGTGTTTTGTTTGTTGTGTTTTGTGTTTGGAAAACGAATAAAACTTATCAGTTAAAAAAAGAAATCTGTAGTGTAGTACGGAGCAGAGGTGGATGAACACTGGTGGATGAGTGGTCGACAGAAGGTAGAAGGTGTATCAGTGAGTGACGAGCATTGGGCAAGAAGTGCATCAAGTGGACAAGAAGTGCAAATCTTGCTGAATGCTTTGTAAATACTGATGACAGTCACGTGAACATAAAAAATATAATTTTACCTTTAAAGTGGAACTATAGCCTCTTAATAAAAAAAAAAAAATATGCTGAAGCACTTTATTATAAGTGTGTCTATGCTTACAATTTTCTATTAGTTCCCTCCAAAGTCCCACAAACACCTGTTGCTCTTGCCAATTATGCCCACCTAATTCAGCTTCCTGTTATGGTGTGACAACACTGCTGCACTGCTCCTAAATTCAGAGCAGAGTTGCCATTCTCATAAAGGCTGTGCTTGCTGGCTAAAAATGTTGCAGGGGTGTGACTATCAGCATTCTCACTGGCAAAAGCTTGTAGCTTATCAATCAGCACCGGGTCACACCTGGTCCTGCCCACTGCTTTCTGTATTGGATTTCTGTGTTAAAACCCCCAAACTGTGAGCTGCAGTGGATGTGAGGGGGCAGGTGTGAGACACAAAAAGGATTTGGCTCAGTCATGGAAGGTAAAGGAAGCTATCGGTTTATTTTTTAAGGTTTTTGCATCTCATAGTATCTGGATTTGATATTTGTTTAGACTGTCATATAGGAGCCATTAATTGTACATTAAGAGGAAGAAGCAGTGGCCACAAGAATGCATTTTATAAGTAATGTCTGGATGCAAATAAACTGTTATATTTTTAGTGATGTATAATTAATCATATATAGTGTCACCAAAGATGGCTGTAGTCTATAGGACATGCAATAAACGTCAATACAAAATAAAGTACATGTCTGTAGCTATAGTAATTATGTTTTCATATAAGCTGCTGGCATGAGTGATTACTCACAAATTGGTCCTGGATGTAAGGCATTTTATCTAGAGTGCAACTATTCCCTTCCAGTCACTTTTATAACCATGCACATTTATCATTTTCAGTATCAGTCACTGAAGGATGATATGATTGTCAAATATTTTAAAAGGGCCTTTTACACCCGCAGGAAATTTAGTGATATACTATAGTCAGGTGGGACTGGCCGGTCAGAGAGGTCAAATGTAACATCCATGTGTGCTGCATGAGATGTAGTCTCGGTGGTAGAATGATGGTGACACTGATCAATGTTTGATGGTTAAATGATGGCAGATTTAGAAGAAGAGAATATCTGATTTGTACTTTACCCTTTATTTTTTTTAAATTGCCCCCGACAGAACAATAAATTCAGTAAAAAAGAAGAGAAATTAGCAAATTGAATCAAATCTGCTCCACCAGCCGTACAATCTGTTTTGCGTATTTATAAATAGACAGATTACAATTTAAAATCCTTTTTTTCCCCCTTATTATTATAGTATCAATTTCCTCTCACCACCTTAAAGAGAGCTCCAGTACTCCTGAACTTAGTTATATGGTAATGCTATTATAACTTTTATACATTGTTTACCCAGTATACATTGTTTACCCAGTAAATAAAAATGCTTCTTTCCTTATAGGTCAATTACATCACAGTGACTGAAAGTGGGAGGGACTGTCTGAATGTTAGCCTGAGTGATGTAATGAATGTTTCCTTTTGTGTCTGTGACCCTCCCCTGCATTATGTAATGATGATTGACAATGGAGCTTATTCAGGGGAAAAGCAGGGATTGCTCCTACTGTATCATGAAAGGCTTTTGGTTCCCATTCACACCTTCGTGGTCCCTGAATGCACGGCAAAAGCGCACACTGATGCATGTTCAAGGAACGCATCGAAAAATGCAATTTTTTCCTGCGCATTGATGTGCATTAAATGCACAAAAGCGTGGTGAAAAATGCGGTACATCTGCAGCTGAATCTGCTACATGAGCTACTTTCTTACATTTGTTGCATGTGCAGCACCCATTAAAATAAAAGGGCAATGCATGATAACCACACAAAAGTGAACATAACGCATGTGTAGAGAACGCAAAGGTGTGAAGGGAACTAAATCCATAATGGAAATACATGATAAAAAAATTCAGCAGCCCTAAAAATGTCTGTGGCAAAAGGGGGAAACTGGGAACATAGTCCACAAGCAGTATATTTTCTTTTATTGCCATAGTCCCTGAACTGGTACATTATTCAGCCCAACAACCAAAACTGAAGTGTTGACATAAACTTTCAGCAAGCTTTAAAAAAAAAAAAAAAAGTGCAACAGCTATTCTGGTGCCATGTAGATTTCTTGTCAAATACTGTCATCCGCTATAATGTACTAAATTGATACTGCCAAACACAGAATAAATTCTCCTGCTTCTGGACTGGACTAATAATGGGAAAAAAATAGGAAATATAAATATAACAAAATAAATATAACTATAACAAGTTAGATGTAAACCCAATCATTGACATATGATATGCACTTTAACATTTTAATTAAATGTCAAGAGTTATTTTTAATAATTTTAAATCTGCAGCTTTCATTAAAATGATACCAGGTGATCCCGCAATAAAAGTAGATCTTCATACTTCCTGTTATACATTATTTTTTGTCTCCCAATTGTACTCCTTCATTGTGCTGCCCTTCAATGCAGTTACATGGGCTCCCATTTGGCCATTTCACTATTGTAGCTAGGACCTACCCCAGCCCACCTCCGTCCCTGAGTAATGCCATGCACTCATTGATGGTTACAATGGCTGCAAAGAGGTTTCCGGAGAGCAGCAGCACTGGGATGCAACAAAGTATCATAAACGTATTTCATTTAGGCCTCAATCATACGAGAAATGGCCGGCACGTACAGCTCCGTGCTGCGTGCACGGCCATATCGGGCAGCTCCCTGGAAGGACAGGTGCTGCGTGTGATTAGTACGCAGCCCCTGTCTTTCCATCCTGTCAGCGTATGAGTACGGACACCTGCACGAACGTGCACAGCGGGTGAGCGTAGGGCGTCGTACGGCCGCGTAGTCCCATAGAGAAAGACAGGGGCTGCGTACTAATCACACGCAGCACCTGTCCTTCCCGGGAGCTGCCCGATATGGCCGGGCACGCAGCATGGAGCTGTATGGGTCAGCCGTTTCTCGTATGAATGAGGCCTAAATGAAATGCGTTTATGATACTCTCGTGTGAATGAGGCCTAATAAAATAGTAATTGTTTATGATGCACTCTGCTTTTGAAAATTAAAAGCCATTCGCTAGTGTTACATCTACTTTAAATATGTGAAACACAGTAAATGTGTGTAGAAGGTGCATACACTAAATCACTCTGTGATCTCATTCTGCATGTACTGTATATATCACAAAATATTATCACTCAGCGAACAGGACTGCACAGACCGCCATGCTGTGAAGACTCCATGCACGCATAGACACATCCACTGCTGCCTTCAAGGCAGAAAATGTCAGCTTGTAAATCATGATCTTTCCCTGACATGCATTTGATCATTTGTTAAATGCTGCCATATAAAATATGGAATTTCACGTGTAAAGCTACAAATCCCCAATCAGCCTGGAAAGGTCATTTAAAGCCTTAAAGAACTTGACATTTTCTCTTTAAACATATGACTTGTTGGCCCAGCATTAACAAAGGCTCCATTTAAATGACCTTCAAGATTCACACAAAGGGGGATAGCTGGAAAAGTGAAAAAAAAAATAGTAAGATATTAAAAGTGTAAAACCAAGTTTTACATTTCCTCAAAATGTGTCTACAATAACTTTGGCATTTTAAAATTTTGCTTTATAATTAAATCAGGTTGTTGCATCTGTTATACTGTGTTCAGTAGAGAATGTTAACGGAAAGTTTAGAGTCTCCTGTGATCTGCACAGTGAACGGAATCATTACAAAATATTGGAAACCTTGCAAGAGTGTTACAGGATTATTAAAATTGAATTGGTACTTGCCTTGCATAATTATAAAATATAAATGAATACATAGCATATAAGTGAACATAACACAGAAACATGTACCATATGTATACATACATTTGTGTGTGTATGTCTACACACTATGGTGTCCATGCACAACCAGTTTGCAGAGCTATTTGCCCTATAAATCTTTCTGAACTCGTTGTATGCAAATAGATGCAAAAATGAACGTTCTTAGATACACTATATTGCCAAAAGTATTGGGACACCCCCCCCCCCCCCCCCCCAAATAATTGGATTCCTTGCTACTATATATTCCACGGTTAACTGTTAGTGGTATTAGAACAAAGTGGAAGCAAGTGGGAACAACAGCTACTCAGCCACGAAGTGGTAGGCCACGTAAAATGACAGAGCAGGGTCAGCGCATGCTGAAGCGCACAGTGCACAGATGTCGCCAACTGTTTGCAGAGTCAATAGCTACAGACCTCCAAACTTTGTGTGGCCTTCCGATTGACGTGTTCTCTGCAGTGACGCTTCTCTGTCTGGCAATTGGATGGCCGTGTCTGGGTTTGGCAGTTGCCAGGAGAACGGTATTTACCTGGCTGCATTGTGCCAAGTGTAAAGTTTGGTGGAGGGGGGATTATGGTGTGGGGTTGTTTTTCAGGGGTTGGGCTTGGCCCCTTAGTTCCAGTGAAGGGAACTCTTAAGGCATCAGCATACCAAGACATTTTGGACAATTTCATGCTTCCAACTTTGTGGAAAAAGTTTGGGGATGGCCCCTTCCTGTTCCAACATTACTGCGCCCCAGTGCACAAAGCAGGGTCCACAAAGACATGGATGAGCGAGTTTGGGGTGGAGGAACTTGGCTGGCCTGCACAGAGCCCTGACTTCAACCCGATAGAACACCTTTGAGATGAATTAGAGCGGAGACCTTCTCGTCCATCATCAGTACCTGACCTCACAAATGCGTTTGGAAGAATGGTCAAACATTCCCATAGACACACTCCTAAACCTTGTGGACAGCCTTCCCAGAAGAGTTGAAGTTGTTATAGCTGCAAAGGGTGGGCCAACTCAATATTGAACCCTACGGACTAAGATTGGGATGCCATCAAAGTTCATGTGCGTGTAAAGGCCGGCGTCCCAATACTTTTGGCAATATAGTGTATATTTATGTAATACTGCATTTTGGCCACTAGATGGAACAGAGGAGCATAGCAAATAATTATTCATAAGTATTAAATTCCTATGCTCCTCAGCTCCATCTAGTGGCCATACACTACATACATTCAACCAGAAAATAAACTATATCTAAGAACATTCCTTTTTGCATCAATTTTGCACAGAACAACCATTTAGAAATATTCATACAGTGAATGGCTCTACAAATTGGTTATCAATAGACCCCTGTATGTATATGTGTATCACATTTCCTTAAGGACATGCCCCCTGGAGTTGTGTCTTCACATCAGTCTGGGGTTACAGTCCAAAACTGAAGAGGGAAGCGCTCCTAGAAGACTCCTGCATTTAAGGAATGTATAAGGATGGGGGGGGGGGGG